>NC_140074.1:55578422-56058692 GCF_964194135.1 Talpa europaea | reverse complement strand
CAATTATGAAAGTCATAAACTAAAATGCACTATATACAAGAAGAGAGAAATAACTATAGTGGAAATGTTAATATTTGATACATTAAAAGAGAGGTAGAGTCAACAAGCCTTATGTAACAAATAGAAAATATTGATATATGAAAAGGTGTGAAGAGAATATACATTTTCTTTTGATAGTACTTGGGACACATAAAAATTGTAATATATTAAGTCATAAGGAAAATCTGAGTAAATTTTAAATGAACAAAAATAAGGATTATACTTTCTGACAACAAAAGGAGAGGGCTAGAACTAAAACCCTTTAATGCATATACTCAGGGAAGTCTGTCTTTAACCCTTACCAGCCAAGAAAGAATATCAGGTAATTACTAAGTTCAAAATTAGAATCAGAAGAAAATAAAACTTTGGAAATATGCATAAGAAATCTTAAGGGCCTCCCCAGTGGCACAGTGGTTGAGCGCTGGGCTGCAAAGCTGCCCGCAGCCTCTGCAGCGCCAGTTCGATCCCTGGCCGCTGGGTGAGTGTCCCACATGGCATGCAGACCTCCCCTGCCGCCCGCTGCTCCCCTCAACAGTGTACTTCGGTCCTTCTGCCTGTTCTGCTCCCCGCTCTGGCTCTGGTGAATTCTCTCATCCTCCCGCGCTTCTGACTGTACCCAGTGCTTGTATAAATAAATAAATAAATCTTAAAAAAAAAAAAAGAAATCTTAAAAGATAAGTTCAGAAAAGAGAATAACAAGAAAATCACAGAAAACAAATAATTAAAATCATGAAAGACTATATATTTCTCTATTAATTAATATGAAAACCTTTCAACATTAAATCATAAAGCCACCTTGGGAACTTAGTCCCAAAAGAAAAAAAAAAAATTCAGTGTGATTCCTAATGATTTCAGAAAAGATATATAACATTTATGCAGCATTGGAAGAAAATATTGTCACCAACCATGCACAATTGCTAGAAAACATAAAATTAGATAAATAAGAACCACATCATATTTTTCACTGAACATATTAGAATTGTCAGAACATCCAATCCAAGATTTTGCATCCATAACAATATAGCAAGCCATATTCCTCAGTACTCCCCCTATACCCCTTGCGTGTGATGGGATAGTTATATTCAACAACCAATCATGTCAATAGCAGAAACCATGTAGGAGAGATAATGTGATCAATCCCACTCTCTCTAATTACTGTTCATACAGGCTTAACTATGTCAAGAACGCCCAGGAGAGGGCACAGTTGGTAGAACTAATTACAGTTAAGGATCAAGCAATTAAAATAAAATGATCAGCCTTCTACAGGCCAAAGTGTAAAGATAGCAGGAAACAAAGTGTCTTTACTGTATCATTTGAGAGGTATTTCCCGGGAAGAATAAAGATAGAATCTAGGCATGCTTTTGTTGAATACTCAAAGAAGTGATGAAAAGAATTTTATTTGAGATTTGAACTTTTTGGGGATGCAACATTTGGGAATTGATCTTGGACAAAGATATGTAAGCAACTTACAAGGAAATAAGCCATATTATATGATGATTTATTTTACTTTCCATTTAGTCCGCTGCTAGGTTAGGCAACGGATTTCATATTAAAGTTAGATTGGGAATTTCAGGACTGAGAGCTTAAGGCCTACACTGATAATTTGAAGTTCAAGAGATTATTTCTTCTCCCTAAAACCTCACTATGACTATAGAATAAAAAATCAGGGATACTCATATTTCTGATTTCTAGATTCAGGCAAACGTACAAGTTCTATAATGGAATAAATTAAAATGTATTTGCATTCATTAATTTAAAGCATACATATTTTTAGAGATACAGACTAATGAGAATATGAGATGTAGAATACAAAAATAATATAGTTCTAGAACTCTGTTTGAAACCTTTTTTGAAATATTTCCTCTTCAGGAGTCCTTAGATGGTGTTGATATACCCTGGAGGTCTCTTTTCTTTGAGCAGAGCCCATGAAAAAACACTAAAAGTTAGCAAGTTCCTATATATAGATTAAGATACTCAATAACCATGGCACATTAAATTTACCATTTTGTTGAGTATGTGAGAGTGGGTCAAGTACTATTCTAAATGGTTTTCATATATTATCAGTAATTTTGATGACCCTACCTGATAAGATTTATCTTAAATAAGCCCAGATTAAATAACCATAATTCATAAATGACATAGCTGAGAATAGACCCAGGTCATCTTGACTCCAGCCATCAGTCATGACGGTTCTCTGTTGCTGACCACAGTGAGACCTCTTGAAAGTGTCAAAGACAAGGGACAGAGGTTGTGAAACAGGATGATCAGAACATTTTCACTGAGTCATAGATAGGAAAATAAAATCACCCAAGGGTCATGTCCCAGTGAAGTAGTCTCCATTTAAAGACATGAAAACTAACCTATTCTCTTAACAGAGGGATAACTGTGTACTACATTTGTCAATAAACCTACATGAGTCTCTCACTCACTTTTTGTGCTCACTGATATAAAGGGTGAAGGAAACCAAAGCCTGGAGCTGCCAGCATTTACCATGCCCTTTAGAGCTGCAGTATGGAGGCAGGAAGACTGATTCTGGTTAAAGGGACAAGCTCAGCAACAGCACAAGCAGAAAACTAGAGTTGCTGACCTGAAGCAGAGGCCGGCTGGGATAAGGGTAAACATCAGTAGAAGTGAAAACAAGAATATCCAAAGTTAGTGTGGAAGCTCCTCAAAAAAAAAAAAAAAAAAAGGAATACCAGAAGTTCTGGTAAGACCACTGTTAGGTATTCACACAACGAATATAAAAAGTGTAGTGTGAAAAGTTTTATGCATTCCTATGTTCAGAGCATCATTATTTCCAATAGCCAAGTCATGAAACCAACCTAAATGCTCATCAAAGGTGACTAGATAAAGACAATGTGAGATATATAGTTAATGAAATATTGGTCAGCTATTTAAAAAGATGAAGGAAGTAGTGCCTTTTGGGACAAAAATGGATCATTCTTGGGGGGATTATGCTAAGTGAAGTAAGTCAAAGTGGAAATTACTAGATAGTTTTGTTTGGGGGCAATCTCAAGGGAAAATATGATAACTCGTTTGTGACTCCTCACCCCTGCACCATAGTATCCTGGACAAGATGCAAAAGTAGACATGCAGAAACAAGGTTTTATTTTCAGAAGGAATGAGTGAAAGGGGGAGCTGAGGGAAAGAAAAAAGAAAAGACTTACTGGCCAACACATGGTCACATGCTATCTGTCTTCCCTCAGAGAGAATCCTTTAAGCAGAGGCTGAACAGGGTGGTAGCCACAAATGGGAGCTGCACTTCGAGGAGAGAGATTGGCCTGACTGAGAGCCACCTTTTAAAGTCCACACAGCAGTTCCATCCTTCCCTAGTTCCCAGTAGCCTATGCTCAGGAAGTCAGGGGGTAAAGTGGAAAACTATCCCCTTACCCATCAAGCCAGTCCCGAGCATTGCCCACTGACCGGGAGGCTCCTCCTCTATCAGTTTCACTCATCTGTGAAATATAATTAACCAAAGAGAACAAACTGGCAAGCACAGCAAAAATAATTCAGACTCTGTGGAAAAGTATTCTGGTTACCAGGGGAGATGGGAGAGGGTAAGTGTGGGCTCCACTTTGGTGGAGGGTTAGCAAGCATGTATACATATGCAGATGTGAGTTATATACCCACAATTATATAGTTATATAAATGATCAGCAAATCAAAAAATGTGAGAGAGAAAAAAATGTTGAAGTTAAGGCAGAAGGAAAGGGAACCCAGGTCTTTGAATGGATCTAGTTTCATATACACCACTGACCTCAGAGCTTTAGAGATACTATCTGCCAACGTTAAGTAAGCTGAGAGGGAAGAATAGGGGCTTTTTCTCCTGGCTACACATCTCCTAAACACAAGGAAAAAAGACACATGGCTGCCAGGAGCCTGGTTTAAATAAAGTCCCAGGGGATGACATCTCTTTCAAAGCTTGGTTCATGTAAAGGCGTCTGCTTCTTCTTGTGCTAATCAATCCTTCAAGTTAGTGTCCATACATCATTGTAATAGAGCTATTCTAAACTGAATTCAATGTGGTGACATGTTTATGATTATTTTATTTACTTTAAGGAACATTATGCAAGGTGTGTTTATTTTGTACTGCTATTAGCAAATACTATTGCCACAAATCTTTAGATAATTCTTTTTAAGCAAGACAGGGAACTCAAAAGGCATAAAGGGAGAAAATGAACAAATAAAACTACTTTAATTTTTTTACATTCAGTATTTCAAAATAATAAATTAAAAAAACTAAATGAAAGTTATTATCAGTACAAAAATTATTTACAAAGTATATAATAGAATTAATATTTCTAATACACAGGTGTACTTGACAAAATATTTAAAAACTCCCCACCCAATTAAAGACAGACAAAGTACTAAAAGAGATCTCTGAAGAAGAAAAGCAAATGATAAATAGAAGTATTAAAAAACTTAACCACAATAAAGTCCAAGAACATACAAATTAAAAAAACATACAAATAATTAAAATAACACTGAGAAAATATGTTATTTACCCATTAACCATTAAAGTACAGCAGAAGTAACACAAAACCCATTCCCAGTCTAGTCTTTGAGAGGCTGGTGTATTAGTCAAGGCTCTCAAGAGAAATAGAACCAATAAGAAATATGTTAATATAAAGGGATTTATTATGAGAGATTAGCTCCTGCAATTATGGAAATAGAGAAGTACCACAATGTGCTGTGTGCAAGCTGGAAGCTCAGGATAGCTGATGGTGTAGCTGCAGTCCAAATTCTAAGGTTTGAAACAGAGCAACCAATGACATAAGCCCCTGTGTGAGTCTGAGATCTGAGAACCAGCAACACTGATAGTCAAGGACTAGTGCAAGTTTCCTTTTCCTTCTTCCTTTTGTTCTAGTGGAGCCCTCAACAGTTTGCACAATGCCCAGTTACATTGTGAGTGCAGTCTTCTTTACTCAGTCTACCAATTCAAATGCTAGTCTCTTCCAGAAACATGCTCCCAGGAGCACCCAGAAATCATGTGTAACTAGTTATCAGGGCATCCCTTAGCCCAGTCAAACTGACACATAAAACGAGCCATCCTGAGGGACAGTTTACAGCGTAGTGTCTTTGAACCCTGAACCACCATGTAAGAAGTCCACCCCTCCACTGAAGAGATCACATGGAAAGGTTCGAAAGGAAAAGTTGCCAAAGGAAAGGTTCCAAAGAAAAAGGAAATACATAAATATCTTTAAGGGTGACATGCATATGAAGTCTATGTGAACACTGAATAGTGAGGTCTCTGGAGATTCAGCTTTCTGGCATCCCACCAAGGTGTCAGGTGTTTGAGAGTGACAACCTTTGTGGCTACCAGACCAAATCATCCATCACCAGGTGACCCCAGTCAATATACAGCAGAAAAATTTCAAGCACTGCCTGAATTTCCTGAACTTTTCACCCATTCAATGTTTGGAGTAATTCGTTACACAACAGTAAATAACCAAAACAGATGTCAATCACTTATGAGCACATAAATTAAAAGAGTGCCTTTAAGGCAGTGAGGTAAAACATGCAAGAGAAGCCAGAGGAAAATCAAGAATAAATGGCATGAAAATCAAGAAAGGAGATGGTCTCAAGGAGTCAAACATATCAATTATATCAGATGCAAACAGTATGTTCATTACATGTTGTAATTAAAAATGCATTCAGCAACTTCAGTGAGAACAGATTTAGTGGATGAATATGGTAACTGAGTGAATAAAAGCCAGTCATTCCATTCTTAAGTATATAGCTAGACAAGATGTCTACACATAGAATATACATAGCGGTGGCGTTAATCAAAGGGAAAAAAAAGGAAACAACAAAAATTCATTGACAAAAGAATGAATAACCTGTTGTATTCATCAGAAAAATTGAATAACTATAGCTACATGCCACATTGTGGATGAATCTCAGCATAGTATAATCTTTTTATAAAATAAGAAATAAATATAACTAAATACATCATATGCATATGTATTAATATATATGTTTTAATATGTGTATATAATAAAGATGTTAAAGAAGGACAAACACAGAATTCAGATTGATGGTCAACTCACAGAGAAAGTCAAGGTGCGTATATGGTGGGAGAAAGGGGAGAAACACTTCAGTAGATGTGACATTCCACTTCTTGCACATATGATGGGCTTATCACTTACAAAGATATATATTCTTGTATATGCATCAAATATAACATTGTAATATTTACAGGAAAAAATTTTAAATGACGGATAGGGATAAAATGAAGATTACAGAGTCCACTTTTTTTTTTGTTTTGTTTTGTTTTTATTTTTATTTTTTTTATTTTTTTTATTTTTTTTTTTTTATAAATTTTATTGTTATATTCCCCATACAATTGCAGCCCCCCATTCTGACCCCAATCCCTCCCCTCCCGCCCCCGCCCCCCTAAAAGTGTCTCTGGTTCATAGTTTTTTGTTGATTTTGATTTTCACTTTCTTATAGTTATTCATTTTCCTGGTCCCTTATTTAAGTTTTCTAGATTCCTGCTATGAGTGAGACCATCCGGTATTTTTCTTTTTCTTTTTGGCTTATTTCGCTGAGCATGATCCCTTCCAGCGCCATCCATGTTGCAGCAAATTGCATGTGTTTATCTTTTTTGAATGCTGAGTAATATTCCATGGTATATATGTACCACATCTTCTTGATCCAGTCATCTATTTTTGGGCATTTGGGTTGTTTCCAAAGCTTAGCTATTGTAAACAGTGCTGCTATAAACATAGGGGTGCAGGTGTTCTTTGGAATTGATGTTTCTGTGTCCTTTGGGTAAATACCTAGGAGTGGAATTGCTGGGTCATATGGAAGCTCTATGTTTAGTAGGTCCAGAAATCTCCACACAGCTTTCCACAGTGGTTGGACCAGTTTGCACTCCCACCAACAGTGCAGAAGAGTTCCTTTTTCTCCACACCCTCGCCAACATTTGTTGTTGCTAGTTTTTTTAATATGTGCCATTCTCACTGGTGTAAGATGGTATCTCATGGTAGTTTTGATTTGCATTTCCCTGATGACAAGTGATGTTGAACATTTTTTCATATGCCTGTTGGCCATTTGCATTTCCTCTTCAGAGAAGTTTCTTTTTAGCTCTTCTGCCCATTTTTTGACTGGATTCTTTTCTTTGTTGTTGTTGAGTCTCATCAGCTCTTTGCAGATTTTTGTGATCAGTCCTTTATCATTAGTGTTGGGTGCAAAAATGTTCTCCCAGTTGGTGGGGTTTCTCTTTGTTTTTGTTATTGTCTCTTTTGCTGTGCAAAAGCTCTTTAATTTGATGTAGTCCCAGCTGTTTATCTTTGCCTTCACTATCACTGCTTTGGGTGATGTGTCTGTAAAGATGTCTTTGAGTGCAAATCACGTAGTGTTTTGCCTATATTTCCTTCTATATATTTTATGGTTTCAGGTCTTATGTCTAGTTCTTTAATCCATTTTGAGTTGATTTTTGTGTATGGTGTGAGGTGGTGGTCAAGCTTCATTCTTTTGCATGTAGCGACCCAGTTTTCCCAGCACCATTTATTGAACAAACTTACAGAGTCCACTTTTTTTTTAAAGATTTATTTTATTTATACAAGAGCTGGGGTACAGGCCAGAGGCACAGGAGGGTGAGAGAATCCACCAGAGACAGAGTGGGGAGCAGAACAGGCAGACTGACCAAAGACACTGCTGAGGGGAGCAGCAGGTGTAACAGGATTGGTCTGTCACGCCATGTGGGAATCTCCCTGACCTGCCGGGAATCGAACCAGCAGAGGCTGTGGACAGCTTCACAATGTTGCGCTCAACCCGCTGCATCACTGGGGAGGCCCTACAGACTCCATTTTTATAGAAAGCTTTGCTATGAGAGGAAGAAGACAAATAGATCAATGTTAGAGGAGAAGAGTTAGATGCCAACATACAATTTCAAGAAGAAAGAAACGTGTATTCCTAGATCTATGCAGAAAGTCATTTTTGAGAAAAATATAAATATATTTAAGGGTGACATATATATGAAGTCAATGTGAACACTGAGTAGTGAGGTCTCTGGAGATTCAGCTGACATATCACATCCCATTCAAGTTGTTAATTGTAGATAGCTATCATTTTTACTATATTTATCTTTTTAAAATAAACTTGCACATTCTCAAAAAAGGAAAAGGCCATTCTGCTATACCTGACAGGAAAATGCTAATCGTGTGATATTTACAAATCTATATTTAACTTCTGATGGACATAAAAAAAATTTCTGAACATTAAGTCAAATAAAAGGATATGTTGAAACTAAAATTGTCTGTTTACCATCCAGAATGTTGTTCAGATTTTCACTAAGGAGTCTAAGTTGTCAGTCCTGATGGGTACCCTTCAGTTTCTCGAAGGGCTCCAGAGTTTCATACCTTAAGACAATGCAAGGAGGGCTCTTTGGCAGATACCAAGGCTTTCCCCCAAAATCTGATGTGAAGATGTATCTAATACCCTTCTTGAACTTTACAGCAGTATGTGGATAAAAATAACTCAACCTGGGGGCTGAACCATCATCTCCACTATATAACCTGGGGAGCTGTCAGGCAACAGTTTTTCATAGGCAAAACTTTAGAAACAAATATATACACATTTTAATGACTGCTAGCTTCAAATGTATTTTTTAATTTGTTCAATGCCTGTCCTGTCTTTGGTGCTTTTCTAGAAACTGAGCAAGTTGTTCTTGGATCGAGGACTCATATTTAAGGAGAGGTGGCTTCAATAAAGCACCCAGCCATTGAAGCAACAGTTGAAGAGGAGGTCATACCATAGAAGCCTGAGGTTAGGAATTCTCTATTTTCTGCACTTTTCTATTTTCTACCTATTCCTCTTTTCTTTTGCTGTTGAGAATTTTTTTTTCTCCTGAGGTAGGAAATAATGGGAAAGAACACCTTATACCTTGATAATAGACCAGTGAGAAAAGTTCCATTTATTATCACTATTCTCTTGAACTTAGGATCAAAATAGAGCTGCCACTGATGTTTGGGAGCATGCAAGATATGAGTTATCTGTTGAGATGCTGGAGGTGTGACAGGCTAGAAGAAACGCAGGCAACTACAGTGTGATCATTATAACGAAGTGAATTGGAGCATATCATCAGTAGGTCAAAATATATAAGGTCAAGGCTAAGAACATTTGAGCAAGAATCTAGGGAAGGGAAATTTTCTGACATAACCACAGTTTAGCTTTATGAGAAAATGAGGATTTACAAATAAAAATGGCAGGCTGCAACGTCATAAGTGGGTTGTGTTGACTGTGTCCCACTATGCCACCCCTGCATGTGGATTCGCATGCTTTTAAGATTCCAGCAAATGGGTCATATAAAGTCTCTGTCCATGTTCTTGAGTTGGAAAAGGTGATAATCTCTTTACTCCATATTTAATGGTTTTTTCCTACACTATTCTTAATGCACATATATGATACTATCCAGATTTAATCCAATTTGAGTTCTGGAGTTTACAGGGGGACTAGCCTTCAGCTTCCTTGATTAGTACCAATATTTTTGGCAGGATAAAACAGTATTTGTAAAATCTTACTTTGTTGGAACAATATCCAGAAAGCACAGAAACATGAACCACCACCTCAGAAGATGTTCTACTCCATTAGCAACATGATGTGTCTAACATTTATAAATCATTCATAAAATATACCAGAAAAAAAAATTCTTTCTTCAAGATTTTATACCTGTGCCTGAAATGTGAGTAAATAACTCTCTAGCTCGCTCCCAAACATGTCCTTACATTAATAACCAAATTTCTCCAGTCAGTTTAGCCATGTGGGGGCTCACGTCTGTGTAAAGGATCTTCTGATCCTCCTACAGGGCCTCCCCAAGGTTCTATTCCTGTCATTTAAATGGAGTGAAGGACCCTAAAAATAGCAAGGCTTCTGCTCAGACTTGAAATTTGATTATCAACCAGGTCTCTGTCTTCAGGCAACTTGTTTAATAAAACTGGAATTACCACCTTCCTCAAAAATGTTTTAGATCCTAATTTTCCTTTCTCAAAAGATATATCTAAACAAGCAATCTCTTGACAATTTTAAAGGACCATTTTTACTTTTTACTTTCACATCTTAAAATAGGATGTGACCTAAAGATTAAAAAGTGTCTTAGATTTATGATGTGGCAGTAGAGAAAAGTACAAGATTCACCCAGGGAGAAAATAGGCTTAATCTGGTTAAAAAAATCTAATCAGAATTATGCCTTTCAGGCAAGATGGAAAGTTAGCGTAAAAAAAACTATTTTTTTCCTACAATAAGAAGTGTTTCCTTACCATGATTTAGAAAGTTACTGAAAAAAGAAAAACGTGATCTTTAAAAATGCTTTAGCTATGAGAATATATTGACTTTCTATAATTTTTTAAAATATCCTACTAAGGAATTTCTCTTTGTTTTGATCTTATTTTCATGTGATTTGAAAAACAAAAAAAATTAGCAAAAACAATAACAAAAAAAATTAGCTCACATGTCTTATGCTGTCACCCAAAAGCCTGCTCAGGACCATCTTCAACCATAAAATCTGATAAAAAATTATTTAGTATTCTATCACCATGTGGCCGTGTGTCAGGTACCAGTTTATCGCCTCTGTTCTGAATACACTCTTTGATATGTTTGTAATAATCAATGGAGTTTCTTTTAGCATTTCTTCCTTCAAGTCAATATGATGTTAAGTTCTGAATATTATAAAACAATGTTTAGAAAAATTAGGAAAACTTAAAAATAATAGATACATTGTGTTCATGGATCAGATGAATTAAAATTGGGATGTCAGTTTTCCCCAAATCAATTCCCCAAATTTAATATAAACAAATTCCAAATCACAATCTCAGCATGTTTTAAAAAAGTTCCTAGCTGATTCTAAAATTCATATAGAAATGCAAAGACTAATAGTAGCCAAAACAACTTTGTAAAGAACAAAGTTCAAAAACTAACACTACCGGACCTCCCGGTGGCACAGCGGTTGAGCGCTGGGTTGTGAGGCTGCCTGTGGCCTCTGCAGCGCCCTTTGGATCCCAGGCTGCCCAACCCCCCCCCCCGCCTCCCCCGGCCACTGGAGGAGGGTCCCACATGGCGCGCAGACCTCTCCTGCTGCCTGCTGCTCCCCTCAGCAGTGTACTTCGGTCCTTCTGCCTGTTCTGCTCCCTACTCTGGCTCTGGTGAATTCTCTCACCCTCCCGTGCTTCTGACTGTACCCAGTGCTTGTATAAATAAATAAATAAATCTTTTAAAAAAAAAAAACTAACATTTCCTGATTTCAAGCCTCATTATAATGCTATACTTGTCAAGACAAAGTGGTATGTATGCAAACAGGAAAAAAATTGATCATTGAAAGAGAATATAGAGTCCGGAAATACACTAACACATATATAGACTACTATTTCAGCAAGGGTACAAAAGCAATTTATCAGAGAAAGATAATCTTTTTCAACAAATGTTGGAACAGGCAGACATCCATGTTTGAATACAGGAACTTTAATCCATACATTACAACATACCCTTAAAATTAGCATGAAATAGAGCATTGGACTAAATGAAAACTCTAAAACTATGAAAGTCCTAAAAGAAAATACGTTTTTAAGAAAAAGGTATGTGAGCTTGGGTTCAGCAAAGATTTCATTGTTTGATATCAACACCAAAAGCTCAAATAATAAAATAAAATTTAGATAAATTTGACTTCATTAAATTAAAAATTTCTCTTCTTACGTATCATTTATACCTCAATAAAGTTGTTACAAGTACTTTAGAAAAATTGCATAAGGTTATCAAATTTTTTATAATACTAAATAAAAAGAAAAAATAATTATTATGCTATTATTATGTTAGATTAAAAAAAGAAGAAATGAAGTCCTCTAACTTAAATTAATATATTTGTTTTACACTTACTGTGTTGTAATTTCCTCAATTTTCAAGGACTAGTGAAAGCATTTCACCAAATAGTAAATTTCTGATGCTGACAAATTACTGACCTTCAGAATTAGTTATATTGCATATCCATTAGCCTGCCTTTACTAAATACTGCTTAGTGTAACTAAAGATTTTACAGAGGCTGGGGAAAAAATAATTCAAGGTTATTATTTTTTGAGAAGCTTATTGCTGGTTCCTTGCTATAATAGGTACTTAACATTTGTAAATCATTGAATCAATACTGATTGAAATGTAAGTACAATCTTATGGATAAGAGACATGCTAGGAAGAATTTATCATTCCAAATAAACCTGTTGATTTACCATTTAGGGAAACTTATGAATAAGCTTGACAAAGTTCCTAATCTGTACAGTCATCTTATTCTGATTTCACTATAAACATTGTAAAACCTAGATATAGTGCCTTTGGCTGATTTCTTTTTTTGTGAAAGTTTTGTGTAATTGAATATCTAATGCAGGAGTTTAAATCATAGCAATGATAAAATTTGAATATTTTCCTTACCCATTCTCTAAATGTTGTTTTAAAAAAGAAATGGGGACTCCCCTTGTGGCACAGCGGTTGAGCTCTGGGCTGCGAAGCTGCCCGCAGCCTCTGCAGTGCTGGTTCGATCCCCGGCCGCCAGCGAGGGTCCCACATGGCGCAACAGACCTCTCCTGCTGCCCGCTGCTCCCCTCAGCAGTGTACTTTGTCATTCTGCCTGTTCTGTTCCCCACTCTGGTGAATTCTCTCACCCTCCCACGCTTCTGACTGTACCCAGTGCTTGTATAAATAAATAAATAAATATTTTTTAAAAAATCAAAAAGAAATAGCCCCAGGGGTACTTTGGGTGAATCTTGGAGATCTTACTTTATGAAAATACTTACTTTATGAAAATACTTACTTTATGAAAATACTTTTACAGTGGTCTCTGGGGGAAATCTATCAGAACCAAGTCCAAAACCTTACAGAGCCACCTCAGTTCACAGTTGCATGGTCAAGGATGCTCCAAAAACGTAAAGAACTAAAGGCAGCTTTTGAGGAATGAAGAAGTGGCTTGAGTCAACTTACAGTTTTAGAAAAGACCAACAGAGGGGCTCCCTGCTGGCACAGGTAGTGGAGCACAGTGCTGTGAAGCTGTCTTCAGCCTCTGCAGTGCTGGTTTGATCCCCGCCAGCTGCGGGGCAACCCACATGGTACTGCAGACCTCTCCTGTCTCACCCGCCGCTTTTAAAAGAAAGAAAGAAAAGACCAATAGAGTGAAGAAAAATCTAATAAAGAAAAATCTATGTTCAGTACATATCCTGATTTACTCCCAATTTGATGCATATGACTGTGAGGTTAACAGCTAAACAGTAATTTATTAATGGTCTGTAACTTCAACTACATACTGCCTTCTCTAAGAAAAATAAAGAGGAAAAACTTCCCTTGAAGGATGAAGACTTTCTAATTAGAATTGGAGAACTAGGGCCTCCCTGGTGGTACAAGGGTTTAAGCACTGCACTATGAAGCAATCCACAGCCTCTGCAGCACAAGTTTGATCCCCAGCTTGCCAGGGAGCAACCCACATGGCGCAGCAGACCTCTCCTGTCTCCCCTCTGCTCCCCTCAGCAGTATATTTCAGTCAGTCTACCTGTTCTGCTCCCAACTCTGTCTCTAGTGAATCCTCTCACCCCCGCACCTCTGGCCTGTACCCCAGCTCTTGTATGTATAAATAAATAAATCTTAAAAAAAAAGTTAGAGAACTAGATGAACAAAACATTATTTTGTTAACTAGATTTTGTTAACTCCCTATGGACAGAAAAACATGTCATGTATTGAAGCACAGTTAATTAAAAGGTAAGTAATCTTCATAAAAATAAGCCTAATTTAGCACTCTTCTAGAACCAAGGTTTCAAGTTTCTGAAGGTAAATTAAATTATAAAAGTTTATTTGAATACTCTGCTTATTAAAACAATCATACTCACAAAATAACGTGAATATTTGCATGGAAGAGCATATATCCAATATTTAAGAATGTGTATGAATAACATAGCACTGTTGGAGGAACATAGTGACTCCTAGAGGTTCCTTTATGACTCCTTTAATCTGTGCCCTTTTCCTCTGTAGAAAATACAATGAAAGAATTAAAAATATGTTGTTATTAAACATAGCAATCTTGACTAGAGAGTCTCAAGAACCCTTTCCTGGCCTGCAAGCAGGACCCCTTAGTCCATCCCCAGTGGGTAGAACAGCAGACAGTGACTACTAGGCTCTTCGTTTAATCTGCTTGTGTTGTGGAGGAGGTTGAGATCAGCATGAGGGGCCAAAGACCTGCTTTCTTGCCCAGTGACATTTCTTTCTGGCTGGCCCTATGTGGGACTGCAGACATAGGTGTCACCATTGCTTAGTCTCCTCATGGGAAGGAGCCTTCTGATTTGCAGCTGATGGAGCAGTGGACAGCTGCTGGTTCACTCCAACCTTATCCACCTGTGTTGTTAGGGGGTGTGATCAGAAAGAAGGACCCCTGATCCTCTTCCTTGCTCCCTGACAGAAGAACTCAGTGAATATTATAAAGATGCAGTGTAGTAAACTTAGCACTGAGCACTCATCAAATGTTTTTAATCTAGTGATAAGAAAAAGAATTGACAGGAAAGAAAAAAAGGAGAAAACCATTGTAGAATGGCACCACAGCAAGCACTGCCAGAGCCTAGTGATTCCTGAATTTAATTCCTTTATTTAATTATTCAATATATTTGTTCAATCCATTTATTGTTGACCATTGCGTTTACTTCCTGTATGACTTAGAGAACCTTTGTCTGTTTCATGGGTTCCTCAGCAGGTTAAACCAAAGAAAGTGAGAAATAACCATGGTGACTCTATTGATAAGGAAGATGTCACCAGAAGGGCTGCCAGAGGAAGTTACACAATGTTTGAGAAAGAGAAAAGTAAGAAAGAACATGAAAACAGTGGATATAGGCTTCTCAATGGAAAATTCTAATGGCAGATAAGAGGGGAAAAAAAACAGTGAGAAAAACTGTTTGCTTCCAGATGTAGACATATGTAAGAATAACCATAAAAATGTAAAAGCTAGGAAATGTGAAAACCATGCAGCCAGTATAGGTAAGCATGATCACCAAACAGTTGGGGAATGATCAAGTACAGGGGCAGGCTGGTTGGGGGTTCCTCTGACCCAAGAGAGGTGATCCTTCATCTCAATCTGTGAGGAAGGAAGAATAAAAGACAAAGAGGGTGGCTAAAGAGAACTCTACCCTGGAAGGTTTCACTCTCCCCATGAAGCAACATGTCCTCACAACAGATGCCTTATTTTGTGAAGAGTACAGAATAAGAAGCATTTTTTTCTCTTCTCGGGTCTACATTTCTTCAGGGACTCTGTGCATCTAATGGTGTACTGATGGCTGATTCCCTGATTGCTCTTTCTCCAGAAGCAGAAAAAAGAAAAAAAAAAATTGAGTGAAATTAGGCACTTGGGAAAACCCTGATAGTGCATCAGATCTGCACTTTAATGTTCCAATAATTAGGAGTAATTTCTGCATAGTTTTGGCCTGAGAACTCTACCTTTTGGGTTGTCAGAAGAAACAGCTTGAGAAGTTGTTCTGTAGTATAAGTGACAAAAAAAAATAATTCTCAGTAAAGAATATGTTTTAGCAGCCAAAAACAGAATTGCTATGACAGAGAGAGGTATCTTACCAGCTGTCCTCACCAGAGAAGACATTCAGGTGTCAGTAAGTCTCATAGTTTGAGGCAATTGTTTAAATCCTGGCTATTTGGGGAAACAATAATCAAGTACTTATAAGTATCTCTTCCTTCCTCATATTTCATTATGGTTCAGAGGCTTTGAAATGAGATTCACCAACTGATCAAAACTGTCAAATTGTTCTGATTAAAATTTTATCTACAGTTGTTATTCAGGAAAAAAAAATTCAGTCTACACTACTTTGTACTAAGCATTATTTGCGAGCTCTTGCTCTCTCTCTTTTTCCAACTGGATTGCCAAGTATTAATCTGGTTTCCTTTATTTTCTAATAAAGTTTTTCACTTTTCTCTGGATTATGTTAAAGATCTCTAAAGGCCAAAAAAATATTATCAGTGAAGAGTACATGTTTTATACTCATAAGTATGACCTGACTTAGTCATAAGAAGATCCAAACTACATATTCCCTGGATTATTCAAGAATAACCAGAAAAAAATGACCCTTCTTAAATCACTAGTTAATTTTCTGCTTCCATTCCTTATCAAAACATCAAGTTTTTTGTAAAGGTACTGAAATTGGAAGTCTCTGAAACATTTTAAAGTATTTTTTATTAATTATATAATTTTGGGTCAAGATGTAACTCTTTGAGATGAGTTCAACAAAAGTATCTATTTGCCACTTTTTGAACAAAACTCCTTCACCTCAAGAAAACAATGAAACCTTTCCAGCTACTGCCAGTCTTTCTAGTCTTTCTATTTCTGCAACAATCATGCACAGATGTACCTAAAACCTCATAATAATTTGAACAGGAAAGGTTTACTATAAAGAATTAACTTTTACAATGAATTTACTAGACAGTAATGAAAGAAAACTCAAAAAAAATACTCTAAGACTGAGGATATAGACTCTAGGAAAGTACAGACTTCGAAGTGAGAGAGGGGTTTCCTTGCTAGGGAAAGATTCAAACTTCATTGCAGAAGGTAATTTTGCAGCCCATTGGTTGACAGCCTATACTTTTGCATCATGCTGAACAAAAACTTGTTCAAAGTCAGCAGCTCAGGTAGGAACATAACCATCTGCTGGAATGTCCGCATACTGTTTCAGGAAATTGTATGCTAGGGTTGCTGTTGAACTTTTGGGAAGCCAGTTGGAGTACCAGCGGACCTAACCAGGAAGGTGCCCCCAAGGAACTCACCAACAGGCCATCTTTGGGAAAGTTCCAAGAAGCTAGCAGTGGTACCCACAGAACTCACCCAGCAGCTGATATGCCACTAAATTTGCTTCCAGGAAGTTAACTGTAATGTCTATGAACCTCACAATGGTGCACCTCCTGACCTCACTAGATGATCTCCACTGAATGTCCTCTCAGCCAATATAGTCCAATGTAAGCAGGAAGAATCAAAGTACACCAGACCCAAAAAGAGAAGCAACGCTTCCCACCATCAGTGTCCCTCTAGAGCTCTTTAAAAAGAAAGATTAACATTGTGCCAGCTGGTGAAAGGGAAATAGTCCAGTATCACAAACATGACAATGAAGTGTAGATTTGGAACTTAGAGGCAATAAATTTATAACTGGCACAATTTAATCAGTACCCAAATGAGCAGACTAGTAACACATTCACCTTCACTTAAATCATCAAGATTTGACTGTGTATTCTCTGAAAGAATATGAGCCTCCTGAAGAATAGGAATGCATAAATTTTGCAACATTAAATGTTATTTTCTAGAAGAACCATTTAGGTTACCTTTTATAAGAGGAATACATAATACAACTTTTAAGACAGTTGCTGTCTTACACAATTGGCATATTGGAAATCCTAAAGCACCATAGTTTGTCTCTGCTCCTTGCATTGCAAGTCTCAGTATGTCATGAACCAGATGTCCTGTTCTGGGGAGTTACTGGGAACTAGTGGTAGAGTTAAGCAGCCATATATAGGTTCAGTTATAAGCAAGAGCCTCTCATGCTTCTGTGGTCTGCCTTGTACCCTAGAACTCTATGGAAATAAGACATGTAGAGACACTTCAAAGAAGTACTTGGAAGAGAAACATGGGTGAGGCATGAGTGAGAGACATGTAAGGAGACTCTCCTTGGTAAGAGAAAATGGCAGTCATTATCTTCACTATTACATGTATATTTCATATTTTCTCTCTCTTCTTGTGTCCTGGCTCTTTGTGACCTACCTGACCTACTTTCTTGTGATTCCTTGCCAGAAGGTAACTTAGACTTGTGGCAAGCATTCAAGCCTCATGGCCAATACTATTTGCCTGGCATAAAGCAATGGATAATTTGGAGGTTTTGGAGTATTAATTATTATTAGGGATGTTATTATTATTACCATCATTATTATTTATTAGGGATATTCTTTCTCCTCTCTCTATGCACACTAATTCTATTAAAGATCTTTCACACTAACAGTCTGCTTCCTTTGCCTTTGTGTGGGAAATGGCTGGGTCCCTTTTAGAGCATACACCCCTTAACAGTGTAGGGCTCCTGAGTACCCTACAGTTACATGCTAACACTAATATATATATATATATATATATATATATGTGTGTGTGTGTGTGTGTGTGTTCAAATAATAACTTCCAAATTATCTAGCAAGAAATCAACATTTTACTGTGATTTCCTAAGCAATTGCTGTAGGCAAGTATGAAGTTATTTGCAAGCGTTAATGCCAGCAAATCTGAAATTGACCTGGATTGTTTTGCTAAGGTACTGCAAGGCACAGTCCCCAGCCAAAGCATAAAAGATATTGATTAATAGTGTTGCCTTTGTAACCATGAGTCTGAGGAGTTTTAGGGTCATTCATACTATCTTGTCAGCTTTGTTTATTGATAATAGTGAGATTGGTGATTTACAAATGATCTTGATGAGACCTCAGGGGTGGTTATAGGGAGTAGTGATTTGTATAATAAGTATACAAATATTCTTACCTGGTCAAAGATCTATAGGAAACCTTAGCTATTAATCCATCTGTGACATCCTCATTCCCAGGTGGTCTGTGCACATATCCATGCTTCTTGATCAAATAAAAAAAAATGTTCTCAAAATGACCCTTAGGACATATCTAACCTCTCTAGACCCTGTGCCACCAGAAAACCTTTGACTGCCAATGCATATCCTTACTTTAATGGTGTTTCTGCATGAAATCCTCTTCTAAAAACAAACAGTAGATTTATAAGGATTGCTGTTTTGGGCCTTCTGTCTTCTTTGGCAATTGTGCCCTATCTAAATGCCCTTGTTAGTACAGCAAATCAGGTTTAAGGTATAACTTCTGGGCCTCAGAGTGAGGAAATCTTCCAAATGTAGAGTAGGTTTTACCCCAGACAGAGCAACTCAGAAACAGTTTTGTAAGGGCTCCATTTTTAAGAGCCTCAAAGACTTCCAATTTGGTACCTCCCCTCTGTTCATGCTTGAAATTTTTCTAGATATGACAGCTATTAACAGGATCCTACACCCTATCGTGTTGCCTTTAATATTTCCAAGTCAGTAAGTTTTTGTCATTTTTTTAAAGAGTTATTTATTTATTTATATAAGCACTAGGTACAGTCAGAAGCGTGGGAGGGAGAGAATTCACCAGAGTCAGAGTGGAGAGCAGAGCAGGCAGACTGACGAAGTACACTGCTCAGGGGAGCAGCGGGCAGCAGGAGAGGTCTGCGTACCATGTGGGACCCTCACCCGGTGGCCGGGGATTGAACTGGCACTGCAGAGGCTGTGGGCAGCTTCGCAGCCCAGCGCTCAACTGCTGCACCACCAGGGAGGCCCAGTTTTTGTCATTTTTTATAATGAAACTCAAATGATGGAATGTGTTGGCTCAGGGCTGCATTTTTCCTTTTTCTGAAAAGCCAAATATTGTGAATAGTTTACAACAAATGATACTTATATTTCTCATTTCAACTTTTCATATAATGCAGGAAAGTACAGTCTCATCTCTTTCTTGTCAAATGTCTGGGAAGTTCCTGAATTTACTTTGTTTTCTAAAGGACCAGTCCCTCCGATAAAAGGCATTAGTTCCTCCTACATAGAAATATGTCTTCATTATTCAGAGGTTACTTCTTAATGCTCTCATTGAGAGTGTTTTATATAAATTAGGAGAGAAACTAAAGTATTGGACATTTTTCAACATATTGTTATTTCAATAGCATTAAAATAATGTTATTTATCTTCTTTAAAAAGTAGAAATATGCAGTACGGTTTTGTCCAGGGCTTAACCAGTAATTATGTACAGATTTTATATGATTAATGTACTGAATATCATTTTAACTGTTCATTATAACCTGCCAAAAGACATGTTTTAATTTCTAAAATTGCCAAATATTACACCCAAAGGTGAAAGAAAACATCAAGCCAGCCATTTCTGATGGGATAGTCTTAGCCTTAGAGAAGAGTAGATAGCCTTATATAATGGAGGCATCCAAGGGGAGACAATGCATGAGAGAAGAAAGGAGCAGTAGCCATATTGCACTGTTTCCTTCTTCCTTCATTCCTTTTATTTACTTTTTGTACTATTTTTTAATTGAGGTAACACAGTTTACAACACATCATTTGATTTGGAGGTATAGGTTCACATCTCTTCAGATACAGATTGCCCCATCACACCCCCACCAAAGCACATGTAATCTTCTGTCCTAGTCCATTGGCCTATTTTTTCCTTTGTTCCCCAGCCTTCAGTCTCCATCTTCAGTAGTCTCAATTCTGCAGTCATATTTCTGGGACATATTTTGATTTATTTTGACTGTTCCTTGGTTTCATTTTTTATATTCCACAAAAGATTGAAATCATCCAATATTTATCTTTCTCCTTCAGACATTTCATTTAGCATAATGTACTATAGTTCCACGTCATAAATGGTGAGATTTCATCTTTTTTTTAACAGCTGAGTGGTATTCCAATTATTTATATACCTCATCTCCTTAATCCTCTCTTTGTCATTGGGCACTCAGTTTGTTTTCATAAGTTGGCTATTTTAAATAGTGTTGCAATGACCATAGGAGTGTTCATCATCACTTATTTGAAATTAAAATCAAAACCACAGTGAGATTCTATCTCACAACAGTGAGAATAGCTTACATCAGAAAGAAAAATAACAAGTATTAATGGGGATGTGGAGAAAAGGAACCCTTGAACATTGTTAGTTGGAATGTTAGTAACAATGTTCGTCCAATGCCAGTGGAAAACAGTAAAAAGATTTCCCAAAACATTACCAGATTACCATATAACTCAGCAATTTCAGTCCTGAGTATTTACTTAAAGAATGCAAAAACACTAATTCAAAGGGATATGCACACAGTTTTCTTGTCCATAAATTTGAGACCCAACTCAACACTCCTCAATTTCCTTAATAAAATATCACCAAGCAACCTCAAATGGGAACCCAAAACCAATACAGTTCCAAGAGAAACAATAAATAACATTGCCTCCATCCCCAGCCATGTTATTTACCATTGGGACTTGAAGTAGGATATTAGGGTAAGGATAATTGGGGTTATTTCTTCTTTTTCCCAGTTTGCTCAGTAAATAACTCCCCTATCTCTTTTCAATTTTTAAAACTTACTTAATTTAGTTGAACCATGAAGGTGCAGGTAGAGAAAATTGAAACAGGATGTCTATAAATTATGTGAGCCTAGAAACCATACCCAGCACATCTTCAAAGTGTTCTTTTATATGAAATTGTTACTATAAAATATTTTTCTTTTATTAAATTTTAAAAGTTCTTCATCTTGCAGAATGTGAACCTATCCTAGTAGTTTAGACACTACAAATATATGACAAAATTATTAAGATAGTCTTAATTATAGGTAAGCATAAAAAATTGTATAAAAAATTCCTTTTAAGTAGCTGCAAAAATCTTTCATCTGCAACTCCATCTTTGTTAAACAGAAATAGTCACTCAGCAAATAACTCTTCACTATGACTACCCTGCAATGTAGCAGGGAGACAAAGCTTAATTGATAGGTTTAGCTGTTATTGAACATAGATATTCTCAGTGGAAGACATTTCTTTGATTATAACATCTAGCTTACTACACTTAGTCACTGTACATAGATCTAAAAGGAGAGAAGAAATAAATGAGCAAATTGAAAAAGTTAACTCAGGCTTTAGATTGAACCAATCTGGGTATAAATTCCAGTTCCCAGCTGCACCACTGACTGTAAAAGAAATAAGTCAATTAATTGAGTTCCTTGAATCTCAACTTTCTTACTTGAAAAATGAAAATAATCTGGTTGTCTTTAGAATTTAAATTATTCTTTACCTTGGGCCTACAACATCAGACATATGCAAACTGTTGCTGTTATCATTATTATATTTATCATTACGGTTTATCTGAATTCAGGCATAGTTCTGCATTTTCACCTCATTAGGTCTATTTCTCTATCCAATGCTGAGTTTACTTAGACCTACAACCATGGTTTTAACCCAGAGAAGTCATTCTTTGAATCAGTAATATTTTTCTCTTATTAAATTCAATGGCACAGATGTCATTGTCTTTTGCAAAAAAAAAAAATATATATATATATATATATAAAACTTGGATTACCTGTGCTCTGTGAAGGAAGCATTGGGAGGTCACATCCCCTGGTTCAAAGGCAAACTCCTCTAATGCACCTTTTAGAATATCTCTAATTAAGAAAAGCAAGAGTAGTTGGTGTGACTGAATAAAGCAATCACATTGGAAAATCACTAAGAAAGATAAATATGCTCATTTATACATCAAACATTAGTATTTATGATGGTTCCAAAAGAACATATGCACATTTTGTACATTTTTAAATAAAGAAATATGTTTAAAGCAAACAAATTATGTTGGAATGTACTAAGTTGTAGACAAGAATTTAAAAGACAAGTAGTGGATTTATTATAGTTGGAATTTCAAAACTGGTAAAATTAATCAATGTTGTTGGAACAAATGCTGAAACATTGGCTGGAAGGGGAGATAAAATTAAGCTTTGCCCCTAGCATATACCATATGAAAATAAATTCCACATAAACCAATGATTTAAATTTTAAAAAAGTTTAAGAAACTAAATGATAAAATAGCAGTGTATTTTTGTTTTATACTGAGGAAAGCTTTTCTTAACATATTACCAAAGTCAAAAATAGTACAGGAAAAGACTAACAAATTTGACTACCAACTCAAATAAAATTTCTCTATGCCAGAAGATACTCTGAAGAAAGTCTAAAAATACAAGTGACACATTTTGAAAGTACATTTCAACATATACCAGACAAAGTTCAATATCATTTTGAATGAAGTTGTGATAGCGTTTTGAAGGCATCACTGCCTAAACCACAGATAAGCCAAATCATGCCAACCCCAGCCACTGCCACCTCTGTACGTGGTCTCCAAGGGAGCTTTACATCAGGAGCCAAAACAGAAATGAATTTACTAGGAGCATTCATTCAAGCATAGTGTTAATATTTTATATTCCAAATGCATTCAAAGTTGATTCAGAGCACAATTCTTGGTCTCAGGGTCTCATCACCCTCTAATTTTCATCTCTCAATACTCCCCCTTCCCATACAAATTATGAAGACCATTTTTCAGGAATGCCTATATAGAACAGAAAGATGACCAGATTGTAAAAATTTCCTTAATTTGGCTTATCAATTTATTATACTAAAAACAAGCACAATGGCAAGAAATTGGCTGCCTTGGTGCCTAAAACTGCCTGTAAGAGAGAAGAGAGTATGAATCATTATTATTTTAAAAATATAATAATCTTACCTATTATTAATTGCAGTCACAGCTTGGCCTCTGACTAGAAATAGGAACAAATATTTCTCTCCTGGAAAGGCATGGGTGACAAAAGAGACACTAGTGTGGGAAAGATGTGGGAATTCTTTGTACTGTCAGAAAAACTAAGTGGAAATCCAATGTATTTTGAGACTGTTAAAGATAACTCTGCTCTCGCTAAATTCTTAGTCTACTCCTAGTCAGAAAATATAAGGAAGTTACTAAGAAAATGGTACTAAAGTTAAAAGACCATCTCATGACTAATTTTGTGAATGTGACTTCTCCCTTACTTGTTAAGTTGAAATATTTACCTCTTTGGGGTTGTAGCAGACATTAAGTGAGTCGCTCTAAAATGACTGATTTCTGTTACCACACACCATGTTGTTTCCTCACTGAGAAATAAAACAAGTTATTATTTAATTTAATACAGGTTCACTCCAGTGTCTAACATCTAGACAAAAAATGCTAAATGTTGCATATTTTAGTCTTCTTCCATCTTTAAGGAAAAAAAATTCTCAACAATATATTTTTCCCTAAAATCCTATTTTTTTTCTTTTATATATATTTTATATCACTCTTCCTTTTTGTACACTGTGTGTTTCTCCTCACAAGTGTAATCCCCATAAAATTCCCACTACCCATTGACCCATGCACCATACCCATAGTCCCTTGTTCTCTTCCATCCCCTGTTTTCTCAGCAATATCTTTTAACTGCCACATTAGTCAAACCAACAGGTCCAGCTTTTGTGTTCACTCAACAAATAGTGGATGCTCCACACTTCCATATTCCATCAATGAACTTTATGTTCAAATCTTGCACAAGTGACTCCCAGAAGGGAAATTATTCAACAAAAGTTCTGAGAAAAGTCTTTGACCTCCTGGTGGCTTGTCACTTTTAATTTAATGACTTCTTTCCAAGAAATGAATCATTTTATTTGGAACTCAGTGCATTGACTTTTAGTCTGAGTCTGTAGGACACTTTTGTAACTATTGAAATGACTATTGGATGCATTAGACTCCCTGTTTGGGTCCCACTGTTCACTGAGGTCAGTCCAGGGAGTGCTGTCAACCACCCAAAGGCTACAGCTAATGCTAATTCACTGCGGAAACTAACAATAATCTGGAGTTTTGGGGAAAAAACTGAATTGACAGATTTCTTTAGACAAGATAGTCTTCTAATTACTTCAGATTGCTTACCCTGATGGATCCATAAGGGTTGTTTCCTGTGTTCTATTTCCTGTATTGATATTAAGCAGAGAAGAAATAATTACCTTTTATTTAACTCATAAATGTATTTGTGTGGAACAAAATTTGAGTCTCCACAGTTTCAGTCTGTCTCACTGTATCATGTCTACTATTATTGGGGAAGTGTTTTAAAAGAAGGGAATATAAAGGATATAGGACTGGATTAATCATTTCACCCACACACATTCCACTACCAGCCATGATCAAAGCCTTATAAAATTATCTCCAGAGGCCTTCTTATATTTCTCCTTCTGCTTTTGAGATTTCCAACCCATTATCTTGGGGGTGAAACTACTTTATGGCATATTTAAATACATCTTTACGTCCAAACCTTGATCTTGGTTACAGCTAAACCACGGAGTTGATGAACCCTTGTAGAACAAAGAGAAGTCATTTTCTGTTATGACACACATTATACTGCATTCTCACAAGTAACAAAAAAATATGGCAGCTACTTTATTTAATGTGTGACCACACATTTGAGTCAAATAAAAAATACAGCAGTCCCTCACAGCAATAGGGGTTAAGTATGTTTTATTGTGTGGACAAAATTCTGTTTTAATTTAGAAAGAATAGAAAGATGGCTGATTCACATAGGTTTCTGAGCTTTAACATTTCATTCCCTTTTAGTTACCACAGAAGCTTAAAATCTGAAAAATCAAACTGTCAGGGAAGCAACACATTCTTTTCTTATTCTTTCATAACTATTTTATATCAAATGCACCTCACGTAGCAAAGCTCTTTTTCTCCCCCAGAGAATCTGGCAGTCACAAGACATAGCTTCACCAGTGTCTGTGGGTGTCTCTGAGTAGCAGTCAAGTACTCAAAGAGAATAATGGAGAAGTCACTGATATTTTCTAGAAAATCACTCTAGCAGCTCATCAAAAATTTGTCATAAAGGAAATTAATTTCTGAAATGTTTAAAGACTTTATTTAAACTCATTTTTTGAGACCAAAGGGAAATCATATCTTTAAGTCTCATATAAATGAGTTCCATGGTCCATTAAAATCTTTTAGCTTTTGTATGATATTTTTTTAGAATCAAATACCTTGCTCATGAATATGTTTCCACTCTATAGGACCTTTAAATAAAATAGCAGAAAGGAATGGGGAGGGAAAAGGAAGTGACTTTTGTCAGATACTGATACTTTGTCAGGAAGATCATAATTCACTATATACATTATCTCTTTCAATCTGCATCACAATATTAAAAACCACTGCAGCAGTTACGTAGCAAAGACACCAACTTTGGAATAAGCTTCATTTGGGTCCATACCCATTCACTAGCTAAGTGAGATTTCTACTAGAACACAATATACCTAGCAAATATTCATTATATGACATCAAAATTAAAAAATCAACACTATTGTTAATTTAATAGCTTCAAAAAGTGAGGCTTGGTAGTGAAATAATTTGTCCACACCACAAAGGTAGCTATCATTTGGGGTTCTCAAGCCCCAAAGACCATGGTCTTTCAATGACAAGACCACTCTTAAGAATTTAGTACCTAAATTCTCCATAATGAAAATCAAAAGGAATGTTGTAATGGACTGGGTATTTGTGTCCCCACAAAATTTACATGTCAAAGCCCTAATTCTCAATGTGATGTTGCTTGAAGATGGAGCCTTTGAGAGGAAAAAGATCACAGGTTGGGAAGTGCATGGTAGGATGAATTGCTTTATAAGACCAGTGGTGGGAAGGCAACAAGCAAGGTAGGCAGATTCCCCAGACAAGCATCACATTGGCATTCTGATAGTTTTTCAGCCTCCATAGCCTGGAGGAAATAATTTTCTGTTATGTAAACCACGTAATCTATGGATTTTTTTAAGATTTATTTATTTATGCATACAAGAACTGGGGTACAGGCCAGAGGTGTGGGGGATGAGAGGATTCACCAGAGACAGAGTGAGGAACAGAACAGTCAGATCTACTGAAATGCACTGCTGAGGGGAGCAGCAGGTGAGTCAGGAGAGGTCTGCTGTACCCTGTGGGTTGCTCCCTGGCCAGGGATCTAACTTGTGCTGCAGAGGCTGCGGACAGCTTTATTGCTTGCGTCTTAACCCCTGGTGCCACCAGGGAGGCCCCCGGTAATCTATGTATTTTGATTTGGCATCCTGAGATGGGAAAAGAGAAACGGTGTACAACTATTTCCCACTTCTTTAATGTTCCCTTTTGTTTATGTATGAGGTAAATAATGCAAGGATTTACTCTCTTCCTTAGCTGTGTCTCAAAGGAGTGATTGGAATATTTCCTGAAGATAAGAGTAACAGAGCACATGAATGAAGCTGAAATGCCATGTAGTTTAATACAAAAGATAGATCACTTAAACCATAGACTGTAAACTGGGTAGCTTCCTTTAGAAAGGGCATTGGCAGTGCACAATGGTGATTGACATATTTAATTCACAGATGCTTAGTGACTTTAATTCACAGAGGTTTAGTGACTTTCCCAGGGTGACACAGCTGTTAAGTAACAAACCTCTTGCATTACAAACTACAGATTTAAAAGAAAATAAGCTATACTCTTGGGGTCTTGTTTTTAATCACAGTAAAAGATATATTTGTTTATATGTCAGAAAAACAAAGAGAACCATAAAGAAAAACTATGTATTTTTTAAAAGCTGTAATCATAGTGGAATTTTAAAGAATAGTCTATCCTAGCCCAAACTGTCTTAAGGTGTCAAATTAATGGTGTGTTCATGAAACTTTTCTTATTTTTATTAAAAAAGACATCTCAGAGGGCAATGATTCTACTTCCCTACATCCCAGAACATATTGTAATGTTTCATGTTTCTTGCCTTTACACATGGAAGGGCCACTTCCTGGAATATCTTCTATTCCTTCATCCTTTCCTGTCTGATAAATCTGTTGTTAGCATTTTATCTTTTTTTTAAAGATTTATTTATTTATTTTATACAAGAACTGAGGTACAGGTCAGAAGCACTGGAGGGTAAGAGAATCACCAGAGCCAGAGTGGGGAGCAGAACAGGCAAACAGAGTGAAGACACTGCTGAGGGGAGCAGCGGGTGAGGCAGGAGAGGTCTGCCACACCATGTGGGGTTCTCCCTGTCTGGCGGGGTATCAAACCGGCAGTGCAGAGGCTGAGGACAGCTTCGCAGCGTGGTGCTCAACTGTTGAGCCACCAGGGAGGCCCTGTTGTTACCATTTTAAATCTCAGTTCAGGATACAGCTTTTTCCAGGAAATTTCCCTGACCCATATGCCAACATTGTAAGTTTTTCTATCTGCTAGGAAATATTTATTCCTTGTATATATTTATATTGCAATTATAATTTAGTGACATAATTCATTAAAATGTCTATTTTCTCCACTGGACTAGAAATGTGTGCATCACCTCTGTGACTTGGTCATTTTGAAGGCACCACATATATGATAGGACCTAGAACCTGAAAGGCAACCAGTAATTTTATTTAATTGAATACATAGAAACCAGGAAAATAACATATTAATTAGTATCACTAAAAAAGACATAACTCCTTCATAGAAAGTCAAGAAATAAATTTCTGCATACATCACATTCTTTGCAATAATGATTGCAATAATAGTATCTTGTGGTTTTAATAAAATTTGTAAGTGCAGCTTATCCAGTTACAACTTTCACTTTATAATTGAACTCTTATAAACTTTTATTGGTAAAAATAGCACAATAAATATTTAGATATTTTAACATATTTGTGCTTATTAATTTAAAAAGTCATAATGTCAGACTTATGGCCCTTTTCAAAATCTCTAAACTTTAGGTAATTCTAAAGTGACTAATCTAAAAGTAGAGTTATTTAAGGCCAGGTTATATCAAAGAATTACATTTAATCATTTCCAACTAATAACTATTCTCCCAGGGTATAGTGGTTATGCAATGTAATTCTCTTTCCCTGCTTCTTGGTATTTTTGGTTTGTAAATTGGATTTGAAAAGCACTTTTGACAAAGATCACCGACTATACATGCAAATTATTGTTGCCTTTAAGCTTAACTGCAGCCCTCAGTCTGTACTCCCCTGGCAAATAACAAAAGGCAGCCGAATCATCCACAAAGCTAACATGAAATACTCCCCAGTCCATCTGACATTTCAGTACAACCACTGCTTAGAAAATCAAAATACATCTGTGCAGAAATACAAAATTGCAGAATATCTGGAACTAGCAGGGATTTCTTTTAAGACTTTCATTTTATAGTGACTTCTGATTCCTTGAAAACATGTATCAGTCTTTATTCTCCTCTGAAAGCATCGTTTTTGTATTAGACGTCTGCTTAAGAAGATCCTTGGTACTAGTTGGAAGGTTTTTCACTTTATCTGAATTGTATTTCACTGACCTCCCAGTGGTTCCACTATTTCACACAGTTGGTGCTACTCCCTATGTTCCCTTAGAGTGTAGAAATGGAAAAATGTAATGGTCATTCAGGTACAGGAGCCTCACTGTGAAAATTCTGGTTGTTCTCACAGTATTCATCAAGACAAATTGGTTTTCTGGCAGGTCATTCTTGAAAATAGACATTAGTACAGTTGCTGGTGTGTTGGGGTAATTTTCCATCTAGTCACATCTTTTTGACTTTGAGTTGATTGGCAAGTTCTATCAGTTTTGTTTATGCCCTTATGTGGTTTTAGAAGTGAAGATGTGATTACTCAGCCACTTCTGCTGTATAAACTCCTTAGTTAAAAATTTAATCTCCTTATGTTGCTGATTTTGTTTTTGACTCATCAGTATAGTTTATGACTGACAGCATATTCCAAGAAGCTCTCTCTAATGTTATGAAATCTAGTAGCAATTGAGACTGGACAAATTTATAGTTGACTCTTTTTCATATTCATTCATTCACTCACTCTTTCAGCATTTATAAGGTAACATTATGTTTCAAAGTATATGTTAGAAACTAGAGAGCTATACAGATAAATACAGACAGAACTGATATAAATACATAATATTAAATCAATACACACATACATACATATGTATAGATGCATTCAACATGTAGTAAGCAATGTAATAGAGGATGAGACATATAGACTTGGCAAATAGATTCAGAGTTTATGACCTGCATCACAATTTTATCCATAAAAACAGAGAGGTGAGGTGATTCCAGCTGTGGGTAATTATTCTTTGAAATTTTCATCTTCCAATTGCCTTAACTAGCTTTAGTTCAAAGGTAAGTCATGGCATATGTTACAACATAGATGAAACTTGAAGTCATTATACTACATGAAGAAAATAAGTTTTAAGAACACATATCATCCCATTTAAGTGAAATGTTCAGAATAGGTAAATCCATCAGATAGTAGATTAGTGGTTAACTAGGGTTAAGGGAAAGGTGGAAAAGGGAGCGACTGCTAATAGCATAGGATTCTTTTTGTGGTGATAAAAATATTCTAGAATTAAATATCTGAGATGATTACACAACTCTGTGAATATATTGAAAACTATTGAATTATACATTTTTTTAAAGATTGATTGATTGATTGATTGATTTATACAAGCACTGGGTACAGTCAGAAGCGCAGGAGGGTGAGAGAATTCACCAGAGCCAGAGTGGGGAACAGAACAGGCAGACTGATGAAATACACTGCTGAGGGGAGCAGCAGGCACAGCAGGAGAGATCTGCGTGCCATGTGGGACCCTCACTGATGGCCGGCGATTGAACCTGCGCTGCAGAGGCTGCAGGCAGCTTCGCAACCCAGCGCTCAACTGCTGCACCACCAGGGGAGGCCCTTGAATTATACACTTTTAAGTGGGTGAATTTTATGGTGTACATATTATATCTATTAAAGTCTTTATATTAAAACACCTACTTACTAACATATACCAAAAAAATTTTACATGTTTTAATTCTAGATTCTAACAACATTGAGGTTTTTAAGAATTTCAAAAAACTTTTGAAATTATTTTATCTATGTACCTAGCTAGTAGAAAGTGATAAATAAATTCTATAATTCACATGATGAGGTAATAAAAATAATGCTAAATATTTTGGTTAAGATTAATAAGATCACATGCTTTAAATATCTTAATTAGGCTAATTTCTAATAATCTAATGATGCATAGGTTTTTCCTATCTAAAAAAATTAAAATAGGGTATCAATACTCATTGCTTGAGAAATTATAAAATGCTTCTTCACTTTTTCTGCTTCAGTAATTTCTCAACACAATTTATTTTTTTTAAATAATAAATTTTATTTTTATATTCCCCATACAATTGCAACCCCCTTATTTTGACCCCAATCCCTCCCTTCCCACCCCCCGCCCCCCCAAAAAAGTGTCTCTGGTTCATAGTTTTTTGTTGATTTGCATTTTCACTTTCTTATAGTTATTCATTTTCCTGGTCCCTTATTTAAGTTTTCTAGATTCCTGCTATGAGTGAGACCATCCGGTATTTTTCTTTTTCTTTTTGGCTTATTTCACTGAGCATGATCCCTTCCAGCGCCATCCATGTTGCTGCAAATTGCATGTGTTTATCTTTTTTGAATGCTGAGTAATATTCCATATGTACCACATCTTCTTGATCCAGTCATCTATTTTTGGGCATTTGGGCTGTTTCCAAAGCTTAGCTATTGCAAACAGTGCTGCTATAAACATAGGGGTGCAGGTGCTCTTTGGAATGGATGTTTCTGTGTCCTTTGGGTAAATACCGAGGAGTGGAATTGCTGGATCATATGGAAGCTCTATGTTTAGTAGGTCCAGAAATCTCCACGCAGCTCTCCATAGTGGTTGGACCAGTCTGCACTCCCACCAACAGTGCAGAAGAGTTCCTTTTTCTCCACACCCTCGCCAACATTTGTTGTTGCTAGTTTTTTTAATATGTGCCATTCTCACTGGTGTCAGATGGTAACTCATGGTAGTTTTGATTTGCATTTCCCTGATTACAAGTGATGTTGAACATTTTTTCATATGCCTGTTGGCCATTTGCATTTCCTCTTCAGAGAAGTTTCTTTTTAGCTCTTCTGCCCATTTTTTCACTGGATTATTTTCTTTGTTGTTGTTGAGTCTCATCAGCTCTTTGCAGATTTTTGTGATCAGTCCTTTATCATTAGTGTTGGGTGCAAAAATGTTCTCCCAGTTGGTGGGGTTTCTCTTTGTTTTTGTTATTGTCTCTTTTGCTGTGCAGAAGCTCTTTAATTTGATGTAGTCCCAGCTGTTTATCTTTGCCTTCACTATCACTGCTTTGGGTGATGTGTCTGTAAAGATGTCTTTGATGTGCAAATCATGTAGTGTAAAGATGTCTTTGATGTGCAAATCATGTAGTGTTTCGCCTATATTTCCTTCTATGTATTTTATGGTTTCAGGTCTTATGTCTAGTTCTTTAATCCATTTTGAGTTGATTTTTGTGTATGGTGTGAGGTAGTGGTCAAGCTTCATTCTTTTGCATGTAGCGACCCAGTTTTCCCAGCACCATTTATTGAACAAACTTTCTTTGCTCCAATGCATAGTCTTTGCTCCTTTGTCAAAGATTAGTTGACCATAAATCTGTGGGTTTATTTCTGGATTTTCTATTCGATTCCATTGGTCTGTATGTCTGTTCTTGTTCCAATACCATGCAGTTTTGATGATTATGGCTTTGTAGTATAGTTTGAAGTCTGGGAGTGTGATGCCTCCATTTCCTTCTTTTTTATTCAGGACAGCTTTGGCTATTCGGGGTTTTTTGTGATTCCATATGAATTTCATCAATAATTGTTCTATTTCTTTGAAGAATGCCATTGAGATTTTGATTGGAATAGCATTGAATCTGTATATTGCTTTTGGTAGGATGGCCATTTTAATAATGTTTATTCTCCCAATCCATGAGCAGGGGATTTTTTTCCATTTCTTTGTGTCTTCTTCTATTTCTTTTAACAGTGTTTTATAGTTTTCTTTGTATAGGTCCTTTACCTCTTTAGTTAGATTTATTCCAAATATCTGATTTTTTTTTGTTTCGATAATAAAAGGGATGGTTTTTTTGATTTCTTCTTCTTCAGATTTATTGTTTGTGTATAGGAAGGCTACTGACTTTTGCGTGTTGATTTTGTATCCTGCCACTTTACTGAACTGATTGATGAGTTGAATTAGTTTTTCTGTGGAGTTTTTGGGGTTCTCTATGTATATTATCATATCATCTGCAAATAGTGATAGTTTGACTTCTTCTTTTCCTATTTGGATTCCCTGGATGTCTTTCTCTTGTCTTATTGCTCTGGCTAGGACTTCTAGTATTATATTGACAAGCAGTGGTGAAAGTGGACATCGTTGTCTTGTTCCAGATCTTAATGGAATTGCTTTCAGCTTTTCACCACTGAGAATGATACTGGCTGTTGGCTTGTCATAGATGGCCTTTATGATGTTGAGGTACGTTCCTTGTATCCCAAGCATTTCAAGGGCTTTTATCATGAATGTGTGTTGCACTTTGTCGAAAGCTTTCTCAGAATCTATTGATATTATTATATGGTTTTTATATTTCTTTTTGTTGATGTGTTGGATAACGTTGATTGATTTTCGGATGTTAAACCATCCTTGTGTCCCTGGAATAAATCCTACTTGGTCGTGGTGAATTATCTTATGGATACATTGTTGGATTCTGATAGCTAAAATTTTATTGAGGATTTTTGCATCAGTGTTCATTAGGGAGATTGGCCTGGAGTTTTCCTTTTTTGTGTTGTCCTTGTTCAGTTTTGGTTAGAGTAATGTTGGCTTCATAGAACGTGTTTGGTATTGTCCCTTCCTTCTCAATTTTTTGGAAGAGTTTGTAAAGGACAGGCACTAATTCGTCTCTGAATGTTTGGTAGAATTCATTTGTAAATCCATCAGGTCCTGGGCTTTTGATTTTGGGGAGGTTTTTGATTACCATTTCAATTTCGCTGCTTGTAATTGGTCTGTTTATGTGTTCTATTTCTTCTTTATCTAGCATTGGGTGATTGTAGAGTTGTAGTAATTTGTCCATCTCCTCTAGATTGTTAAACTTGTTTCCATATAACTGTTCATAGTAGTTACTGATTATTCTTTTGATTTCTGCTGTGTCCGTTGTGATTTTTCCTCTTTCATTTGTGATCCTGTTTATTTGTGCTTTCTCCCTTTTTTCCTTTGTGAGCCTGGCTAGGGGTTTGTCTATTTTATTGATTTTTTTCAAAGAACCGCTCTTGGTTTCATTAATCTTTTGGATTGTTTTTTAGTTTCAATTTCATTTATTTCTGCTTTGGTTTTTATTATTTCTTTTCTTTTTCTGGTTTTGGGGTTTTTTTGTTTTTCTTTTTCTAGATCTTTGAGCTTCGAGATTAGGTTGTTTCTTTGAGTTCTTTCTTGTTTCTTGATGTGAGCTTCTATTGCTATATATTTTCCTCTTATTACTGCTTTTGCTGCATCCCATACATTTAGGATATTAGTGTCCTCCTTGTCGTTCAATTCAAAGAATTTTGTAATTTCTTCTTTGATCTCCTCATTAGTCCAGTGGTCTTCTAGTAGTGTGGTTTTTAATCTCCATGAGGTAGGAAAGTTCCTTGCCTTCCTTTTATGGTTTATTTCTAGTTTGATGCCTTCATGGTCAGAAAAGATGGTTGGTATGATTTCAATCTTTGTGTATCTGTTGATGTTTGTCTTGTGCCCCAGTATGTGATCGATCTTGGAGAATGATCCGTGTGCACTTGAGAAAAATGTGTACTCCGTTTTTTGGGGGTTTAGTGTTCTATAGATGTCTGTTAAGCCCAAATGCTCTAGGTCCTTATTTAGAGCTTTAGTTTCTTTACTTATTTTTTGTCTTGTTGATCTATCCATTGTTGATAGTGGTATGTTGAAGTCTCCCACTACTTATGTGTTTTCTCTGATGTCTGTTTTCAGAGAGGACAACAGTTGTCTGATATATTTTGGTGCTCCTTCGTTTGGTGAGTATATGTTAATGAGAGTTATTTCTTCTTGAAATATTGTCCCCTTGATCATAATGTAATGACCATTGGGGTCTCTTTTTATTTTTTTGAGTTTGAAATCTGTTTTATCTGATATAAGTATAGCTGTTCCTGCTTTCTTTTTTGGTCCATTTGCTTGTAGGATTGTTTTCCATCCTTTAACTTTGAGCCTATTTTTATCGTTTGCAGCTAAATGTGTTTCCTGGAGACAGCAAAAGGTTGGGTTTTGTTTCTTAATCCAGGCTGCAACTCTGTGTCTTTTTATTGAAGAGTTTAGTCCATTTACATTTAGAGTTAATATTGATATGTTAGCATCTGTATTTGCCATTGTATTTGTCTTTCCTTTGATTTTATTTATTTATTCTTTTAATAACTTTTTTTTTGGCCTTCTTTCGTTGTTATTCATCCCTCTGAGGTTCTGGCTTTAGGATTCCTTGTAGTATTTTTTGGAGTGGGGGTTTAGTCTTAATGAAATTCCAGAGTTTCTGTTTGTCTGGGAAGGTCCTTATTCTTTCTTCATAGAGGAAGGAGAGCTTTGCCGGATAGAGTATTCTTGGTTGGCATCTGTTTTCTTGGAGTCTGTTGACTATGTCCTCCACTCTCTCCTTGCCCGTAGTGTTTCTTTGGAGAAGTCTGATGTCAGCCTGATTGGTTTTCCTTTGAATGTTATCTGTTTCTTCCCTCTTGCCAGCTTCATTATTTTTTCCTTGTCCTGGATTCTTGGGAGCTTTACTATTATGTGTCTTGCTGTTTTTTTCCTTTCGTCATGTAAGTTTGGTGTTCTTCTTGCTTCTTGTATATCAATTTTCAGCTCCTTCTTCACATTTGGGAAGTTCTCTTCAATTATCTCCTGGAATATTTTCTCTGTTCCTACATCTCTCTCCTCTCCTTCTGGAATTCCTATAACTCTTATATTCCTCTCCTCATGGAGTCAGATAGTTCCCGAAGTCTTTCTTCATTCTTTTTCCTTCGTAATTCTCTTTCCTTTTCTGTTTTGGTTCTTTTTATTTCTGTGTCTTCTAGAGTACTTATTCGTTCTTCCATTTCATCTATTCTGCTTTCATTGCTTTTCCCAGAGTTCTTTAGTTCTTCTATTAATTCTTTGATCTCCTGCGTTTCTTTTACTTCCCTCTTTAGGGACTCAATTTCCTTCTTCTGATCATTGTTTTCGTTTATGTGTTCTGTCATTTTTTTAATCATGGCAATTTTAAATTCTCTTTCTGAAAGGCTCAGAAGTTCTTCCAAGTTACTGTCGTTGCATTCTGGGGGGGGTGGTTTCCTTTTTGTGGTGTGCTTTTTTCTTGAGTAGTTGTTAGGTTGCGTGTGGTTCTTCTACTCCCTACTGTCTGTTTTCTAATTTGTCGTATGCATTGGGACACTGTGTTGCTGGGACTGGCCGGCATCTTGGGTGAGCTTCTCTGCTCCCCGCTGGCTCCTCCAGGAGCCATCTGTCAGTTTCAAGCAGTCTTTCCTGAAGAAAGGTCCCTGTTCTAAAATGCCGATGTGGGGACACACAGCCCTGTGCGCTTGGTCTGCCCCGGCGATGGGTTCCCGTTCCCCCTCTGGGTTTGAACTGCAAGCCAGAAGTGGCCTGGCGTGGGCGAGCTTCCCCGCTCACCTCTGGCTCCTGTGGGAGCCTTCTGCATGCAGTCTTTCCTGAAGAAATATCCCTGTTCTAAAATGGCGATGCGGGACGCACTCCCTGCGAGTCCGGTCTCAGGCACACTCTTCTGCGCGCCTGGTCTGCCCCGGCTGTGGGTGCCAGCTCCCCCTGTGGGCTCAGACTGCTGGTCTGAAGGGACCTGGGGTGGGCTAACTTCCCAGCTGGCCAGGGGTTCCTTCAGGACCCTACTGCAGGTTTCAAGAAAGGTCCCTGGGTGTTAGTGACTTTTTTTTCTGGTCGCTAGGTGGCGCCAGAGATCTCTCCTAGTCCGTGGTGGGCTGTTTTTCTTCACTAGGTGGGACAGGGAACAGAGCATGAATGGTAGGGAAAACCTCAGCGGCTTTGGGGTGCTGTGTCTGCCTTGTCCCCTTCGACGTGGAGGACCCACGCTCCGAATTTTGTGCCCCAGGCCTCAGTTCCAAAGCCCTCAGGTCCAGGACGCAGGCTGTAGCCCAGTTCAGGGGCTGCAGCAATGGCGTTTTTTGCACCCCGCTCCCCTGTCTGGGCGCCTGGTTCCTGCTCACTCAGTGAGGGACTTTCACCTCAGTGAGGGCCCCCGCGAGTCTCCCTGCAAGCCTAGGTAGCAGGCGCGCGGGGACCTGGGCAGCCACGATCCAGATCTGTGTTTGCTTTTCAAGCAAGCTGCTTTTCCGCACAAGCTTACCAGCTGGCCCAGGGCCATGTGCGGGTCTCCTCCAGAGTCTCTTTGTTCTTCTCTAATGGCGCCCGGAGCCGTTTGCTCTCCGCTGCCGCGAGTCCTGCAGGGTTCTCCACAGCTCCCGTTCACGGGGTGTGGTGGCTGCAATAGTTCCTTTCCACTCACAGTCCCGCTTGCTGCGTCGTTTGTTCTTGTTGGCCGTTTTGGTTTGTTGTTTTCCTCCTCTCTGCTGGTCGGAGAGTGCCGCCTCTGTGGGCGGGGGAGGGGAGCAGGGTTCTGCACTTCCCTCCCTTCTAGTCCTCTTTTATGGCCACTTTCTTCTTCGGGTAGTTTGCTGGAGTCACCCGTTTATCTTCTGTGTCCCAGTTCTCACTGGGACCTGCCGCTCTTCCTCCCTATTAACTTTTTTTAATGGGAGATCTTACTCGCAGCGTCTCCTCGCTGTCATGTTGCTCCACCCTCCAATTTCTCAACACAATTTAAAATCACTTGTAATCTCTGGTTATAGAGTGCCAAGAATTATCTAGAAAAGTAAAATTGTCTAGAAAGCAAAACAGAAAATTATGCATACCTCTTCTCAAGTTTTTTAAGGTAGAGTTTTTTTTTTTTTTTTTTTTTAATGAGGGTTTTGTTTTGTGGACATATGTGTATCTACTTATACAAGTAGCCCATTAGTTTATTCTAGTATTTATTTATACATGTGTGCTTTCTGGTAACATTAATTGAGTACATTGTCTTCTACCTCTAGTAATTTAAAGTCATGTCACTGGCCTTACAACACTGACAATTTAGTGAAACTATTGGTACCAATGAATCAATAGAGATGCGAGCACATCCACTCTGAATGCTGCTCTGAGGAAAGGACACATGAGTGTAGCATACTATTGCCCACCCTCTTCAAAGGACATCACTCAGGAAAGCATTTCTTTCTCTATACATAAGGCAAAGTCACGTCAGAAAAGACTGATTAATCAGGATGCATGCAGTCTGTTGCTACCAAAAGACCAGCTACCTTTAGCTCTGCCCACTGCTTTCAGTAGTTTCCTGAGTTAAAAGATCCTCATGGCTAAAACAAGGATAAACAGCAAAACCAATAATTTAATCATTCAATTGAATCATTCCTCATATTCTCTTATAGATTTTGGGTTTGGTTTTTTTTTTTTTCATTTTTATCATATATAAGATGATTAACAACCTTGCACATTTCTAATCTTTGTGGAGTTGTAAACATCTGGACATCCATCATCATTACTACTAGTCAATTGCTTTCAACGTCTTGAATCTTGATTATCAGCATTGCTTCTTTCTCATTTATTTCTATAATTAAGGTGTTGCTTTTCTCTGTCTGTATTTAAGATTTTTTTTCATTGTTTTTAACTTTTGGAAGTTCAATTATTAAGTCTGCTGGTAAGGATAGTTTTAGATTTATCCTATTTGTCATTTATTCAGCTTCTTGATCCTTTGGGCTTGTATCATTTATCGAACTTGGGAAATTTTCAGGTGTTATTCTTAAGTACTTTTTCAGCCTTGCCTATTTTTTTCTCTCTTGTAAGATTCTTATGATATTAATGCTAGAGTTTTCAATATGGTCCACATATCTGAGTGGTTTTGCTTTGTGGGTTGTTGTTTTTTTTTTTTTTTTTCAGCTCCAAGTGTAGGATATATACAGCAAAAGAAAACCAAGAGAATGCACTACTGTTTTATTCCTCGGAAACTGGCAACATAGTGAGTCTGTCTTTTTCCCTCCATATTTAAGAGTCTTTTAATGTTCGTTTTATGTATAATGTTTAGAACTTTTCATTGCACTTAGTGGGAGAAATATAAATCTATACCATGTTTCTGGAAGTGTAAGTCTGAATTCTAAAAATCACAGTTAAATATAAAAATTTAAGAAATTTGAAGAAGTAAAATGTTATTCCTTGGAAGTATAGGGAAAGAGCACTTTATTTTGATGCAGTATTTTAAAAATCATCTAAAGTCTATGTCAAAGCAGTGTAGTGAAGAATATACTAGGCCATGAAAAAAAATGTATAGACTGAGCCCAAATTTCCTATCCATGAAAAGACTGTGTTTGGATCATAATCAATACATATCACACAAATAATATGGCCCAAATAATATACTACATAAATTCTCTTGAAGAATTGCAAAAAACAAATAAATAGAAAGGCTGTATAAGCAAGCCAAGTACAGGAGCAATAGCTACAAACAAGATGGCAAAAAATGAGGTCTGCAATAGGGAAGAATTGCATCTTCCTATCAAACAGCAATAGAGACAAACTAAACTGGATAAATGTTAAATTTTTAATACTCTTGAAAATTTTAATGTGCATTATTACTGCCATTCTCTAATTTTAAGCCTTGTGATTATGTTCAATGACTGCAAATGGAGTGCTTAACATGAAATTGGTCAAAATGTTGAGTCAGTTAAAAATAAATTTTCCCTATCACTGGTTTTTATGTAATTATAACATTAAAGTGACATGAGACACTTAAGAAATGACTTCAGTAATTTTAACCATTTTCATATTTTTCAGAACTTTAGGTGGTTTCTACTTGTTTTGAATTTCTAAATAATTTTAAATACTCTTTAGTCAATTAAGCTTTCTTTGTTTGACTAGAAGTTTTCCAATAAATTGGTCAATTTACCTACAGTTCTGTCAATTATCCTAAAACAATTTGGTTGATTATTTTCAGCAAGCAATGATGTTTTTTAAACTTTATGTGCTCTAGAGTGATTTTGTCAAGTTGGTAAATGGTGGCCTTTTTCTGCATTATTTTGGCTTCATGTATTTTAAATTAATTTTTAAACAAGTTCAACTTTACTATTGGTATTACTTATAGTTTTTTTTATTCTATATTTACTTTATGTTTAAGCAGCTTTTGCACGAAACAGTCATTGTCACTGCAGAGTGAATAACATCACTCTTTGGTATTTTGTGTTGTAAGATTTGAAGCCACAGTAAAAAGTATATGTTATTTCAATGCAGGCTCTTGGAAGAAAATAATGCAGGGCTTTGCAGTGAAGTGGACGTGACATTTTCTCTGCCAGCATCCCTTCCTTTGTGAGGGTGTCATTATATGGCACCATGATCCTGCCCAAAAGGGAACATAAATGTACAGGATAGAACATATATCCTTGCATGAGCCCCAATGCTACCTATTTTTACTTTGCACTTACAGTTTGAGTTTTAGAACTTTACCTGAAAGTCCTGACAAATATTTCAATATATGTGAAAGAAAATGATTTGTAAAATGCCATAAGAAAAATGTCTGTCATGTAGGTCATAGAGTAGTGGAAGACTCTAAAGTGATTAAAGATAATCAATCAAACTGAATTACTGGATTAAAATGCAATTAATTTTCACCTTCACATAAATTACTAAAATTCACAAAAACTGCCATAATCAGGGCATGCATAACTGGCAAAAGGAAAATAAGGAAAATGATAGAAAAATAGCCTACAGTATATTTAATACAACAGACAAATATGCTGAAAGACAATTAATGTTTGCCAGACTACTTTAAAATGATTAATGTGCTAAAAAAAAAATAGTAACGAGGATGAAATGGGTGATAGGGTACAAAAAATAAAACTCCATGTTTAGAGCTAAAAACAATGTTTCACCTCAACATACATAGTTTTCTTCATCTACTTGCCCTTGTAGCTTTTTTCCATTTACTACATCATTGAACAGATTTAGTGCCACTATTTTTAATGTATTAGTTAGCAAATTCTGGGCATGGAACTATTTTAAATGGTTTTATATAGAGTACATGCCAATGACTTAATCCCAGGACAAAGGTTATCCTCCTGTCAAAGCAATAATGATTATTGTTGACCAATTAGAAGTGACTATTGGAAAAAGAATTAAGAATTTTCAAATGTCTGAACTTGGGTCCTCCAGAACAAAACCTGAGACAAAGATTTTGGAAGAGGCAGTTTATTTGGGAGGTGATCACAGGAATCACTTGCTGTAAGGGAACAGGAATGAGAAGTCAGGGTGGGGAGTGGAGATCAACAATAACGGGATCATTGTTGAACTTTTATTGCTATGGACAACTGAGGATCATTGGTCTGGGAATTATATCCAAGATACTGTGGAGAATGTTTCTTGGAATTTTCTCACCAAAAGACAAGAAGTGGAGAAATTAAAATTCCACGCTAATGAAAGTTTGCCTGGAGTCATTAACCTCCCTGCAATCCCTGGGCACCCGCTTATGAACTGGGCAAGACTCCCAAGGCTTTGCAGAGAGACACAGAGAGTGTTTGAGACGGGGTGCCATCAAAGTTCTTGGAACCCTCCACCATAGCTGTAGCTGAAATTGGAGGTAGCCAAAGGCGCCTGACAGGGGCGCTAAAAATATCCATCATTGGATAAGTAGGGTAAGTACAAGTGCAGGAATGAGTGTTTTGCAATGTGATCTTGGGAAGTGAAGTACAGCTGGTTCCATCTTTCTGCTTTTGTTAGTGAGGAGGAAAAATCAGAGTAGAGGAAAGGAAACAGAGCAGAGCCTTAGATTTTTATGTATTTTGGGGGGGAAATCCATGGCAAATTAAAGATATAAGATATTGCATCTTGGAGAGGTAAATTGAAAAACTATGCCCAGATGCATGTGGGAATCCTCTACTTGCTATCCTGTAAAGATGAAATATATTTTCCATATAATTTTCCTTTGTCAAACATCCAAATAGATTTGTATCTCTGGGTAGATACATAACAAAGCCAGGAAAGGCCAAATGCATTGCAATAAACTGTTGGGTGAGTTCCTCCTCTGCGACTTCTCAGCGTTTATTCGTGTCCCTGTTGCAGCACTTAACAGTATGGAGTAATACATCTTGTTACTTCCCAGAATCTAGTAAGTAACCACTTCTGCACACAGAATGCCCAGCACATTCCCTGATGCAGTGAAAGTGACCAATACAAATTTGCTGACTAGAATAGTCAAAGCATCTTCCAGGTTAATATTCCCTGATGTGTGAAATAGATCAACAGTGACGTGATTCAATTCTTCTGAGATCTGAACTTGGTTCTGTCACTACCAAGAGGGGTAACCTTGGATAAGTCAACAACCTTCTCTCAATTTCATCTTTTATTCATCTTTATATAATTAAGGGGGTTGAGAAGATGATCCCCAGGGCGCCTTCTAACTCCTGCAGTCAATGATCTATGTGTCACAGCTGCTAGCTCATTAGAACACCCTAAAGGAATTCTATCCCCAATTCCCTGCCCAACTTTCCAAAGTATCTTCACGTACTCTGTGACTAATGGTGTGTTTATGTGTAAGTGTATAGATATGATAAAAGGGAAATTAGATATTTAAACTAGGAAGAAGCTAATAAGTAGATTTACACCTTTGTTCTCTTAAAATTTTAAAAGCTGTCATCTGTATTTGCTTTAGATTTGCTGTCTACCCCTTTATGTTCCATTTCAATTTCTAATCTTTAATTTTAAAGATATGGGGATGCATGTTAACCTGTCAATAATAATAATCAATTTTAGTCTACCGGCTTTTGTAATTTCAACCTCTAGTTAAGCAAGCAATAAACAAACAAGCAAACAAATAAAAAACCCTAGATATTTAATTCACCCTTTCAGCACAACTTAATGGAATGTCAGGCACAGTGCTAACTCTAAACTCTGTAAGGCAAATTAGAGATATCTTAGTGAGCTAAGAAATAAAGTTAACTCAAACATAATGCTTCTACCATTCATGAAGACTGTAAGACCTAGATAGTTTTACTTTAATAAATAAATGTTTATCCTTATAGTGTTTTAATCATAGATAATTCTAAAGAGACAAGAAAGCAATTGAAGCAACACATGAAAATAAAAATCATGATTCTATGTTCAAAGCAAAGCAATGAATTGAAAACTATAGTTTAATGAATTGAAATCTTTGAAGAAGTGGAGAGATTTTTCAAAAAAAACCTTTTAGAATAACAGTTATTTTAATCAGGCAGCTTTATCCCAGTTTGAGGAATTCCTTCATGCTTTTTCAAATTTTCGTTCCAAAAGCATACTTGAATGATCTAACCTTAAAGTGCAATCACTATATCCAAATTAGAATCTGTCTTTCCAGGACACTAACAGAAAATGATACACACATACATATGGTATTATCTCAAAATATTGTGCTTTAGGTAAAGGTATAAAATGTACTGACTATACCCCCAAGGAAAAAGAAAGAAGTGTATATAAATTGGCAATGATTCCTGGTGATGGTATTGGAAAAAATATAATGGTGGATCACAAAGGAAAAAATTTAGATGACACAAATTTGCGGGTATATTTACATTAAAAGCAGCCATCAGACAACTTAGATGAATTTCCAGGGAATTGGACTGGAGGAGGGAAGCCAACCCCCAAATATTCCATACTGTGTTTACAGTTGTATAACAGTCTTGAGATAACAAAACTATAGAGAGAGTGCTTGGTGGTTTCAGAGAAGAGGATGTTGGATGCAGAGGAAATCATTCCACACCCTCTGGATTCTTTTAGGCTGACAAATAATCAAACATACACAGATTCATATGAGAAAAAGTAAAATGAAATTTAATAAAAAAATATATACCTCAGTATAACTGGGAGAGACCCAGCAAGACTGAATAACTCACACCCTTGGCCTCAGACAATAACTTAAATAGCTTACCTATGACAGGAAGTCTTGGGAGGTGGGTGTGGGGGAGTTGGAGGGGGAGAAAGGGAAATTAACAAACAAGGCTCAGCAGACAAAGAATATGCAGATATAGGATCAGCCTTCTCATTGAAAATGTATAAAGAGATTAGGTCATCCTGGTTCATACCTTTACAAAAGTTTACTTGTAAATATTTGTTTTCAGAAGCAAACTTTATCAGCCTTCAGAAACTTTCCATTGAAATCAACCTTTTATTAAAGATATATTTTGGGATGGCATACTTTTGCTGAAGGGGAAGAGTAGGAAGGTGGCTGTGGTTATAAAAGAGCAGTAGTAGTATCCTTGTGGTGATGGAACTGTTCAGGATCATGACTGTGGTGGTGGATACACAAATTTATACATGTGATAAAATTACAACGAATTAAACACAAAGAAATATGAGTACCTATAAAATGAGAAATCTGAATAATAGCAGTGGGTTTTATCACTGTCAGTTTAGTGATTTTTATTTTATTCAATAGGTAGACACAATGCTACCATTAGAGGAAAATGGCTAACAGAAAAAAGGAATTTCTCTGTATTTTTTCTTACAACCACAAGCAAATCTACAATAATTCTGAAACTCAAAAATTATAAATATCAATTAAAAAGTACAGACAATATATTAGAAAAATAAGGAAAGATTTTCCCAGACACTCAATAAGGAGAAAATTCAAATGACAAATCTATTAAAAGTTATCAAACTCACTGGCAACCAGAACAGATTAAGTTAAAATCACAATTAGATACCACTACACAGACTAGCTAAAAATGGAACATCTGATAAAAGCTTATGTAAGATTGAGCCATCAGAAATGTGAGCTGCTGCTGTTGGAAGCATAAATGAGTATAACAATATTGGAAAACAAGATAGTGTTTTCTGATAAAATTAACATATTCATAAGTTTTGACCAAGAAATTCTACTTCTACATATCAAAGAAATGTTTGTATCATGGACAAACACTGAAAACAGCTCAACTATCAATTGACAATAAAAACATTAAATACATTGGAATATATCACTACAATGGAATCGTGTGTGTGTGTGTGTGTGTGTGTGTGTGTAGCCACATACTATACAGATGAATCTAAAGGGATACAAAATTAAGCTAAATATGCAGGAAACAAAATAATAACTGCTTGTCATTCCATTAATATAAAGCTCTAAAACTGTTCCTGTTTCAGAATAGATATACAAGTGATATGTATAATTACAAAAATAGGAAGGAAAGATGGTATTAAAAGTTAATATAAAGGTTACCCTGGGACGAGGAAGAATAGGATGGGAAAATAATGAGGAAGAGTTCTAAAGTCCTACAGTGCTCTTGTATTCAATTTCTGTCTGAAAGATGATTGAACTTGTGTTTGCTTTATAAACATTTGTTAATCTATACATATATTCTTAGCATAAACGTATGTAAAAAATTAGCAATATCAATCTTTAAAAAACCAAACGTGATAGAAAAAGCTCGATTGTTTTTTTTTTTTTTCCTAGTATTTTACTACTACAATACAGGGTTAAATATGCATACAGGGTTAAATATGCAAAGTAAAGTTAATTGAAAGTAATAACCACTCTCCATATTAAGCATTTTATAATCTATTACTTACCCATTCTCACCTCCACTCTAAAGAAACATGTGCAAAAAGAAATAATTAGCTGTCCCTAAACAAACGATTTTTATTAAATTGGTACATGGAGAATGAATAAGCATAAATAATTTTACGCTATGATTGGACAATCTACATTGACACTTTTTGTCTTTTTTTCTCCTAATCTAGAACGCTCATTCCTGATACTGAATTTTTTTTCTGGTGTCATAGTAAGCACTTCATACATATTTATAGAACAAGTATGTTTTTATTTAATATTTTCATTTATAACTTTAAATGGAAGCAAGCTACATTTTTATGCTTTCACATGCATAGAAAAAAACTGAAATAAAATGTAACAAAACTATATTCTTCATTCTTTGCATTCTGACATATTTCACATTTTCTTATTTTCTGTATTTCCTTTTATAATCAGAGGAATAAACAACAGAAAGTTATATGAAGAATAAAACTGGAAGTGATCATTTAATGGGCAATTTAAGTCACTGAAAATGTAAACACAAGTAGTCAAAGTCACCATCATTTTGACCAGAGCCTTAAGATACGTAACCTGACTGCTAAGTGTGGTGTTGTCTCATAAAATGAGAAGGTATCAGTGGGGATAGATACTCCTTAAATTAATCAATTATAGTTTTGGCCTTTACAATTCAATTTGGAAGTCAAGATTGATTACTCTATTCAAGTGTTTGTAATTCTTTCCTACCATTTCCTGCCTTAATCCACAATTGAAATTCTGCATGTAATTCTTCATGTGATAATTATTTGACATTAATTTTTTTATAACTTTGTAGATGAAGGATCCATGGTTTCTCTGAAAGTTCTGTTTTTCCTAATAAGAAAAAATAACAAAATAGCAATGAGATCTGTGTCTCCTGAATTCACCCGAACATGTGTGGATTCCCATAGGCAGTTGCTCACTTCACCCTATTCTGTCTTGTAACAAGAGTCATTTATAAAAAGCAGATGATTTCCCAAAGCACTAGGTTTACTAGAGATTATGCAGAAGACATAAATACGTAGGATGTGCAAACCAAAGCATTGCCACTTCAGAGTTAAGTAACCTTCCCTGGATATCCCTCTCCAAGACTGTTTTCTTCCTCCCTGGCTTCCTAATCGCACCACCTTCTTTCAGCCTCCCTGATTGTGCTCTCTTTCTTCCTCATCCCTCCTTTTCCTCACGAGAGAAATGTATCTGTGTACATTCCTGCAAATCTGCATCACCATATCAAGTATCTGGAGTTGTTTTCAAGTATACAAAAGGTAATAAACTGAGGACAAAGATTAGGGGTGGAGGGAGTGGATGTGTGGGTGCACACACACATGAGCACACAGGAAATGATCAACTTTATTTCAATCAATCAGTTGAATTATTGATTAACAAATTTGCCCTCCTCACGAAGGAGAAAGGAAATGGGAAAGGGAAATATAATTAATATATACATTTTGAAACATGTTTTCCTGTCACAGTAAGCTGAATTTTGTCCTTTATAAATTTCAGCAATTGTGACACATCTTACAATTGATACGTCCATTTTGTGCAGTGGTGATCCATTTTTCTCCAAAAAATTTTACCCAGATTGATAGCCTTCTCAAAATGCATAGATTGTTAAAATTGAACAATACGGTATGTGCTTTTTGGAACTTTATTGCTTTTTAAATTATGATTTTACAAAAGTTACAGTTCCTCATTGCATCTGGTGATATTACTGCAGAGATAAGTAAAAAAAATGCAAAGGTATATAAAGAAAACATTAATCTTTTCCTAATGTCATCTCCCCTCCTGAGTTTTCCAACATTAGTAATATACTCAGATCCTTTCACAGATATCATGTATATACCTAAGCAGGTTGTGATAATTTTTACAAAAGCAAAATCATGTTACCTTATTGGTTTTCTTATTTAAAATATATCATGAATATTATAGTTACTAAATAAATCTCTAACTTATTTTTAAATATATAGTAATCCATAGCAGAGGTGCATCACAATTTATTTAACCACTTCCCACACTCAAATAATTTTATTTTTATTTCAGCTTCCAGCAATTCTGAAATATATATCATTGTACATATATCCTCACAAATTGGTGACTTTATTTCTACAAGTTGCACCTCCGAAAGTAGCATTGCTGGACTAAACAATAGGTGCATTCTAGTTTTAACATATTTCTAGAAGAATTTCCCCAGAGGTTGTAGGGATTCACACTGCCAATCAGCAGCATTATGAGATGGCCTGTCTCTCAGCATTCTCACCAGCAATCATGTAATTGCTTGCATTTTTCCCCCATTCTAATGGGTAATAATAGTCTCATACTCTAATTTTCATTTTCCTTACTCCTACTAAGCCTGGGCATTTTTTTCACACATTTCTTGGCCAGTAAGACATCATCGTATACATTCTAGCTATATCTCAATTCTGTTGTCTTTTTCAAGTAAAACAATCTGTGAGATTAGGAAAATTGTCAATCCATATGCTGCAAATACTCATTTGTTATTTACTATTTTCTGTCAACCTCATACAGTATGATCTTTAAAAATTTTTATGTCATCAAATATGTCTGTGTTATAATCTTTTCTTAATGAAGATATCTACCACTCACCTTAGATTATAGTCTCCTAAATTTTCTCCTAATGTTTTTAGTATTTTGAGGTATAATATACATACAATAAAATTCACTCAATTTAAGCCTATACCTTGATACATTTGGGTAATTGTATATAGTCATGTAACTTCCACCAAAATATTGAATAGATCCATCATCCTAAAATGTTTTCTTAAACCACTTCATAATTGGTGTCCTTTTCTGACCCTTGACTCCAGAAAATTACTGCTCTGTTTCTTTTTCAGTACAGTTTTACCTTTTCTAGAATTTTATATTAATGGATTCATAGAGTAGGCAAGCTTTCATGTTTGTCTAAACTTGTATATTTGAGATGCATCTTTGTTTTCAAACATATTAATATTTAATTCATGTTGGTTGCTGAGTAGTAGTTTAATCAACAGCTTAATTTTCTATCTACCAATTAATAAGTGTTTGAAATTTTGGATATTATACATAATATATTCAAAGACTTTAGAATAAAAGTCTTTGTATGGATATTCAACTTCATTTATTTTGAGTAAATAGCTGGAAGTGGTAGTAGTGGATTATATGGTAATTCATGCATGTTATACTTTAGAAACCATTGCCATACTGTCTTTCAAAGTGGCTATTCCATTTTGCATTCTCAACAGAAATGTATAGAGTTCTATTTGCTTCTCATTCTCCCAGCACTTGCTATTGCTGGGCTTTTTAATTTTAGTGATTCAAGTGGTATGCTGTGACCGCTCGTTGTGGTTTTAGTTTGAATTTTCGTGATGACTAGTGTATGTTGACCATCTGTTTATGTGCTTATAATTGTACTTCATAGGTGAAATATCTGTTTAAATCTGTTTTATTTTTAAAATTATTGGTTAAGTCACTAACCTAGGTTATTAGCCTTTATTTCTTACTTTTCCCTACTTCTATAATCCATCCATCAATTTTCCCTCTACATTATAGATGTGCCCATTTCACTCCATCCCCATTGCTAACAGACAGGTCCAGGCTTCAGTGCTCTTAGCTTGATCCCTGCTTTTCCAAGCTCACTAATTCTATCCAAACTGGCTATCTTTGACCATCCAAGTATATACTCATCTTAGGCTCTTTGAAACTGGCATTCCCTCTCCCTGGGATAAAATTCTCTTCTGTGTCTGTCAAGACTCAACTTAAATGATAACAATTCAGATATTATGAAATATATGTAAAGACCCCTTACTATAATCCTATCTCTAGTTTGAATTTGAGGTGGGCGCTTTTCCTAACAGTTAAGTGCACGTACTTAGTAAGATGCACATCTGCACATCTACCAAGATCAGACACTGGATCTTTCCATTCTTGAATAATTTTTCTCTGTAAATGTTGAATCAGCAGCAAAGACCAGGGTTGTTGCTCCAGGGTAAAGAAGAGCAAAGAATTAATTAACCATGGTCAAATGATTACTATCCAACAGCGTGCTCATAAAAATGTAGTGTCCTGTACCTATGGAATGTCAGACTCCGGGTAAGAGGATAGCTCTGGGTTCACCCTGAAATGAAGGGCAAAAGCATTTCTGCCCACAAAGCATATTCCTAAGTATCAGTCGACTCTAGAGGGATAGTCACTTGAGTTCTAGAAAGTATACCTGGAAATTGTCTACAAAAGAACCTCCATGCTAGGGGAGGGACCCCTTCTGGTGGGACCATCATTCAGAATACAATCACACTGGTCTGACTTGCCACTTCACACAATTCCCTGTGTGTGTGTGTGTGTGTGTGTGTGTGTGTGTTTGCTCATTCTGGCTCCTCCAGATACTGTGTATTCAGTCTGTTCAGTGCTGCAATTGCAGCTGCCCTTGCTCCTGTTGCTGTGACAACTCTTAGCAATTTGTTGTTCTATGTGAGAACAAGCCCTGGGGTGCACCTTCCCCACTAAACTTTTCCCTCAAGTTTCAAATGCCATTTGACTCTTTCTCCATTACTATCATCAGAGGACCTTTAGCAATTCTAAGGAAGTTATTGCTTTCTTTCTCATCTTTTCTCAAATATCTGATTGTAATTCAGTTCTCCAGAGAAAATCCAAACTGCCTCTTTAATCCTCATGAAGATAAAGAGTGAATTTTAACCTAGATTCATCATGTTTAAAGCTGAAAGGGACCTTGAATATAATCTAACCATGTATCCACGTTTTCCATGTGAAAAATGTGTCAAATGTGCCTAGGACTGGATGTAGCATCCATGGCACCCACTCAAATATTTGTTTAATAAAATGAATGAATGAAATTCATGACTTTTCTAAGGTCACACAAGACTGTAGCAGATTAAGGTATAGGTTTTCTTATTCCAAAACAAAATGCATTATAATTATTGAAATAATCTATATGTCACTGATAGAGTCTTAAAATAATCTAAAGAAATTTCCTGAATATTCAAAGATTTGCCATAATGGTATAAGTCTTGCAACAATAAGATTTAAAGTTAAAAATACCCTTAAAAACAAGTAGTCTATTATTTATTTATTCATTTTTATTTTATTTATACAAGCACTGGGTAGAGTCAGAAGCGCGGGAGGGTGAGAGAATTCACCAGAGCCAGAGCGGGAGCAGAACAGGCAGACCGATGAAATACACTGCAGAGGGGAGCAGCAGGAGAGGTCTGCACACCATGTGGGACCCTTGCCAGTGGCCAGGGATCGAACTGGCACTGCAGAGGCTGCAGGCAGCTTCGCAGCCCAGCGCTCAACCGCTGCGCCATCAGGGGAGGCCCAGTCTATTTTTTAGTCTAATAAAAATACATACAAAGAATGTATACCTAATTTAATTTCGGAGCATCTATTTTGAGGCATACTTGATAAGCAAAAGAAACTGGATGTATCTCATGTATACATGTTGATGTGCTTGGAGATATGCATATACTTGTCTCTACTTCACAGCTATTTGTTTTTAGAACACGACGTGAGTCTACTGTCTTAACAGTGTTTTAGTAGACAGTACGTGCTGTTAACCATGAGCACTGTACTGTGTATTAGATCTTTAGGACTTGTATAAATGAAATTTCATAACCCTCAACTAATATTTCCCTGCCACCCTCTCCCAGCAGTGCCTGACAAATCACCATTCTACTCTCTGCTTCTATGAGTTTGACTATTTTAGATTCTTTATATAAGTGGCATCATGTAGTATTTGTCCTATGTCTGGTTTATTTCACTTAGTGTAATGTCCTCAGGATGATTCAGATCATTGCATATGGAACAAGTCTTTTTTTAAGACTTGATAATATTTTATGTTTTCTTTATCCATTCATCTGCTGATGAACTTTTAGATTGCTTCTGTGTCTTAGCTGTTGTGAATAATGCTATAATGAATATGGAAGTGCAGATAATCTTTGCTCAATATTGATTTCAAGTTTTTTGATACAGATCCAGAAGTGAGATTGTTATATCATATGGCAGTTCTATTATAATTTTTTGAGGAACCTTGCACTGTTTTCCATCATGGCTGCAGTATTTTATGTTACACCGACAGCGTACAAGGGTGCTCTTTGTTCCACATCCTTCCCAACAACTATCTTTTTTTGTTTATTTGTTTTAAATAACCATCTTAGCAGAAGTGAGGTGATAGCTCATTGTGGTTTTGATTTGAGTTTCCCTGATGAATAGCGATGTTAAGCATATTTTCACGTACATGTTGGCCATTTGTATCTTCCTTGGAGAAATATCTATTCACATCCTTTGTCCATTTTCCCATCTCAATTTTGATGAAAGGCTTTTTTCCCCACTTATTTATTGCTAAATGCACATTTCCCACCTTTCAAATTCCATCAACTTTAATGAGCTAAAACCAGGATAAAATCTTGAAGTTTGATAGATTTTTTAAAAACCACAATAGGAAAAATAATTAAAATGCACATCAGACTGATGTTTAAATCAAGTAGTTTCAATAATAGCATAATCTAATAACGTGATTTAAGAAGAGAAAGGAACTACTTTTAACTCAGGATTGTTCTATCTTTCTTAGTCCATGTGATTCTGAGACTTTTTTTTTTCTTAAAAGAATTGAGGGAAGTGGGAAGAAGAAGTACAGTGCATTTAGAGCCAAGGTCCTGGAAAGTTTTTAAACTTGATAAGGAGTATAAAATCACTCACCCCTAAATCATTTCAAAGTTCAAACTAAGCAATTTTCTACTTTGCAGAAGAGGGAGCTTTGAATTTAATTGTATTGCAGCCTAATCATTTGGAATAAGAATATTTCCAAGAAGTATCATCTGAAATGGTATATTTGTGAAACTGGCTCTGTATGAAAATGCCATCAACTTCAAACTTCCCAGACATCACAGGCTTTAGAACCACCTGCGGCAACTTTTTAAGAAAATTTATATTCCTGGGCACAAAGAAAACCTACCACACCAGAGACTCTCTTGATGAGACCCAGAAATTTGCTTCAATAAGATTTTTGGTGCTGTTTTAAAGCCAACCTGGCACCTCAGCAGCCAAATCTTTGAGAGTCAGACTTACTGACTCATCTTTGGAGAAATAATTATGTCTGCACTGTCCCTACAATTAAATTTTCATATGGAAACAGAAATTTCCCATAGATGTTCTAGAATGCAATTCTAGAATACTGCAGGAAAAACTGTCAAACCTTGCCTCTTACCACTCCCTGAAAAAGAACTAAAAAATGATGTGATCTGTTTTAGTCTAGTAACTTAAAAACTGGGTTCTGTTGAGAGACTACAAGTCATGACCACATTAATCACAGGGGATAATTTTTTTCTTAACATGGTGGATATTCCCTATATCATCCCAGGAAAGAATTTCCAAAATCAGAAAATAAGGGCTTAATCTGGTAGTAAGATTAAGTCTCAGTCTTGTGGTTGCCAGAATCTAGACTTTAAAGAGTAGAGACCCTCATCCAAGGAGCAACCTGGGTTTAAGTAGAAAAGAAAGCAGGTCTCTGCCTTTGGTGAGTAGCTTAGAAATGAAGCAAGGATGGGCTGTGTGCTTTAAAGCAGTTGTTATAGTTCACACTTATAAAAAAAAAAAACTTAGAATTTCCTTAGAAAGGACCTTTGCCTCTAGACTGACAAACCTAGACTCTCAATAGTGGTATAGAGAGTAAACGTCTTTTATCTTGACCCCAAACTTTAAAAGGGATCATGAATTAGACTATGCTCTGTCTTGTCCCTAGGCTGACTTGAGTTTGAAAAGTTACAGTGTATTACTCTCTGGTTTGAACCATTAGTAAATCCAGTTGTCAGGGCTAGAACAGGTCATGTAGATCCATGACCTGACTCTAGATGTAAAACAAGCTGAATAGCAAAACTATGCATCACACAGTATGGCAAGTACAGACTATGAACATATTTCTAACATAATTAAAAGTGATAGGACTTTATGGAACAAGCAACCTTGCCATGTCAATTATATTCCTTGGCAATGCTTTCAAAATTCCAATTAATGGTAAACGTTGTTTATCTTTAATATTTGTCCAGGAAGGTCTGCTTTCATCTTGAAGGGATTACTGACTTGATTACAAAAATACTGTGCTTTTATTATCTAGGAGCAAAGGCTATTGAATTGAATACAAATACCTGATGAATAAAACTACTACTTAAAAATATACTATACATGCACTTGTTTTATTAAGATAGCACTGAAACAGCATGTTATCGCTATTACAAGTCATACACCTACAAATTATAATGGAAATAAACTTCATATCTTCTTCTTTAAATATGATATTCCAGGATTAAATATATACAAATCACTTCACTATGACAGTCAAATAGCATCTAAGAGACAGTGTCTTTAAATTTCAAATAACATTCAACTTGCTTTTAGAGATAAAATAAAAAAGGATTCAGAATATTATCTACAAACGTTTCCTGGTAGTTAAGAAGTAAATGTAATAATAAAAAAAAAAAACTAGCTATTGACCTTGTCACAATGGGGTAGAGTAGTCTGACTTTACAGTGCTCTGAGATCTTACTTGGGGGCTGACTAAAGAGGTTAGGGTTCATCTGGTTAACTAACATGATCAATTAATGGCCCAGCAAGCATATGATTCCATTATTCATGATGCATGTGTTATTCAAACAGATCCTGGAAAAGCCATCTCTGTTTTGGCTTCCATGATAAAAGAAGAGAAATGAAGACTGCTAAACAGAAAGAAATCCATTTCCTTTTTCTGTGAGAGGATTTAAGATTTACTATTTTTTTTTCTCATCTTCATTTTTAATTTTTTTTTATTTTAATTTTCCGTTTATTTTAAAATTTATTTTACATTTTATTTTTTTTTTATAAATTTTATTGTTATATTCCCCATACAATTGCAGCCCCCCATTCTGACCCCAATCCCTCCCCTCCCGCCCCCGCCCCCCTAAAAGTGTCTCTGGTTCATAGTTTTTTGTTGATTTTGATTTTCACTTTCTTATAGTTATTCATTTTCCTGGTCCATTATTTAAGTTTTCTAGATTCCTGCTATGAGTGAGACCATCCGGTATTTTTCTTTTTCTTTTTGGCTTATTTCGCTGAGCATGATCCCTTCCAGCGCCATCCATGTTGCAGCAAATTGCATGTGTTTATCTTTTTTGAATGCTGAGTAATATTCCATGGTATATATGTACCACATCTTCTTGATCCAGTCATCTATTTTTGGGCATTTGGGTTGTTTCCAAAGCTTAGCTATTGTAAACAGTGCTGCTATAAACATAGGGGTGCAGGTGTTCTTTGGAATTGATGTTTCTGTGTCCTTTGGGTAAATACCTAGGAGTGGAATTGCTGGGTCATATGGAAGCTCTATGTTTAGTAGGTCCAGAAATCTCCACACAGCTTTCCACAGTGGTTGGACCAGTTTGCACTCCCACCAACAGTGCAGAAGAGTTCCTTTTTCTCCACACCCTCGCCAACATTTGTTGTTGCTAGTTTTTTTAATATGTGCGATAATCCAGTCAAAAAATGGGCAGAAGAGCTTAAAAGAAACTTCTCTGAAGAGGAAATGCAAATGGCCAACAGGCATATGAAAAAATGTTCAACATCACTTGTCATCAGGGAAATGCAAATCAAAACTACCATGAGATACCATCTTACACCAGTGAGAAAGATTTACTATTTTAGCAACTTTTAAGTAAGTAAGTCAGGATTATTAAACACTATAGATTAGTTATATATTACTGTATTACATATTAGCTCCCCAGGTTCTATTTGTTTTATAACTAGAAAATTGCACCCTTTGATTTCCCTGTTTCCACCACCATACAGCTCCTGGTAACCACCACTGCACTAACTGTATCTGTAAATTCAGCTTCCTGAGATTCCACATAAGTGATATTGTACAACATTTGTCTTTTTCTGATTTATCTCACTTAGCATAATACCTTCACATTCCATCCAGGTAATCACAAATGGCAGGATTTCTTTCTTTCCCTCTTTCTCTTGCCTGAATAATAAACATTCCCTGTGTGTGTGCGTGTTTGTGTGTATGTGTGTATATACACATACATATTGTGATATATGTGTATATTTAGCAGTTATATTGTGATACATCATAGATATAGTGAGATAGATATATATTTCACAATATATCACATTATCTTTATCCATTCATCCATTGTCAGACACTTAAATTGTTCCCACATCTAAGCTATTATGAATAATGCTGCAATGAACTGGGGAGTGCAGCTATTTTTTCAAAATCCTATTTTTAATATCCTTTTGATATATATCTAGAGGCAGAATTGCTAGATTCTACTGCAATTCTATTTTTAAAAATATTTTGAAAACCCTCCATTCAGTGTTTCATAGTGACTCTATCAATTTACAGTCCCAACAAAAGTGCGCAAGTGTTCCTTTTCTCCACATCCTTGCTGACACTTGCTATCATTTGTCTGTTTTGGTGACAGTCATTCTATTTTTTTTGTTTTGTTTTGTTTTAACCTTTATGGAATTTATTAAGTCCTTTGACTAAGAACTAAAAACAAAAAGCAAACACTTTCTTTTGTTCTTTTAAGATTACTGTCTTGCTCTAATTTAAATTCTTATCTGAAAGATGCTCTGGTAACAGTCATTCTTACAAGTGACAGGTGTGAGGTGATATCTCACTGTTCTTTTGATTTGCATTTAGCTGATGATTACTGGTGTTGAGTACCTTGCATGTTTTTTGCTACTGAGTTGTATGAATGCTTTATATAGTTTGGATGTTAATTACTTATCAAATATATGATTGGCAAATATTTTCTCCCATCTGTAGGTTGCATATTCACTTTGTCTATTCCTTCTTTGGTGTGCAGAATATTCTTAATGATATAGTCCCACTTAGTAACTTTTGCTTTTGCTGTTTGTTCTTTTGGTATCATAGCCAAAAAAATCTTGCCAAAACCAATATCAAAGACCATTTTTCCCCCCCTATGTTTTACAGATTTTTCTTAACTACAATTTCACTGTTATTGTGCGTTTGGTCCAATAATGAAATTCCATTGCTATTTTTAAATAAATTTCACCAGTAATGAATCATCTACAATTTCAACATTCTTTAAAGTGAATGGAGAACTTAATGATATTTTTGAAGCAATCTAAGAAAAAAGTTTAGATTTGTATGAACTTTTCCAATATTTTGCAGTTGTGTTTTACACACCTAATTTTCTGTGGAGCTGACCTCATTGAGTGTTTCTAACCTCTTTGTTCTGATTTTGAAAATATTCTATTACTTAGTTTTGTTAAGGTATACTTAATGTACAAAAGTTGTACATCAATAATGTATATACATTTTGGGTTTATGGATCCATGATATCATTACCACCATAATTTGATTTAACAGAATTTATAAATTTCTTTGTACATTTAGATATCAACAACTAATACAATATTGCCACAGAATTTCAATAACAAATACAACTGGAATAAATAGATCTGTGGACAAACACAACTGAATCTTGATCATCAAACAGTTTATAAATGGGATGAATGGACAGGACATGTTATTAGCCATTTAACTAAGTGGAAGTCAGTTGAGAAATCTAGAAACATGTACCTCTGTCTGCCTTTCCTAAGATACAGTACACTGATCCAGTCAGTTTCTTAGACTTGAGAGGGATGTCTACTCTAAGATATTAAGAGAATTTTCTAAGGCACTGATAGCAAATAAAAGGTCTCTTATTTAGGGTACCTGCTATCAAGCAGGCTGTTCCTTTGTTTTGACCTTTTCATTCCCCCATAAACCTCCAATAAAATGTAAAGCAAATGCAAAAGCCTAAAAGATAAAATATCAAATATTAAAATGTTCACATTAAAAATGTTTCAGTGAAGGTCAAGGAAGCTAGACTTCTGAACTGAAAGCAATGAAAAGCTTCAAGATAAATGGAGTCAGAGAGTGCACACAAATTGGCCTGTTTTACATTATGGTGTTTGAAAGAATTCTTCAGAAAATAAAATTATGAAAAGATGCAACCCAGTCAGTCAGAGCTCTTCAAGTGTAGACTTTTATTTAGCATAAGAAACAGAGGCCAGAGACTGATAAGTAACATTTTTTGATGAAAACTTTTGAACTGCCTATTATGTGTGTTTAGAACAATTAGAAGAAGAAAAACAGACATGATTCATGTCTTCAAGGATTTACACTCTAGTGGAAAGAAGGAAAATTAAGATTAGTAGATGGGTGCCTTGGTGATGGGTGTGGTGTGGTAACATTGCCTGAAGGTGTGAGCCAATATAGCTCTAAATCACATACAGTGCTGGAAACCAATGCTGCCTCATTTAAAAAAAAAAATTGAAGATTCAAATTTATATCAAAAAATAAAATAGAATATTTGGCATTATTAAAATAAATAAATAAAAATAGTGGGTGAAGAGGGTAATATAAGACCAGACCTTGAAGCAAGTACCAAACTGGCCTCCTTACATTCCAAAATTGAATGTTTATTCTGGTAACTGATATGCAGAATATTTTTAAAAGAATTTTCCAAAATCATTTACAGAAACCATCTTGAGAAAATATTAAAAGCCAAAATAAGATTAATTTTAGATGCTTAATTCTAGAACTCTAGTGCTCCAGAACCAGGGTCTTACCTCAGGAACTCCAGATTTCTAAAGGTTCTCAATTGTAGTATGTCTTGAACTGTTTACTGCATAACTAAAAAGCTTGATAAAACCATGGCTTACCTTTTGTAATGTAGAGAATAATTTAAATCCTACATTCAGTTGGATCCCTTCTATTTGGGATATGATTCAACCAGAAACTCTGATTGGCATTGATGGATTTTATTAATAATGAGTGAAAATAAACTCATTATTGTTTAATAAATGCAATTTAAATGTAAATAAAGATTTTCATAATGAGAGGTTTAAAGGGAAAGTAATGAAAAAGACTGGGAAATGCTCCAGGTAGACTATAGATAACTTTATTCAAAATGATGGAATCTACCTATAAAATTACTTTCTTTATATTTATCTCTATGATAAGACTGCCTAAAACACCTTGTGTGCCCAGTTAACTTTACTTTTCACAAATGAGAACACTTAGTCTGTGAGTCTATTATTAAAGGGAAAAAAAAAAAACATGGTTGAAAACCCCTCAAATATGAACAGCTGGTTCCTCTATAGAGAAAATGAAAAAGGACAAGAAAAAGGAGAGGAAGAAGAGGAGAGAAAAAAGCAACTTTCTGTTGTTTGTCTGGAATGATTTTTATTTGTCCCTACCATACATGGATTTTGTTCTTCTTAATTATGAGGTATTCACTTAAAGTCCATGTCCTCTGAGAGACCATCTGTGACCAACCTAGCTAAGGTCACCTGTCCACCCCTTTACTTCTCATATATCTTTCTTTACTTCATGGCTCTGATCACAGCCTGCAATTATTTGGATTATTTATTTTCTTATTTGTGTATTATGATTTTCCCCACTAGAATGTAAGCCCTGTGAGGAACACGCTGTTTGTCTTATTCCTCAATACCTAACACTTACTGGGCCCTCAATTTATTGAATGAGTAAATAAACGAAAACCAGCCTCTCTCTATTTGGAGGTCTCCTGTTAATCTGTTAGACTCTTCATTTATGGGTCATCTCGACAAGAGCTTTGCTAAGTAGATGTTAGCTGCCTTGATATACACAAACAAACCCAAAAAAAGAAAAGTCTTAGACTGAAATTGGCTTTGCCAATGCCAGTTCATGAAGGGACAGTAGTTCAAATACTTTTCTGTCTGCCTCTTAAAAAAGATTTTATTAATCTTTAATAAAAGATTAAATATAGTCTTTTATCTTGAAATCTCAAGGTACAATTACCTCATCTGTACTGTACATGTTTGTGTGACAAGGAAGTGGTATCTCCCTTACCAATTTGTTCCTCATCTGTTATGGCATTTTCCATGCTGAATTAGAATGGGTCTTGTTACCTGCGTGTCTCCTTCCTCAGTCTGAGTTCTTCAAGGGCAATGCATTGTTCTCTTTCCGATGCACTTCCACAGTGTTCAACTAGAGGTTGTGAAAGAATGAATAGATTGAGGATCAAGCTCATACTCGCTTTTCAACGTAAAAGAGAAAAAATCAAGCTCTTTCTAACAGGAAGGATACTGGCATAGGTGGTGGTACTATACAATACAATATTCAAAGACATATATTCTACATTGTCTTACCACTTTAGTGAACTTCTTATCATTTGCTTAATGGATGATTTAGCAATCATGTGAAAGAAAAGATAGGTGATTCACTCAAGGCCACATAGCACTTTTGTGTCTAGCAACAATGCCACTAATTGCTGACTAATAATCATATCATAACTAAGTACCTAGATCAAAACGAAGAACTATATATGTTTAATTACTACCACTTATTAACAAGATTCAAATATTATGGTGGTGTACTTCAAGAACGATGTCTCTGTGAGCCCAGCATTATCCCTCAGACCTCCGTTAAAATTTGCTAAGAAATAGAGAATGGAAAAACCCCAGTGACCAACAGTAATTAGGAAAAGTGTCATCTAAATGTCACCAACTGTGAAGTTCTGTTTAGCATAATACATGTAAAGCCAACATCGTGTTCTAGAGAGATCAAATGCCCTGGAATTCTGTTTATTTTTTTTGCATGTCAATAGCATTTGAAAGAAATGGTGACTGAAGGGTACAAAATGTCAGTAACATCAACTATGCCAAACAGAAACCAGAGTCTTGTCTCTGAGGGGATAGCAGCACAAAATATGAGGTGGGACAAAAAGACTGGTCTGAAGTCTGACCAACAGAGAGTTGATAGTAAGAAATAGGTCCTATGGCAGCAGCTTGAAGTCATTGCACAGAAACAGCGTGCTCAGCATGATCTCACTGGGCTGCCACAGGCACAGATCCATCTCCCTATGTGAAGTTTCTGACACTAAACATATAATACACAGTATATTGAAATCCACCAGATCCCCAAATTACAATTACCTCAAAGGAAGAATTCAGATAGTAAACAGTTGCTCAGTGAGGAAAATCTAGGAGAATTTATCCCGTGTTTCAGGTCAAGCCCTGTGCCTTGATAGAAGAGTGCATGTATTTGAGTAGGAATATGTTCATTACTATATTCTTTTTTTAACTTTATTTTTTTAAGATTTATTTATTTATTTGTTTGTTTGTTTGTTTGTTTGTTTATATAAGCACTGGGTACAGTCAGAAGTGCAGGAGGGTGAGAGAATTCACCAGAGCCAGAGCGGGGAGCAGAAGGACCTAAGTGCACTGCTGAGGGGAGCAGCGGGCGCCAGGAGAGGTCTGCGCGCCATCTGGGACCCTCGCCGGCCAGGGATCAAACCGATGCTGCAGAGGTTGTGGGCAGCTTCACAGCCCAGCGCTCAACCGCTGCGCCACCAGGGGAGGCCCACTATATTCTTTATATTAGGAAACTATAATTGTCCTAGGGTCTACCAACAAAATATTTTTAAATAAATTATACTTCATCTATACAATGAAATTCAATGCAGTCATTAAAAATAATTTTAGAATAATAATCAAGTGGAGAAATTTTGATGCTATATATTAAATATAAAAGTACTGTTTACACAATCATCATAGCTTTATTTAAAATGCACAGGTGATATATCCATAAATTTAAAACTAGATGAATGGTAAATTGTAATCATTGGCCACATCATCCCTCCATTGAAAACAATTCGAAAGCTTCTTGTTACTTTTAGGAAAAGGTTGACGTTCTCAACATGTTCCTCAAGGTCTTCCTTTTTAAAAAATTCATTTGGTTATTTTCTTTTTTAAAATTAACCAATTAATTTTTTATCAAGATGCTCCTTGAGGGCCTCCCCGGTGGCGCAGCGGTTGAGCGCTGGGTTGCGAAGCTGCCCGCGGCCTCGGCGGTGCCGGTTCGATCCCCGGCTGCTCCCCGGCCACCGGAGGAGGGTCCCACATGGCGCGCAGACCTCTCCTGCTGCCCGCTGCTCCCCTCAGCAGTGTACTTCGGTCCTTCTGCCTGCTCTGCTCCCCGCTCTGGCTCTGGTGAATTCTCTCACCCTCCCGCGCTTCTGACTGTACCCAGTGCATGGATAAACAAACAAATACAATAAATGAATGAATGAATGAATGAATGAATGAATGAATGAATGAATGAATGAATAAATAAAAAACATGCCTCTATAAAAAAAAAAAAAAGATGCTCCTTGATAAGTCTTCTGCTTACTTGGCAGTCCCATCTCACATGCTCTGCCCCACTAGCCTCTAAGTTGGGAAATAGTTCTCAGTGCCTGAAATGTGCTATGATCCTTGCCACTCAAGTTGCTGGGAGCGATCTCCTACCACAACTTCCTTTTGTAAGCCACATTCCACCCTTTCCATTCACACTGTCCCTTACCTTTTGAACTGGTACTCCTACTCAGAGTTCAGGTCCATCATCACCTATTCAAAAAATATATATATATCCCATCATAACTACACCTGTTCCCTCTCATAGCTCCCCATCCTTCTATTCACATTTCTCACTACATTTACTTTTTAAAGATTTATTTATGCATGCATACAAGAACCGGGGTACAGGCCAGATGCGCAGGAGGGAGAGAAGATTCGCCAGAGATAGAGCAGGGAGCAGAACAGGCAGACTGACGAAATACACTGCTGAGTAAAGCAGAGGGAGAGATAGGAGAGGTCTGCCGCGTCATGTGGGATTCTCCCTGGCAGGCCGGGATCGAACCTGTGCTGCAGAGGCTGTGGACAGCTTCACAGCGCTGCTCTCAACACACTGTGCCCCAGGGGAGGCCCATCTCACTACATTTAAATAGCATTTATTTGTTGAAAGCACCTACATTCAATGTTCTGTAAGTATCATGGGAAGAGATATTTCTGTCTACCTTGTTTCCTCATTTGTAGAGTATCTTCATGTATCTTGTAAGTGCTCAAAATATAAATGAATAATATAGCTTATATCTATTAGGTGCTTACTTATTTCAAGGGACTTATCTATATTAACTCATTTCATCTTCACCACAACTCAAAAACTGAGTCCTGGGCCTCCCCTGGTGGCACAGCAGTTGAGCCCTGGGCTGCAAAGCTGCCCGCAGCCTCTGCAGCGCCAGGTCTATCCAAAGGCTGCCAGCAAGGGACCCACATGGTGCGCACTCCTCTCTTGCTGCGCCCAGTGCTCCCCTCAGCAGTGTACTTCGGTCCTTCTGCCTGTTCTGTTCCCCACTCTGGCTCTGGTGAATTCTCTCACCCTCCCGCACTTCTGACTGTACCCAGTGCTTGTATAAATAAATAAATAATTAAATAAATCTTTAAAAAAAAAAAAAAAACTGGGTCCTGTTCCGACCCTTTTTAAAAATCATGAGACCACAACACTGACATATTGAACAACTTTCTCACTCAAGGTCACAAGTACATAATAGAGAAGAGGTTGATAGGCAGTTTGACCCAAGGGCCTGTATTTTTAGCCACTAATAATAATATCAACACTTAGGTAACATATACAATGAACCAGTATCCCTCTAAATGTTTTATATACAGTAACTCACTTAAGGCTCATAACAAACATAGGAAGAAGCATTGTACTATGTTAGTTCCCCATCTCGGGAGATTCTTGAGTGAAATCTGAGCCTGCACCATCCCTATTCCCACTCCTTATGCAGTGGGCAGGAGGAGCCTGAAGAAAGAGGTAATCCACTCCAGCCTTAATAAGCAAGGGCACTTACATGCCAGGTTTGTTTTGAGGGGTGAAAGGCAAGTAGATCTCCACACTTTCCCACCATCATCTTAAAAGTTCATATAGATACCTTTACTGGATTTAGTGACACGCAGAGTCCAGATGGTCTCAGCAACACCTTGCCCTCGAGCTGTCTGTTACTGTTAGGAATACGGCCCTTGAGGCAGTTTCTAGAGAGGAAAGGGAGTGGAACACACACTCCAATGACAGGGAGGTAAAGAGCCTGGGATTGCACAGGCCCAGCTGGAAGGTCATGTCCTCTCGATGACCTCCTCCAATCTATATTTTATATATGGAGAACTGGGTGGCTGAGAAGTTAAAACAGCTTGCCCAATCTTGTGGTTAGTCTGTTGCAAAATGAGACTCTGAACCTTGACTTTCTTTCTGCTATAAATACTATTTTTGTTCCTTTTATAAAGGTAGGGAGGAAGGGAGCTTTTCCTTGGTGTAGGAATTCTGAATGATTTCTTTTTTTTTTTTTTTTTACTTCATTGTCCATATGTTATATGAGAAATACATTGTTATAAATAGAAAAAAAATTTTGAAAAATATAGAATTTAAAACAAATGACTTGTAAAAATGCTCACAAAATCCCAAAGATATGAATTAGAAATTTACTTGAGTGCTTCTCTAACCCAACCTGCTGTCTGATATTTGTGTACCCTCCACAATATCCTGAAAAATGCATTTCCAGGCTCTTCTAAATTGACCTCCAATGTTAACTGATAATTAATATGCACCTCAAGACATTGTGGTGAGCCTACTTTGCACTGAGGGATGTCATCTCCCTTGCTTTTCAATGTGAGATGAAGGCAGCCAGAATCAGGTGATTCATTTTAAACAATAACTTCACGCTATGCAGGAGCTGTGAGATACTGGCAAAACTAAGCTTTTACAAAGAAAACTATTCTTAAAAATAACATTTTAACCTCATATGGATTGCATCCTGAAACCCTAGAGATGCATGTGGAATAAGATATTTTAATCATAATAATTAGGATCATCAAAGTGTCTACATGATTTTTTGGACAAAATAGTTTTTTGTATGTTTTACTTTGTAAAACTGGTCTTATGCTAGCCCCCTAATTCTCCTGGGAAATGGTGACTCCTTTTCCACTACTCTGAGTGACCTGTGTATATTTCTATTACTTCAATTTTAAAAATTTATGTTCCTCATTATATTATATCCCTGCTTTGCTTTCTTTTTTTTTTCTATTTTTGCTTTGTTTCCGTGGCATCTAACTCATTTTAAGAACATTAGGTTCCTAAAAAAAAAAAAAAAAAAAAACTTATAATCACTCAAGCAACAGTTTCTGAACCAAAAAGTAATTTTTAACTCAAATAACTTTTGATTGTTTCACTCATTAAAATAGATATATGTGAATAATTTCATTTAAAGAAATGTTTCCCTCCTTAACACTTTCTTCTCTCATTTCAAAAACTCTCTTGTTTCAGGCCTCCCCGGTGGTGCAGCGGTTGAGCACTGGGTTGCGAAGCTGTCCGCGGCCTCTTCGGCTCCGGTTCGATCCCCGGCTGCTCCCCGGCCACTGGAGGAGGGTCCCACATGGCGCACAGACCTCTCCTGCCGCCCGCTGCTCCCCTCAGCAGTGTACTTCAGTCCTTCTGCCTGCTCTGCTCCCCGCTCTGGCTCTGGTGAATTCTCTCACCCTCCCGCGCTTCTGACCTACCCAGTGCATGTATAAACAAAACAAACAAACAAACAAATAAATAAATAAATAACATGCCTCTATTAAAAAAAATAAATAATTAAAAAACCAAAAACTCTCTTGTTTCTAAAACCTCCAAACTATGTTGGAAAAAAATTTGATCCTCAGCCACTTCCCCAGAGTTCCTTTAACTCTCTCCTTTTAACCCTTCCTTCCCATTCCAAATTTAAACCAGCAAAGAATAGATCTGGCAAAGGACATTTCTTGGAGGGCAGAGGAAGGCAAGAGACAGACTCGGTCACCACAGAATCTCCTTTCAAGTATGAAAGGAAAAAGTTGGTAACAAATATGTAAATAATTCTATCCCATGACAAATATCCGTGATGTAGAAGGAAGGGTGGAAAGAATGTATATGTGAGTGGTAACTTTTACCACACCTACCCAACTTTTGTGTCAAAAGTTTTACAGATTTATTCTGCTGTTCTTTTTTCCTGGCCTCAAACTCTACCTATGAGTTATGTAATATGGTCTATAGCCACTGTGCTTCCATATCATTGACTTAAAACCAACTCAAAAAATTTAATGAGAGGTTATCATGGAACTATTTTAAGACCAACTCTAAGTGTGAGAATAAAGGTCATTCTACTTCTATAGTAGCTAAAAGCATTTTTGCTGACATTATCTAATTTTCACAGAACTCTAGAGACATAGGCAATTATTTTGATTATGGTTCTATAGATAAGGTGTTTTAGGCACAGTGAGTAGAATAATGGAAGTCCATCATTGCTTGCACCAAAAATAGACTTATATCTACTAATATTAAGTGGAGACTATTTGGATAACATAAGTTGGTCTTCATAAAAGGATCTTTTCTCATCCTTCACTTGCCTAATATAGAAAAACACAAAGACTTAGATATGCGTATTAGTGAGTTGGAGTTGTACTGTTTAAGTCATACATCATAAGAATTAGAATCAATTCCCCTCAAAAACATGTGCTGTCTGTGCACATAAACAGTTGATAGCCAACAATTGTGTAAGAGCTTTATTTAAAAGAAATCTTGTGTTATAAAAGAGAGAGGTTTATTTTTATTTTAAAAACCCTTCAAATGGCTGATTAATCCAAATTATTGGAAGGTCTTATTACTCAGACCATTACTTAAATACATTATTTTATGTATTCCATTTTATTTTAAAAGTTGACACTAAGTTACATACTCTCCATATTCATATTCTGGTAAATGTGAAGCTTTACATATTGGTCCCATTACTCTTCACTAGAATCTCTGCCCAGCTGACCTGTTCTGGACATACTACCCTGTTTAAACTTGAAAGAAGAAAAGATTAAGGAGTTAATATTTTATTGGGCAGGTGGAAGCACAGGATGACATGGAACAAAAAGGGGAAAAGTGAAACAGAAAAAATGAACATAATATGGAACTGTGTTGTCATGTATTACACATCTGCTTTCTTGACTTAATAATCTGTAAACACACGATGAAATTTAACAGATATGTCTATTCAACATCCAGGATTTCTCCAGTAGGATTTCAAAGAAGGAGTAAGTCTTGGAGCAGTGTACAGAAAACAAGAAGATAAGCTTGTCTGACTCCTTCCTATTTCACATCTTCACTATGAAGAGCCAACTTCCTGCATTTTGAGGTTCCATTATCCATAATCCCTGCAAAAACTCAGAAAGCCAGACTCTTTCCTCATAGTATGGTACTTTTTCCAAGACCAAAAATGCTGGGGTGATCTAGTGAATGTGGAGTGCTCCTTAAGAGAGAAAAGAGGGCCTCCCCTGGTGGCGCAGGTGGTTGAGCACAGCGTTGTGAAGCTGTCCAAAGCCTCTGCAGTGCTGGTTCAATCCCAGCCACCCAGAGAGGGTCCCACATGGTGTGGTAGACCTCTCCTGTCTCACCAGCTGCTCCCCGCAGCAGTATATTTCGTCAGTCTGCCTGTTCTGTACCCCGCTCTGTCTCTGATGAATCCTCTCAGCCTACCACATATCTGGCTTGTACCCCAGTTCTTGTATAAAATAAATAAATAAATCTTTTTTAAAAAAAGGTGGGGGGAGAAAAGAAAAAAAGAGGCAGTGTGAGGAGGAGAACAATATTATGATTGCAAGACAAATCATAGGACATAATTATGATATATACCTATTTGAAGACACCACAAATCTTGTACAGGAAACACTCTGGCCCTCCCCAGCTGGGCAATCAATATATTTAGGGATCAAACAGGGATCAGAAAAGATGTACTGGAGTTCAGGTCCTGACCCACAGCTAAGCCGAGTAATAAACCTGAGACAGCCAGAAATAGAAACAGTCAAAGGTTGAGTGCAAGCCAAAATCCTTAGAGAGTACTAAAAGTTGAAGTTGAGAAAACCAGAAGTAAACACCAAAGCTAGGGTCACAAGTGGATTCAAAGTTGGTTGATGAAACCCAAGACTAAAACTCGAAGAAACAAAAGTGAGGCCAAAGCAGAACAGAAGTGAAGTAAGCAGAACCCATTGCAATTGTTTGAAAAGTGCAAAAATATGGGACTTATCTTTATATGCCATTAGACATGCAGCAAATGGATAGATAGGTGTTCTTAAAAGTATGGCTAACAGGAAATGCACCAGCATTATACTGCGTATAAAGGCTTCTGCAAATAAGCTTTATGTGACCTAGTTGTCCTTGGGTCATGGAAGTCTGACAGCTAGAGTGAAATAACACTTTCATTAATAAGCACACTACTCACGTAGTTAAAATTTTGAAACTAAAATGTACTATGATCAAAGAACTGCAGTTAGCACTTCATTTGGCATTGCTTATTTTCAGTAGTCGTAGACCTTGCCTTCATGGATTTAGTAATCTGGTGGGGATTATAGATAATAAGTAAACAAATAATATATTTTTATAATTGTGATGCACTGTAAATTAAATGAACAAGAAAGGCGAGAGAAAAGCCGAGAAGGAGAAGAGAGAAAATACTAAAATGCTGTTGCCAGGAAGATCCTCTCAAAGAAGTTGCCAATTAAACTGAGATCTGAAGCATGAAGAAAAGAAAACTTGAGTGAGTCCACGAGCCTCCCATACAGAGCCAAGAGCATGGTCAAGTCCCTGAAACTAAAGAGAGAGATTGTCTTGATTAAGAGACAGAAAGAAGTCAGGGTAGCTGAAACATAATGAAAAGGAATTACCTGAGATGAAGGTGGAGAGGATCGTGGAGGCTTTTGTTTAATTGGTAATATTTGACTTCTAACCTTGTGTAAATATAAGATGTACAAGATGCTAATTTGATACATTTATATATTATAAAATGATTGCCTTGGTAGTAGTAATTAGCATCTCTATCATGTTGCATAATTATCCTTTCTTTTTTGTGGTTGGAATAATTAAGTTTTATGCTTTGATAAGGGTTTGAATTTTATTTTAACTCCATAGTGAGGCCATGGACAGGTTTAATTATTTCAGTTGTCATGACTCAAAGCCTGCACCCTGCTTGGAAATATCCTCTTAACATGTTGCCCACATATGACCAAGAATCCCTGGACAACAATTAAATGTTCCTTGAACCCCTGTTGTGCTGCAGATCGTTGCCTGAGTGCTGGAATTGCTATCTCTCTTCACTAACAACTACTCTCTCCTATAGGGCTCTGCCCCCAATATGAGCAGCACTGCTAAAACTGACTACAATTTCAACAGGACTTGACTATAAGCTTAAGGGAAATAAAAAAAGTACAACCCAGAGAGTAACTTATAACCGTTACTGAATATGGCTTTTCTTAGAGTTCACAGGACCAGACTTATCCTTGGTTCTGGACAGTCCCACACTGGCCAAGACCATCCTGGACAGTGTCATCGAGACAAAGAGGACAAATTACCATTAATCTATCCTGCCCTTACCCTCGCTTCTCATTTCCTATCTGAGGATCATCTTTTGAAAATTATTAATAACACAAATGAATTACCTTTAAAAATAAAAATATAACCCCAAGGTCTTCTCAACTAAGTGCATGAGGGTCACCCCATTGAGCCTGAGCTACACTAGAAACCAACAATCCAACATCACTACAGGTTAAACTACACAGTTTGGGGATATTGACATGTCCGTTCAGCTCAAACTTATCCAAAATAAGTCTAATTATTTTCTTTAATTCAAGGTCAAAGATTAGACTTGCTATACATCCTTCCTGCAGAATCTCTTTCCATATGATGAAGCCACAAGTTTTTGAGTCATAGTTCATTCAAGGTACATATTTAAACAAACATAATTCTTTCAAGGATACAACCACATAGGTCAACCTATCATGCAGGTCATCTTTAATATTATCACAGAGTAGTTCACTTCCTTCAAATCATAGTGTCTCACAAAATCTTCAGGTCTGGAGAGTCTCCATTTTACATTTAGCACACACACGCAAAATTAATTTGTTTCCTTCAAAATGAAGGCATCATTTGCACCAAAGTTAAATGTAAGCCTCTAACCTTAGAAAAACAGAAAATGCTTAAAGTTTGAAAATAAACATACAGTTTTCTTCCTTTCTAACTTAAAAAAAAAAAACCTCTTCCATTTAGTTTCTCACCAAGAATGTAAGTTCATTTTAATTAGAAGCCATTAAATAGGTCTCTTCATCAAACTCTTACTTCAAAGATTCCCCTCAGCTTTCCTTTTGCTTGACCGCTGCTGCAGTTCTTTCACTTTGATTCCAGTCTCTGTACTTCACTCATACGAATGGAAAGAGTTGTCCCATGGTAACTGACTGTCACAACAATTCCTCTCATCATGAACCTCCCATCTCTACCTGTGATGAAATACAGTTCTTGAGACCCCTGCCTAGGTTAGAATCCTGTCCCCACCATGGAGCCTTCTATCATTGCCTCAGAGATAGGTTGGAGCTGCTATTTTCAAACAATGGAAGATTACAAGAATTTCCCCGTTAACTGATATTCACACAACAGCATCTCTGACCACCATGCTCAACATCAGCTCCATTCGGAAATGGTGGCATGTAGAGGACCTGCAGACATCATTAACCCTAGAAAAGAATGTGCTTGAAGCTTTCATTCCTTCTAGCTTCAGTTTCTGGCCCTCCATAACCTCCTAATACATTGTCACCTTCGACCTGTGGCCCTTGATGGCTAGTGTTCAGTGCTAGGGCTTTACCCACGGCTTCTCTACTAAGTGCCCTCCAGTAACAGGTGATTCAAATAATGCAGTTAAAGAAAACTGTTGGAAGACTCACACCATAAATAGTCAGCTTGATTCAGGATCTAGCCTGTGCCTAGCGAACATCCCAGAGATATCTCTGGCCTGGATACTTTTAGTTTCCTGTCCTGCACAGATATATGGGTACATGAAATCAGGGTCAGAAAGCAAAGAACTATTTAGTCATTTTCCTCTAACTAGGAAGTCCACTAGTCAAAGTTTTCGCCAACCAGTCTACCAGATAGTACTAGGTAAACCATGTCAACCACCACGCTCATGAGGAGGGGGATGGGCTTGTAGCTCCTGTCATTGAGTTATGACTTCTTACAGAGAATCTGAATTGTCTAGTTCTGTGGTTTCAGTTCTAGAAAGGTCCTTAATACTTCTTCCTTTGTTATTTAACAATACAAGACACACTAACATCGTTCACACTTTTTGGGCTAATTTCTATTAACTCAGCTACTGTAGAGTGGGAGAAACAGGCTGTTAGAGTGGACAGCCAGAATGTCTACTTCCTTTGGCTCTACAAAAGAGCCCACTACCCTCTATAGTATACTATAACAAGGACACACATTCATGTGAGAATAATTATGGACTGAAGTACGGTAAGCAGTTTTATAAACCAGACAATGATCATTTATGTGCAATTATCCACAAAACTCATGAGGACAAATATTGCCAACGGTCCTACTTTTATTCCCCATCACATTTATCATCAGTATACCATGAATTCCAGATAAATATGCTGTTTATGCAGAAGGTGAATCAGTCAAGAAATAAAGATTTCCTTGGTGATTATGACCCACCATCATAATGGGGAAAGAATGAAAGCTACCCTCAAACACTTTCTTAAATATTCAGAATCCACATGATCTTTGTCTATTATAACTTAATTAACTGTTATTACCAATTTTTCAATATTAAAAAAACTTCAGTTCATCAAGTGATTTAAAATTGCATTTATTTTTCCTTTTGAGTAAATTCCTAGTCAAAGAATGTGGACAAATATTAACTCTTTGGGGATAACATTTAGTTGATGGTAAGACTATATATTCTAACAGGGCCACCAGTAGTGAATATATTGCCTAAAGTACTATCAGCATTGGATTTCATCTTGACGATTAATTTTTGTTATTGCAATAGTTGTATAATATAGTCAAGCTGTTTTAATTCACATTGTGACGATAGCCCTGTCAGCTCCTATGTGTTGGAAACCTTCTAAATATCAGATATAAACATCTAGGCAAGATACCTCAAGCTCAATACTACCTGGCCTAATAGATATATTAATGTGGTCTTGTGATAGATAGAGGTTATTTTTTTCTAGGACAAAGGTATTCAATGAATAAGCAATGAATTGAAAAAGTCTAAAGGGATTTGTTTTGTTTGTATTGGGAATTTTCTTTTGTCAACACTCTTTATTACTATGATAGCAAATTAAACAAAATCAAAAACATCGGTTATCTTTCAACCCCTCTGATGAATGGCTAGAGGGGTTTTACATAATACAAATTAAGGCAATTTTAGAGAGCCAAGTGGGTTTAATAAATCCATTTAGAGCTATTTTTATGATTCCACTAATGCAAACAATAAATGAGACCAAGAATCTTGTTTATGCCTTTGGCTGCCACTAAAATCTGAAGGGAACAAGAGTGTAGTCCCAAGATCTTACTATAAAGAATAAAATTATAAAAAATTTCAGGGTCATATACTTATGGCTATGAATCTTTGGTGATAGACTGGGACCTGAAACAATCCCTAGGAATACAACTACTTTTCCTGTTCTCTCTCCAATTCTGTTATTATTTCAAAGAAGATGAAATAAGAAATGGCTGAGTAACTTTTGCATATAAATACATTTCAGTGCAATAACACAGTCCATGATCTGTTCTCTCTAAAGTATTATCTATAAGGTAATTAGAAAGCACACTCATATAAATGTGAGTAGGGAAAAGAGCTTGGAAGGATAGCAGATACATTGATGGGCACATCCCAGATGCACAAAGAGCCCATCTGGACCATAAATGGAACAAATTTGGCCAGAGGTCTGCCATCTAATTTGGGGCAAGAAGGTAGAGTTGGAGAGTGGTGGAATGAATACTGTGAGGCAAATGATTCCAAGATATCTTTATTGGCACACCAGTCTTTGGAGCACAGACTCCTGATTTCACATCATGGGACTGGAATAAAGCAAGATAACCTTCAACAATTCTGTCTCCTTGTGTTCTCTCAGGCACTTAGGGAGTATCACAGATATTTTCAGTGTCCCAGAATAAAAAAAGTATCTTTTCTTGTGGGCAAGTGTGTAGTAAAAAAAAATTAACTTTGCCCAGAGACAGATTTGGCTTTTTTCCTTGACTTCTGGGAGGTAACTTATGTCATAACTGATAGGAGTGACTTTGTTTAGATGGAAATTGGCCACATTGGATTTTAGGGTGTGGCCAGTCATACTCACTAGTCTTAGGAGGGGTCTGGCTAGGCCAGAAAGACCAACCACATGATTTAAGGTAGGGATGTTAAGTCATTCAGGATTGGCAGACCTAGAGATTGAATGTGACCAGGTGAGCAATCAATCATGCATACTTAATGACACCCAAATGAGAACTCTAGACCAAAGTTCAAGTGAGCTTCCCTGGCTGGCAATACTCCATGCATGTTATCACACGTAAAGGCTGAGAGAGAACAATGCAAAATTCCCAGTTCCAATTCTATGGACACTTCAGTTGGAATTCACCCAGACTCTGCTCTATGTGTCTATTCCTTTGATTCCTCCCCAGTTTTATTCAGATATAATTGACAAATTATAACATTTGTAATTTTAAAGGGTACAACATAATGACTTGATATAAATATCGGAATGATTACCCCAACAAGTTTAATTAACTCATCCATCATTTTACTTAGCTCCCATTTCCTTTGGACTGCTTTTCTAATGTATCTTTTTCCTATAATAAACCTTAACTCTGAGTATAATAGACTTCCGTGGGTTTTGTGAGTACTTCTAAAAAGTTATCTAATCTAAGAAGGGTTGGGAAACCTTCCAAACTGCAGTCGTTGTCAGAAATAAGGGAAGTCTTGTGAACTGTGCCCTCAAACCTTGCAGTTTTGCTTTCTCTGGGTAGCAACATATACATATCTGCTATATAGTACGGTCTTCAATCCATCAAAGCCTATCCAAAGTGATATTTTATGCATGAGGGTCAACTTATCCTATTTTATGCAGGTTTGGTGCATAAGGGCAGAAGGGCAACTTTCTTATATGAGATAAAACTATACATTTTTATTATTTTTTGCTTTTTTTAAAAGATTAAGTTCTTTAGATTTTACAAGTTACTCAGATCTTTGAGAGTACTCTGTTTAAGTATTAGGAATAGAACTATGGCTTCAGGTAAGTTCCATCCTCAATACTAATTGCAGTTGGTCAGTAACCTCTCAAACTAGGAAATATATGAAAAGTACTATATAGTCATAAAATTCAGGCAGTACACGTTGTAGCTTCCGCTTTATTCTTCAGTTTTCTCATCTTCCTGACCTATTGAAACAGAATTTTATCTCTCCCAACATATGTTCCAGATACCCCAGAGACTGTTTCATCCATTAAATATACTTTGCTGAAAGATAAGCTTGAGCTCAATTTCATCAGCTCTTATAAAAAAATAGGAAATTGACCTTATTAAATGAAAAGACTTCCTATTGCTCAGCAGAACTTTTATGTTTAGTTTATGTGTGTGATATTTAATTATTTTTATTTATGTAAATGGATCACCACTTATGTCAGCTATGCTGGTGCAACATTAGTATTACCAGTGCAAAGAAGATATGGAGGGGGAAGAAGGGAGGAGAAGGTGAAGGGTAAAGAAGTGCAGGATGTGGAGGAAGCAGAAGGGAGAGTAAGAGGGAAGGAAGAAGGAGGAGTCATAAAATCTCAGAGAGTTGTATTTATTTCTAGCTCGTGTTACATATTCACTATGGGATGGTTTTAGCTCTGCTTTATATCTTCTTTGGATACGAATTGAAAATCATTGACACTACCAATTTTCACAGTAAATGGAAAGGATAATAGTACCATGCAATGACTTTTAAAGCTTCTGCTTGAAATTATTTATCTCACTTCCATATACATTCAATGGGCCATACATTGGCAGGGCTAAATCTACTCAAGGGATCACACCATGAAATCTATCCAATCATAACATTATATTTAACAGTCAAGATTTTGTGATAAACTTTTCATTAAAATCTATTGTTGCGGGCCACTGGTGGCACAAGGGGTTAAACTGTGAAGCTATCTGCAGCCTCTGCAGCATGAGTTAGATCCCAGGCCCAGTCAGGGAGCAACCCACATGTGCTCCAAGCCTCTCCTGTCTCACTCTCCTCCCACTGCTCCCCTCAGCAGTGTATTTTAGTCAGTCTGCCTGTTCTGTTCCCCACTCTCGGTGAATCCTCTCACTCCCTGCACCTCTGGCCTGTACCCCAGTTCTCATATTCATAAATAAATAAATCTTAAAAAAAAAAAAAGAAAAAAATCTATCGTTGCCTCTCTTGATCCAGAGAATCATGAAGTAAAAAAAAAAAAAACAGTTATTTGCAACCTACACACCCAATAGACAATAAAGGTAAAAAGCCCAAGAAAATGCAAACACGTTCATTGGAAAGGAGAAGACTGACCACAGCATTGTTTCCAGCAAATTTAAAACCTTTGTGAAAAGATCAGAGAGTTTCCTGCTCTGTGATGGAGAAAATTGTTTGATTATACTACAGTTGGGTTTCCTATAGTACCTGCAGTCCTCTATCCTCTTTGACCATTATGGAAGACAGTATGGAGATTCTGCAAACAGAACTACTATATAATCCAGCAATCCCACTCTGGGAATATACCCAAAGGAAATAAAATCACTACCTCAAAAAGATAATCTGCACTGCCATATTATTGTCACATTTCTGGGAGGTGAATATTGGAACACTGACAAGTGAAGTAGAAGAATAAATGCTGCAACATCAAAAAAATGTGAAGAGGGCCTCCCATAGTGGCGCAGCAGTTGAGCGCTGGGCTGCGAAGCTGCCCGCAGCCTCCGCAGCACTGGTTCGATCCCCCGCCACTGGTGAGGGTCCCACAGGGCGCTCAGACCTCTCCTGCCGCCCGCTGCTCCCCTCAGCAGTGTATTTCTTCAGTCTGCCTGTTCTGTTCCCCGCTCTGGCTCTGGTGAATCCTCTCACCCTCCCGCGCTTCTGACTGTACTCAGTGCTTGTATAAATAAATAAATAAAAAATCTTTAAAAAAAAAAATGTGAAGAGAATGAAAAGAAGGCATTTATTTAACAACAAATGTCCTGAGAAATTATCTTAAAATTCTCAATACAATGTAAAGCAAGAATCAGAAATAGAACTGAAAAGATTAAGTGATACTTCATATAGAGAACTGTCATTTCTACCATTTCTACCATTTTTTAATCCTGTTTACCAGTATGTATAACCACATATAATATCCTGTAGGCCAGCACTTTCCACATAAAGACAAAGGAATAGAAGCAGATTTCTTTTGAAATGAATTTTAAATGAAATGGTTACAGAAAACTAAAAAGACCAGTGTAAAATAGACACCTGAGAATGAATAGACTTTTTTTTAAAAAAATTTATTTTTATTTATACAAGCACTGGGTACAGTCAGAAGCGCGGGAGGGTGAGAGAATTCACCAGAGCCAGAGCAGGGAGCAGAGCAGGCAGAAGGACCGAAGTACACTGCTGAGGGGAGCAGCGGGCGGCGGGAGAGGTTTGTGTGCCATGTGGGACCCTCCTCCGGCGGCCCGGAAGCAGCCCGGGAATCAAACTGGCGCTGCAGAGGCTGCAGGCAGCCTCGCAACCCAGCGCTCAACCGCTGCGCCACCAGGGAGGCCCAGAGAATGAATAGATTTTTAAGGGGAAAATGTGAAGGATTGAAAAAGAGAGGGGATGACCCCAGAGTAAATGGAGCTAAATCAAGGGAAAGAAAAAAGTTAAAATGTTTTAATTAGTATTCTAAGAAATAGACTGAGCAATGTGGCATCCATAAATCATGAGCAGCCAGCTGGGAAAAAAATATTTAAATAAAAGAAACCAGAAAGAGTTACTGGGAAATTATAAAATAAGATTAAAGACATATAAATTCAATAGACAAGTTGGGAAATAAGATTAAGGAAACCTCACCAAGACTGGAAAGAAATGAAAAATATAAGAGCAAATGTAAAGACATATCAAGCCAAAAATATCAGTATCTCTACACAGATAGTAGAATTTCAAAAATGGATTACAGAGAACAGAAATAGATTACATAGAAAGAAAAAAATTATAATAATGGTCAGGAATTCCTCCATGCTGACTTCCTACCAGTCTTCATGATGAAAGTCCCTCAAGTATAGGAACTTTAAGTTCCGTTATTGTGAAATTTGGAAGTGCAAATAATAGAAAAGTCCTAAAAACAAGAGCAAACAGGCACAGAAGCATTTTGTTACTTGGTTAAAATCTTAGGGTTAGAAGAGAAATGGTATTTGAGACCATAGATTTTTTTTCTGGTACCCATTTTCTTTCTTCTGTATAATGATCTCTCTATATTGCTTTACAATTTTACAAATAGATTTAGGAAATTATTTCCCTTATCTTCATTTTTCTATTCGTCCTCTACCCATTCTCCCATCTCTGTCCCAAGCAATTGTTCCTACTGGTTCACAGTTTCAGTTGCTTACTGGATATGTTAATATGATGTTAATATCCAACTTATACAAACCATTACATAAGAATTTTTAATAACCAGCCCCCTGTCTTTAACTTTTTCCTGATACAAATTTATCCTTCCAGCTGATACTAGAGATATTTTCTACAATATAAATCTGACTCATTTACTCACCTGCATGAAATGCTTCCGAAAGAACTCCAAAGCTGTGTCTTTCAACTTCATGTAATGTCCAAACTCCTTAACTTTCAAGATACTCATCATTTTATACTTCTGTTTATTCATTGAATTAATAATTAAGGTAACTGCCTTGTGTTACTAGTCAAGATGCTGTGATCCACAGCACAACTTTAATGAATTTCAAAATAATTCTGCTGAGTGAACAGTCAGACAAAAAGAACGTACTGAAGGATTCCATTCTACAAAATTCTCAGAAATGCAAATTAACATATAGCATATTGGTAGTTGTCTGAGGATAGAAGCAGATCAGAAAGAAAGGGAGAGAAAGATTACAGAGCACAAGGAAACTTTTGAAGATGACTTTAATATCTTAAATATTATGGTCAAAGTTTCATGGTGACAAACATATGTCAAAATGTAAACCATAATACCCATTATTCAAGCTTAGTCTATTATATGTTAGTTACAACTGTATAAAGCTATTAAACTCCCACACAAAAAAAACACACATTTTTAAAACCTATTTATGGATGGAATTGTGTTCCCTAAAATTCTATGTTAAAGGCCTAGCCCCGAGTAGCTAACAAGTGACTATATTTGGAGATAGGGCCTTTAAACAGTCATGTATAGATATAGAGAGTCTGTGAAACACAAGGAAAAGATCTACAACTGAAATGGAGAGGAATAGGAAGGAGAGAGGGAGGGAGGGTGGGAGGAGCACAGGGGACTGTGGTGATGATGCACAGGTGCATTTATGGAGGAAATTCTATGGGGACTACACCTGAGGAGGGGGAAAAAAGTAAACATTGTTTAAAAATGAACAATGATGTAAAATATACATAAATAAATAAATGTAAAGAAAAAAGAAATAACCTTCCCAACACACTGAACTCCAACTTCTAGCCTCCAGAACTGAAAAAATAATTTTTTATAGTTTAAATCAACCAGCTTGTGATACTTTATTATGGCAACCTGAAAATTAATACACCCATCAAGAGATTATTCCACTGTACATGGCAATATTTCTCCATATGGCTGTGGCATAAGTGCCTTATTTTCTATCTAAATGATTATTTGGGTTTTTTCCCATGAGCTTCTTTTATAATTATAAAAATAGTTATGAAATGTTAAGGGAACCATTCACAGGATTCCATCTGAAATCCTAAGAAAGAAGCCATCATAGAAGGTGTCCCATTTTCTTATTCTACAAGAAGGTGCATTTCTAAAATAAGAGAAAACATGGTAATTTTTTAAAAGACAACTTCAAGAAAATTGGTAAGTAAACTTTTGAAATCTTTCTATAAATATTCAAGAGGAAACCTGCGACTCTAAATTGCTGATACAGCTGTTTCCAAGACGCCTGCAACACACATAGGAAAGACTCAGTGGAACTATAAATGAGCTGTTCATTAAAGATACCTCTGTAAATTACAAGACAAAAGGTAATATTCAATATAAAATGCTTCCATTTTTTTTTCAGAAAGCTCCACAAAATGAGTTTTAAGTTGGCAGTGATTACCAGCAATGTTTTTGTTAGCAGCTTCACAAGGCTTTCTTTTACTCTTAATTACTTTTGTAACTACCAACTCTTATTCAATTAGATATGTTAATAGTCCCTGGAATTCTGTACACCTGTTTCTTCCAGCTGTCTGCAAGGCGGGTTCTCCAACATCTGTATGAAATTGGTAGTCCATTTCTTACCATTAAAATCACAGGAAGAGGGCCTCCCAGGTGGCGCAGTGGTTGAGCGCTGGGTTGCAAAGCTGCCCGCAGCCTCTGCAGCACTGGTTCAATCCCCGGCTGCTCCCTGGCCACCGGAGGAGGGTCCCACATGGCGCACAGACCTCTCCTGCGGCCCGCTGCTCCCCTCAGCAGTGTACTTTGGTCCTTCTGCCTGCTCTGCTCCCTGCTCTGGCTCTGGTGAATTCTCTCACCCTCCCGCGCTTCTGACTGTACCCAGTGCTTGTATAAACAAAGAAACAAACAAATAAATAAATAAAACATGCCTCTATTAAAAAAAAAATTGAGGCACTTATAATAGACGAAGGTATATATTGAAATATTTTCAAGAATGTTTTTCCTGGGCCTCCCTAGTGGCCGGTCGGTTGAGCACTGGATTGCGAAGCTGCCCGCAGCCTCTGCAGCGCCACTTCGATTCCTGGCCACCTGCGAGGGTTCCACATGGCTTGCAGACCTCTCCTGCCCCCGCTGCTCCCTTCAGCATTGTACTTCATCACACTGCCTGTTCTGCTCCCTGCTCTGGCTCTGGTGAATTCTCTCACCCACCTGCTCTTCCGACTGTACCCAGTGCTTGTATAAATAAATAAATAAATCTAAAAAAAAAAAAAAAAGATTGTTTTCCCCACGTTGTTTACCAAGAAAATATTTGTTGTACATCTACACTGCCCAGTAATTTATGAGATTGGGTCTTTAGAGAAGTAATTAAATTAAAATGAGTCCATTAGGGGGAGACTTAATCCAGTATGACTGCAAGGTCTTTGTAAGGAGAGGAGATTAAGACATAGACAAGTACATTCAAGGAAAGACCATGTGAAGATACATGGAATATTACCTAAATTCATAAAGTAAGTCAATGAAGATAAATACCCTGATCTCCTGTAGCTTAAAAGGAGTGGGAGGGACTAATAAATCAGTTTAGTTAGGATGATTTAATAGGTAAAATTATAGCAAGCAACTGGTTCACACAAAGGGAATAACATTTATGTAAGAAAAGCTCTTCAAACAGATAATATTAAGATGAAAGAAAATCTTTAACATACAAACTAAAAAACCAAATTAAGGAAATAATTTTTTTACTATGTGTTGGGAGAGAGCACTGGGGAATGGGTGCCATAAATAGAAGCGGTTTGTGTTGAGAGGAGGGGGGGATTAATCATCACATTTTTTTAATAGTACCTAAATTAACCTACAGTTATATTTGTAGGATTTTATCACAAAGTATTTACACCAAAGTTTTATTCTAGTTGTTAATTGTATAATTATCGTGGTAATAAAAATTTGAGGAAAAAGTGAATTCCAACTACAGAGCACTCATTAAATAAATAAAATATAATGCATCCAAAATGGAATATTGCTCACCCACAAAAATAAGACTGTACTATTTCTGAAGCTAGAGGACAGATCTTCCTCTCCCTTTTCAGACTCTTTCATGAGAGTAGTAAATGTTTAAAAGGCATAAACCTGCAAGAAACAGAAGAGGATCCAGCAAGGAGCTGACAGCCCACAGGAGATGAATCCTGCCAACAACCATGTGAGCTTGGAAATGGATCCTTCCCCAGATGAGCCTCTGATGAGACCCCAGACCCAGACAAAATCTTGAGTGATACCTGTGCAAGACCTTGAATCAGTAGGCCCTGCTGAGTCACACTCATGTTCCTGGCCCACAGAACGTGTGCTAAGTCACTACATGTGTGGCAATTCATTTCTCAGTCACAGATAAATGCTACAGTGGGTTTTCTTCTCAAATCAGAATATTGCCACTGAAGAAGCAATTTTAAAGAAGCACAAGTCATTTTGACTGCACAACTTCTGTTTTGGAATATAATAGTCCTATATAGGGAAAGAACTCCAAAATGAATATTTTCATCCTTCCACAGCCTATCAATACTCCTAAAACCTGGACTCTTAGGAGATACTGAACCCTCCAAATTAGGAGAATTTTTTAGAATTTATTCCACCTACATTTCACAACAATGTGCTCTTGTAAGGTGTCTTTGAAACATTCGGTTCCTTAGGAGCAGACGTTTAAAGGGAATTCTTAGGAAAATCTTTATTTATTTATTTATTTATGAATACAAGAACTGGGGTACAGGCCAGAGGTGCAGGGGGTGAAAAGATTCACCAGAGACAGAACAGGGAACAGAAGAGGCAGATTGACTGAAATACACTGCTGAAAGGGAGCAGCGGGCAAGATAGGAGAGGTCTGATGCACCATGTGTGTAGCTCCCTGGCTGGCTGGGGATTGAACTCATGCTGCAGAGGCTGCAGATAGCTTCACAGTGCTGTGCTTAACCACTTGCACTGCCAGGGAGGCCCAGGAAAGTCTTTTATTGAAATAGTGTTTGCAAGAGGAGAGTGTGTGAAGTGGCAGAGAGGGCAAGAAGAAAGCTAAGGAAGAGACACTTTCTCAGCTACCGACGATTTAATCCTAATCTCCTAATCTCTGAGCAATCTCTTGAGCAGGGACTGCACCTCAGAACTGTTTCCATCTTTAGGTAAGGATCCCAGCCTGCTGTGCCCTGTGTCTGTTAGTCAAGGGTCACAGGCTATCCTGGAGGAAGGTGGGGCCCATGGGAGATGTGAAGAGGGAAGCTGGGAGTCCTTAGCAGTCAACATTCACAGCAAATGGAGATTTGCACTCAACTCAGTGAAGGGCAGGGCAGGGCACCAACAGCATCCACAAAAAAGGTAAATTCTGATCTGCCTCCTGGTGTCACATTTGACATACGACAAATAGTCTTTAAATGTTTATGATTGGCAACATCTCTAATTTCAGGGTTGCAAGCGTATTCTGTCTTTGGTTCTTTTTGGTCATATTATTATATTACAGTGTGAGAGTTTCTAAACTTGCTTCTACCCACTATTCTTTCCCCATAGTTTCCAGGCTTATAAAAATGGAGAAATCCATGTTATTAATTATTTATGCATTCTGCATTGGCAAATCAAATTAGAAAAATCTATAATTTACATCTAGGACCCATCAACCATCTCTTACCCACACCACTCCCCAAAATGCAGTCTGTCAGACTTCATGGGTTAGGGATTTAAGCTTCTGCTTGGAAGTGAAAAATAACTACTGTCTATCACAGATTGTGGGTTTTCTGGCCCTATTCCCAATTAAGTCAGGGACACAGTGTCTGAAAAACAAGGTTTGCCGTTCAGGTTATCCTTCACAGAGCCACCAGGGTGGCTGGCAAAGCTTCTCCCGTCACAGCTGGTATTATCCTGAGTTACTCAGCCAGAGGAAAATTGCTTCCTAATGGAACCCTAAGCTCGCCACTCAATTTTCCCTTAAGGCCTGAAGAGTACAATCCCAAGAACTCACACTAAGCAAAGCCTCTTCAAAAATTATGGTCTGTGCTCATTTGAGAGTCAGAAATTTTCAATTATATAGCCTCCCAGGATACATTTTAGCAAAAAACAAAACACAATTGTTTTTGTTCACTTGTTAAACACTATTTTGTTCCTAGTTCCATTAGTTTTTCTTACTTTAGCCCTTTTATGCAAATAAGCAGTCCATTTTCTATCTTCCCTGAAATAAGAAATACAGGCAGTAGGTATAGGAAATATGTGGTTTGGGAGTTTGCTTTAAAAATTATCTTTGAAAACAACTTGAATTTTTTTGACACTTCAAATTTTCAAATATGCCTTCAGATCCATTGTTCAATTTGATTCTCTCCACAAACCTGCAAAGTAGACAGGTATTATAATCCACAACTTATAGACTAGCATTCAGAGATCATCTAACAGCTTAAATTTGTGTTGCTAAGAAGAAACAGAAAAGAGACAAAACCCAGATTTTCTGACTTTAGTCAGATGCTGTTTCTCTTCTTCAATGCTGCCTTTTAACTGGCAGCAATGGACACTCGATTTCTTCCTTGATACCAGAAGTACTTGCTTTATTATTTTTTTTTTCACTCAGGGATCCCACAAATGCTCAGCAGGACTTAGCAGCACCCCATTTAGTGTCATTCAGTACCAGCGCTCCCTGTATGTATTTCCACATTCTCTAATGAAGACCCTGACTTAATTGTCTGATCCGGACATGTTATTTTACCAGTGTGATTCCAAGATGTGATGGTGAGTCCCCAAACTGGCATATTGTTGCAGTTTACTTGAATTTTATTTTATCACCCTTATGTTTTATTTCTATTGCATTTCAAAATAATCCTTAGCATGTGTAATATCACTTAAATAAGACATAGCGAGGCAAAGTAAGAATTCTCTAAATATCGTCTGTGCTACCTCAGGAGGCCCCTTTCAAACAAAAAAGCTGTGAATCTTTTCTGTGGATTCTGTTGTAAATTTTGATCCGGAGGCATGTTTAATAGCTTTTCAGTGACTATTGTAAAGGGAGTATTTACTCGAATGATGTCTGCTTATATTATTTCTTTGCCAAATTGCTCCCAGCAACTAGGAAATCTGCTTGTACTTCTCCATCAGTATCCTCCCTGGACAGGAGACATTTTCTATCTTCCCCCTGTTTGTGTACTGCATGAAGTATTTGATTTTTCTTGATGATCTTTAAAGTTCACCCAGAAGGACAAACAGCACATCCAACGACTCACAACCTTTTCATAACTAAGGATACTTTTATTATTTCACTCCTTGAGGTGAAATATTTCTTCTGCCAAACTTGACATGCATTCTTTATTCTTTAGTTCTTCATTTTTAGGAATGGCAAATTGTGTGTGTGTGTGTGTGTGCGTGTGTAATCATAGCAAGTGCATAGAGATTTTCAAGTGCTGTCCTAATGATTTACATAATTAACTTTTTAAACTTCTTGACACCATAAGACTGTTATCTCCATTTTACGTGGGAGGCACAGAAAAGTTAGGCAGCAGGTGAGAGCTGAGAGTTGAGCAAAACAAGTTAGCTCCAGAGTCAATACTCTTAACCTTGACACTGGCTCTGTCCCATTTGTAATATCCAACTGGCAGAAATCAGTGAAAACACATTGCCCCTTCAATTTCAGAAAGATGGGACCAGGAAAAAAGCATTACTGTCAGCAATGGGCAGACCCCCCCACCATGGAAAGACCTACTTGAAGTCAGATCAGGACACTCCAAGTTCCCCCTCCTCCCTTGGAGGGCTTTCTAGTCTTGAGTACATCTTTTAAATTCTCAGGCCTCCAATTCATAGTGTGACAATAAGGATATTAAGATTTATCCTGTCTAGTTCATTACTTCAAAAATAAATCCCACACCCTAATATATTCCAGGCAGCTACTAGATGTGATTGTGCAAAGGTGAGTGGGTTGAAATCATTTCCCTCAAGGAATTTGGAAACTAGAGTGGAGAGACCAGAAAGCAACCACTTTTTATATATACTCTGACAGGTTTATGTCCTAGGATAAGTGAAAACATGATGATACAACAGGAAAAGATATTCCCTAATTCAAACACTTCTAGAAGTATAAAAGAAGCATCTCCTGAGTAATTAGCAGGGCAGGGGAGATGGGATCATACATTTAGATGGAAAGGTAGGTATTGGCTCACATGACAAGACCTTTCATAAGTTCCAAGGTGTGATAAAAGTAGACAACAGCTTTTTTTAATTGTTTACATTATTGTTCATTTTTAAACAATATTTGCCTCCCCCTATCCCCTCAAGTATAGTCCCCATAGAATTTCCTTCACCAGTGCACCTGTGCACCATCACCTCAGTCCCCTGTGCTCCTCCCTACCTCCCTCTGATCCCTCTCCCACCTCCTCCCCTGCAGGATACCTCTAGTTTATAATTGATAAGTAGACAACAGCTTTTAGGGAGATCTTTACTAAAGACACAAGTCACTACTGACAGCTCAATGTTTGCTTGAGTTGCAGAACACCAGTATGTGCAAGTTCCAGATGAGAACCTGGAAGGAGCTCTTAGAAGTTTAAAGCCAAGTTCTGCTCCAGTCCTAAGAGATATAGAAACCATGACCCCTTTCCAGATCATCCAGAATTTCAGATGAAACACTGTCATTCTCTATAGGATTCTTTTCATCATGAGAAGCCAATCCTGTGTTTCTACCAGAAGCTAAAAAAATCCAAGAGGCCTACAGGATCCTAAACAAAGAACTTTTAGCCATCCCCTTTTGGAGAGACATAAGGGCCTGAGACAAAGAGTCTGGATTATTCAGATAATTGCTTCAATTTTCTATTTCACTCTGCTTTTGTAAATGAGGAAGGAAATAATCAGCAGAGTAATTTAATTCAGGTCTCCTAAAAACACATCTATTCTCCCTTTCCTCATTCACACTCCATTTTACATTTGGAGAATTTCAGTTTAAAAAAATGGGAATATGCATTGTCTGGGGAAATTACACTGGCATAATAAGTCCATGAAATTTTCAATGGGTCACAGGTGGGAAGAAGACAGCTGTTGCCCGTTGTGTCGAACGTGCATGTTTTTTAAAAGAAAATTGTGTATAAATTGAGCAAAATAACAGTTTTCCTGAATAATCAAGATAATTGAAACAATTCTCCTTTTTACTCTGTTGGTATAAGTGAAAGTTTTGTGATCTATACAAATGTTATCATATTACTTTTTTCCTTCACTTTCTCAGATGTAAAGGAAAGATGTTGGCAACTGTACATCTGCAAAGCTCACATGAATGTGATGATTTCATTTGCAAGCAAACTAAAAGAACCTCAAGAGAATAATACAGCCATAGATTGTCTTGTTCCATGTATAGTTTTTATTACCTTGTATCAAATATCAAAGTCAAAGCAATGTTCATGGAGCAGAGATTACCTGTAAGGCACCTACTTAGATTTGGGATTGCAAAAGATAAATCCTACATCACCATACCAAATTATAATTAAATTGGGCAAAAACAGTAATAATTTTGCAAATTAGCTCACACTTCGACTTGGTTATGGAGAAATATATATATTTTTTTAAATAATCTGATATTTATCTAAAACCCTAATCTCATCAATAAAAATAACTTTTATTTCTCTCTAATTTAAACTTTAAAGTAAGCCAGTATTCTAAATATTCCCTTTGGGTAATATGTAGTATTTCTTTTTCTTTATTTTTAGTATTTCCTTTTCTTTAAAGATTTATTTATTTATGCATGCAAGAACTGGGGTACAGGCCAGAGTGTGAGAGGATTCACCAGAGACAAAGTGGGGAACAGAACAGGTAGACCTACTGAAGTACACTGCTGAGGGGAGCAGCGGGTGAGTCAGGAGAGGCCTGCTGCACCATGTGGGTTGCTCCCTGGCCGGGGACCGAACTCATGCTGCAGAGGCTGCGGATAACTTCATAGCGCTGCGTCTTAACGCCTTGTGCCACCAGGGAGGCCCCATGTCTAGTAGTTTCTAAGTAAAATGTGTTTAATTTCTTGGGTAGTTTCTTCTTTAGTTCCCAGTTTGTCTTCCCAAGATGACATCACTGCATAGGAAAGAGGCATACGGCAGGGAGAGGAAGACAGCAAAGCCCCTGACCATGCATGTTTGTCGTTGGTTTGCACTGACTCTCACATTCTGACAGGAGCTTCTGGCATTCTCAGCAACTGGTATAACTCTTGATCTCGATCTGATTCTTTCCACTTGGTGACGCCTGGTATCAGTCACTGAAAGGCTCAGCCCCACCATGCCTTCAGCCACCCAATCATGCCTTGCAGCCCTTGGAGGCCTTTGTTCCAACATTCCTTTCCTCGTGGCCATACACACCCTGGGACAGGCCAATCATTGCCCCTCAGCTTAGCACTAGTTCCACAAGAAACTCAGAGGTCTCCCTCACCTTCACCCACACCTTACCAGCCTGCAACCTGACCACACTGTGCTCTTGGAGCTTTGTTGCTGTCAACTACATAAAACACGTTCCTGGTGCTTGTGCCACAGCGTGAAAGGAGGAAATCAGGAGAATGCTCTCCCAGCACCTATGTGGCACATGTCATAGGAAGAGGCTGAGTGGTCACTAAAAGGTTTTCTGTTATGATTGGTTACCGTAACAGAAAGATGTTCCAGAAGTCAGACATGCAGTTCTCACTTGCAGGGTGTCCTTTCCTCCTTTCCAAGAGCAATTGTTCATTTGCCCCAATTCTACTCAAATTAAGGAGACGTTCACCTTTCCCTGGAATCCCTGAGATGAGCAGCATCGGAACATCAGAATGTTACCTTTCTAGTAAAGAAGACAGAGATATAGACACACCTGCAGCACAGAGAAATCTGCTGTGATGGAGGAACCCAGAGCGCAGGATCACAGGGGCACAGGTCAGGCTGGAGAGGACAGGGAACTGCTGCCTGTGAAGCAATACCTGAGCTGAGGTCTGAAAAAGAAATAGGAATCGTCTAGGGAATGACAGCAAGAACGTGACATGAGAGGAAGCAGCACTGTCGAAAGACAGGAGATATAAAAGCGGGCTCATTAGCAGAACTGCAGGTCACTGGGTATGGTTACCCAGCACATATTAACACATTCATCTTTCCTTTCCTCTCCTGAGAGACTTTGATTTTGGCTTGATTTCCCACAGCTATGAACAAAGGTTTAAATGCAAAGCAGAAATGAACAGGGTCATATGAAATGAAAAACTTATAGATGGATACCTTTTGGAGATGAAAGTGGAAACATTTTATAATATTCCTTAAAAGAATATGACTTCTGCTTCTAAAGACTCGGGCTGCCTCTTGGTTTCAAACAGCAGAATAATTGGCTATTGTTGGTTTCTCTTTATATTTTTCCCCATTTGAAAGAATGTCTTTCAATATTCTCCATCAATTACAGAGTAGTGGGAAGGTAAATCACATAGGAAAATTCCAGGATCTGTAAATGCCATAGTAACAAGGCAGTCTACCTAAAGAACGCATTGTTTAAACTAAAATGGATATTTTTGATACAGTAGACTACCTGTTTTTATTCCTACTTCTTTGTAAGTGAGGATTCTTTAAAAATATGTGCATCCCACATTTATTTAGGCCATGTTGAAACAAATAATATGAATTAAGGAGAATGATATTAGCCTCAAGGTTTAGTAACAGTATAGCACAAATGCATAAAAAGATGTTGAGGATGTGATAAAGGAGTAAAGTTTGATTATATTTATAAGGTAACATCCTGAAGAAAATCATGTTAATTAGAATAATTTTCTTTGAAATAGAGGAAGATTAATTCTAAACTTAGAAATGTTTGTGCAACTCACTAGAACTACCAAGATTATCTGTCTGTTCACTTACACTAAGAGAAAATATTTACAGAAAAAGTGAATAATTCAACCAAAAATATGAAAAAGTGAATAATTCAACCAAAAAATATATGTTTTGATTAGTCAATGGGATTACACCTAGTAGAAACTTAGAAATCTCCCTGCTTGCTTAAAAAAAAAAAAAAAAAAAACACAAATGTTTATCCCCACAAGAATGCATGAGCATTTCTACATTTTAGAGAAAAAAACTCCACCTTTTCCCACTGGTCAACCTCTTTCTTCAAAATCATAGATTTAATATGTACTATTAATTCTTCTTCCTAAGATTTGATTAGCTGTTATTTCCTTCAGGGCTTAAGTTCATGGAGACTTGGGGTACAGAAGAGAGAGAGGTCATGGAGCCCAAGCTGAGGTGGGAATTTATGGAGTCAGAGTTCCTTAAAAAACCCCTGTGATCACATCAATGCCATTACTCAGAGTTCCCCGTATAGAATATGTTCAGTGCTTCTTAAGATATGGAAGGCTTATGTTAAGGGGCCAGTTTATGTGAAGGACATAGAAGTCCCTTTCTTAAGACTCTCTCTTCAAAATAGAGTTACCATGGCATACAGGTTGGATCCAGGATTAACCAGTCAGTGCAGGAGACTGAACAAAGAAGAGATGGGTTTCTAAGCCCTCAACTGTGCCTATCCCTGAAATTGTTTTCCAATTCAATCTTGATGGTCCAAAGCATGAATTCTAAGGACAAGCCAAAACAGAAGAACCAATATCACCACACTCTTTAAAATATTGAAGGGCCTCCCCGGTGGCGCAGCGGTTGAGCGCTGGGTTGCGAAGCTGCCCGCAGCCTCTGCAGCGCCGGTTCGATCCCCGGCTGCTCCCCGGCCACCGGAGGAGGGTCCCACATGGTGTGCAGACCTCTCCTGCCGCACGCTGCTCCCCTCAGCAGTGTACTTTGGTCCTTCTGCCTGCTCTGCTCCCCGCTCTGTCTCTGGTGAATTCTCTCACCCTCCCGCACTTCTGACTACCCAGTGCATGTATAAACAAAACAAACAAACAACCAAACAAATAAATAAATAAAACATGCCTCTATAAAAAAAAAAAAAGAAAAAATAAATAAAATATTGAAAATAAAAATTGGTGTCTACAGGATTATTCAAATTCCATTTGCTTAACAGGAAGCTTACAGATGCTTCATTTGCATTGAAAAGCTCAGCTCAGCATGGCTTCAGGAAGAAATATCCTCAACAGCAGTCACTGCTCTGGGAATCTGTAGACAGAAAAGGAGACAAGGAGATGGCAGAAAACATAAGCCAGGGGTGCAAGTTCAATGACACCACCAGCTCTCCAAGACTGGGAACAAGACTGAGGTTGCCATTGCAGTTGTAGAAAGCTCCAGAGATGTGCTGTTTTTCATGTAAGATTGTTCTACAGTTATATTTGCAGGCTGATGTGGGTTATGAAATAATCACTTGGTAAGATTCTTTCTCTGGCATTCAATCAAGTTCCAGAGATGTAAGTTTGGCTGCTGTATGATTCATTCACACTTGAGCAGTTCATTATCTCCTTGCCTTCCGTTGAACTGATTTCTGGAAAACAACAGGAAAATTCAGAGGACTAATCAAGTTTCCAGTTCTTTGTTCATGAAGAGGATGTAAATTCTAAATATAATCACTTGGCTGTAACATCAGGAATAGTAGTGCACTCAGAGCAGTGGCTAAGCTCTGAAATGGATGAAGCTCTCATCTAAACTTAGAACTACAAATGTTTATGCAACTCACTTGAACTACTAAGATTATCTATCTATTCATTTGAGTTAAGAGAAAATATTTAAATGAAAAGTGAATAAATTTACCCAAATTTTTGTTAAATTTCATTTAACATACCTGATATCTCATGAGATCAGAAGATCCAGTTCCTCCTTCTGCTGTGTTAGACTATGTCCCTCAGGGAATGGGCTGGGTGGCACCTTAGATGGACTATGAAGGTATGTTCTAAAGAAAACAAGAGGCAGTTGATTCCACATCAAGACAGTCTTGGCTGTCATGCCAGGACTGCAGCTCTCCCAGTCATATCAACTTCATTTTTCTCATCTATGTTCCTCTAGTTTCTTTCTTTTTTTTCCCCTTATATAATACATTATTTAGGATGACTGAAATGAAACCTTGTTACCATCATCACTTCCTTTCTGTCAGTGTATTATTCCTACTAAAACATGAGGGAAATTTTGGTTTTGTAACTGGAGGATGGTGGTGTCTCCTCCAGAAAGAAGTGCTGAGAGAATGGCCAGGGAAGCAGCAAGTCCCTGTGAGACTCATGGGCCAGTGTTTGAGATCTGCTGTCAGAGTGTTGAAGGACTGACAGCCACAAACCTGTCTGTGTAAGGTTTTCATCAAGATGGATGCCCAGCATTTCATTTACCTACTTAAATAAGACTTTTGGAGACACAGAATTGCTGCTTTGAGTTTGGGGGTGACAACATGGGTTATAACTAAGGAGCAAATAGACCTTGTAACATCCATCTGCATGGAAATGAGAACAAACCTGGTTCCCTGAGGACTGGATAGCTTTTAAAAAAAAAAGATTTATTTATTTATGCATACAAGAACTGGGGTACAGGCCAGAGGTGTGGGGGTGGTGGTGAGAGGATTCACCAGAGACAGAGTAGAGAACAAAACAGGCAGATTGACTGAAATACACTGCTGAGGGGAGCAGCAGGTGAGAGAGGAGAGGTCTGCTGCACCATGTGGGTCACCTCCCTGGCCAGGGAAGGAACTTGTGATGCAGTGGCGGCGGATAGCTTCATACTGCTGCATCTTAACCCCTTGTGCCACCAGGAATGGATATCTTTTTTTTTATTTACTTTTTATTTATACAATAGCTGGGGTACAGGCCAGAGGCACAGGAGAGTGAGAGAATTCACCAGAGACAGAGTGGGGAGTAGAACAGGTGCGACAGGAGAGGTCTGCTGCGCCATGTGGGAATCTCCCTGGCCAGCCGGGAATCAAACCTGCATTGCAGAGGCTGAGGACAGCTTCATAGCGCTGCGCTCAACCTGCTGCGCCACCAGGGAGGTCTCAGAATTGGATATCTTAAAAGCAAGTAGAGTTGGTGTCCTTAGAAGGGACAATGAGGTCTCAGCCAACCAACAAAACTGTGCGTTCTCTGAGGCAGGTTGTCTAGTGGGTGACAGCTGCAAGGAAATGAAATGCAGAATGCATGTTTGTTGGCCAAGGTAACTGCAACCAACCTACTATAGTTACTGAGTCCCAAACTCTCAAAATAACTCCCATCAGAAAGCTCTTTTGGGTCAAGAACTTGGATTTTGTTCTCGACTCAGTGCCCCCATCTAGTGGGTGCTCAATAAATATTTGTTGTGAATAGACTCAAGGTGCTTTTCAGGAGGATATTCAATCATTATTTCAGCAAGTACTTGGGTCAGCATCCTTTTGTTGTTTAAATATTTGTGGCAATTTTGTAGACTGAGAGCAATGAGTTGTATTTATTTTGAGGGCAAATCGATTTAGTTTAGCTCATTCTTTGAAAGAGGCTTTTCTCTATTGGATAAGGATGGAGGAGAGATATCAGGTAGCAGATGGTCAGGATTTCTGCAGTGGTAAATCCAGTGGGTCCAGGTAGGGCATCTGTTTTTATATGTGAAGAATGCTGTGGTTCTCCCCTGAATGTGCTCGGCCTCATGGATCAAGTAATGACTGTGGGTAGCTGCAGACCCTTCAGAATGTAGCTTTTCTTTGTGTAGTTCTCAAATATCGAGATGTGGTAACTGCAGCAGGGCCCAAAGTTGTTGGTTTTTCAATCAAAAACTTTCTCACACCAATGTGATCAAGGCTCTGATAAACCCACACCAGGCAGCATCAGCTGACTGTTTAAAATGCAAATATATTACCTTGGAGGAGTAACATATTAGTCCATTTCCAGCCATTTATACTACAACACAAATTAATTTATCAGTCAGTCACTGAGTAGGCATTGCCTCAGGGAATAGTACATAGGGTAAATTTGTTAATTTTTCCCATCTTAGATAATTATTTATTGTACAAACAAAAATTGCAACTACAATAAATAAATCCAAAACAAGGACTGAATTCCCCTGATGATTTTATTACAGTCACGTATTAAGGTTTCCATATCTAGGTTCCCTTTCTGCTCCTATCTAAATTCAGAAACAGCTTCAACTAAAATGGTTTACATTTTTTCTGAATAATAATAGCTAACATTTATTAAGTGCTTGCTGTGTGCCAGCCATTGGCCCAAAAACACTTAAACGAACTAAATCATGTCTTAACAACAGCTCATGAAATAAGTACTTTTTTTTATCTTCATTTCCATGAGGAAATTGAAGCTCAGAGAAGTTAAGTAACTTCCCAAAGCCAGTCAATAATTGATTCCAACACAAGCAATTGGCTTCTAATCCCTGAACCAAATGTCCTACTTGCCACTGAGGAAACTGAGGCATCCCTAATTCATTAACTTCTGCCTTAAATGGTGTGTGGCAGAGGCAATTTGAAAGCGCTGCCTGGTGCTGAATCCGTCCTCTTCACCGCACTAAATAGACACTAGACATGTTATCCACATTGATATTCACAGGCCTGAATAAGGTTGATAGTATTATGCACTTTCCCCAATGTTGAAGTTCAAGAACCCGGATTAATTTACCCAAGTGCAGATCATAAATGACAAATCCAGACTATAAATGCAGACCTTGTGACTCCAAGTTCCATACTTGTTTATGTTTGTTTGTACCTGCCTCTATTGACATTTACATTTTTCAATATAGTTTAAACAAAACATATGCTCTACATGAACTGCATCCTACTTTACTCATTGAATGTAACTCAAGCATACTTTCTCTCGTTACCAATATTTTTCCCAACTATCATTGTATTGGCAACCCAGCAGGTGTACCCTGGGGTGATAAATCATAATGTACTTCAGCACCCTGGTTGATTTTTTTTGTTTCTTTTATATTCCTCTACTATTATAAATAATGTCACCATAAATACATCTGTGCAATATCATTTTTCTTTTAAAATATTTCTTCTGGAATGGTTATGTATAGCATCTTCTCATTTTGCTTGATTTTCCAAAAATCAGAATTTTATGCAGAAAACAGCACATCTTTTGCTGACAGCAATAGCAAGACACTTCCCCAGCAGCCCCTACATGTGAGCTGCTGAGACTTGAGTTTCTTTTACTCTGTGGCTTCTTTAGAGACATTCAGCAAATTAAGCTGTGCAACACACTTTCTGGCAGAGTGACCAATAACTGGCACATGGCCTTCTGCCTTCTGGGGGCAGTTTTCTTATGGCTTCTGCAGGCTAGACCCAATATGAATCCCAAGAATGGTGTCAGGTTTGGACTTTGGATTAATACCACCTTTCTGAGAACAAGAGAATTACATGTACCCTAGAGCACCTGTCCCAACTATGCCTGCCCAGTTGGACTAAGGTGCACAGATGCCCAGTGATTATTTGGGCATCTCTCCTTGTATTGTCACCAAGACAGTCTATTCTTGTAATTCTCATCTGTTTTCTAGAATATTAATTCCTTGATAACAGAAACTATGTCTTGGTTTGTTCTTAGTGTGGGCTCTATACCCAGATGATGCTCAAATATTAATTGATGTCTTCACAGGTTGGACAGGGGGTGTGCCTAATGCTTTATAGTTTGTTAAATCAAACAACCACTTTCCCTAAAATGAAAGATTGATGATTATGGGAAGAGTTTGTGTACTTTGGATTGCATTACAGAAGTAATCTATTTATGCTAATTATCATGTCTCATTCCATAACATTTTCACTGAGTGAGATATTGATTTTTAAAGATAAAAGTCACCTTGCAAGAGTGATGGGTAACCTATTCAGCACAGAGTTGATAAAAAGAATTCTTTTTATTTAATCTAATCTCACTACATAGCAAGACTTAAGAAAAAATAAGTATTTTGTGAATGTTTACCATTATAAATTCTTCTTAGGGTTATTTTTTTTTCTGGAAGCACTGTGATTAGAGAAAAACAAAGGCAACATAATGTCTTCCTTCAAAGTAAATTACTGAGTTAAAAAATTGGAGTTAAAGTGTGATGCCAGATAGAAGTAAATATTCACTGTCTCAGCCATAGCCAAGAGCTTCCATTACTAGATGCAAAATAAGAGCCATGTGCTTGAGAAAACCTGTCTCAGGGCTGTTTATGTCACTGCCACTTTGAACATTTCCAATATTTAATTATGAACTTTAAATTTGTTTATGTCACCACTACATTCTACATAGCATCTGAAGGTAAACTGTAACCAGTTGGGGGTGTGAAATAGAAATATACTGTAGCAACCTTTAAGTAGAAATTAATGTTTATACCCAGTAACAAAAGTGAGTTAATAACCAATAAATATGACTGCTAGATAATTTTTATAAGTTCTATAGTTTTTATAGTCTGTAGAGAAAAATTACTGAATACTGGCATTATGGTCTAAATTTTAAGTTCTATTTTTTAGAAGAAAAGAAAAGAGAGTTGCAGAAATAATTAAATCATTTCTGAGATTGTCTTGGGAATAAAATTCCCTGGAATTTTCCCTGTTTTTTTTTTCTAGCTCTGCCATAGGTTATGTTCCCACTGATAAGCCCCCAGAATGTCAGAATAGCTGTTCAGTGGTTGACTGCAATGGTTTTCAAACTGTTGAGAGAAGGTGTAGGGTTCTGTGAAGTCACAACACCAAACGACAGCTGCTGTAGTGGGAATCGAGGACATGGAGATCCCAAGTCTCCCCGTGCTTTCCACCAGTAACACTATTTTTGTATGTTTTAGAGATGAGCTTTCCACCTAAAAGCTATGTTAGGGGAAGTCCACAGGGAATGAGGGGTTCTACTGTTGAAATTATTGCTGTAATTTAATTAAGATTTATAGAGTAGGTCAATCAGTCATTTTTCTCTTTAACTTCATTTGACTTCTAGACAAACATAATTTTAGTACAGACAACCAGGAAGTTGGAGTAATTCACAAAAGTGAAAGGGGTTAATAGAGACGAAAGAATGGATTTGGCTCTTTCAGTGATCTAATAAGCTATGAAACAAATAAAACAGAAGGGGACTAGCAAACTACATCAAGCAATGGGAAAAGAAAGAAGAACTTACAAGCTGGAAGCCAGGGCTGGGGCCAGGAGAACTGTAAGAATAAGTTTTGACTTTAGCTTCAGTTCAGATTTTAAAGAGGGAAGTTTTGTTTTTTTTTTTTTTTTTTTCAACACGGTTTCTGATTCGTCACTGTCAAGATTTTTCATAGATCTTGTTCAATTGGGATTATAAACTTTAAAAAGTAGGAAAAGAGGGTAAACCAGGAAACAAGACTTGAAGAAATGTACAAGGTAATGAGGTGTGAGCCTTCCCCAGGAATCAAAGGATTTCTCTGTCTGGTAAAAAGTCCTGTTTACTTTTTCATCACTTTTTTTTTTTTTCTTTCAACAAATATTTATTAAGGCATTACTGTGTGTCTAGCTATTCTAGGTCCAGTGAAGTATGAGGTATGTCTTTATTGGCTCCATTAGTGAAGCAGAAAGTTATATAGTTAAAAATTTTCTTTTTTTTTTAAAGATTTATTTTTATTTATTTATACAAGCACTGGGTACACCCAGAAGCGCGGGAGGGTGAGAGAATTCACCAGAGCCAGAGTGGGGAGCAGAGCAGGCAGAAGGACCGAAGTACACTGCTGAGGGGAGCAGCGGGCGGCAGGAGAGGTCTGCGCGCCATGCGGGACCCTCCTCCAGCGGCCAGGGAGCAGCGGGGGATCGAACCGGCGCTGCAGAGGCTGCGGGCAGCTTTGCAACCCAGCGCTCAACCGCTGCGCCACTGGGGAGGCCCTATAGTTAAAAATGTTTAACCCCTCCTTCTAGCCAACCTTCTTCTAGGTTCCTATAATACTTTCTAAAACTGGACCTCCCTGGAGGAGCAGCGGTTGAGCGCTGGGCTGCGAAGCTGCCCACAGCCTCTGCAGTGCCAGTCGATCCCCCGGCCAACGGGCAAGGGTCCTACATGGCGTGCAGACCTCTCCTGCCGCCCGCTGCTCCCCTCAGCAGTGTACTTCGGTCCTTCTGCCTGCTCTGCTCCCCGCTCTGGCTCTGGTGGATTCTCTCACCCTCCCGTGCTTCTGACTGTACCCAGTGCTTGTATAAATAAATAAATAAATCTTTAAAAAAAATACTTTCTAAAACTTTTTGTAGTATTTACCACATACTTTTTAGTTTAGTTATTTTTGCATCTGTTAGTCCCCATACTAGCTGCAAACACCTTAAGAAACAAACGCCATCATGCTGCTTAGGTCCTTATATGTTGCCTTCTGCACAGCAAGTGCTCAATATTTGTTTGGTGAATTGAATTTTAAAGAACCATAAAGGTAGATATCACTTCAATTTTCATAAGACAAACCTTCAATAATAAATGTGGAGCAGGTAGAGGGTGCACTTTTATCTACTTAATATTATCCCAGGACATACTTAGCCTTACCAGGTCCCTTTCCTCAAAGAGCTATCATTTATTTCATTCTAGAAGTCTAGAAGGTGAATAAGGATAAATATTATTAACTCAGCTTTAAACAGGGAGCAGCTGAGTAACTGAAATCATACTAAATATGATTTATTATATATCTGAGAAATCCAGGTCAAGAATGAAGTTCATACTTCATACTTCAGTATTTTTTTTTAATATAAGTTGTCAATCTCCAATTATTAGCCAGTGAACTTGGGCAGCCTATCATTTTATTTTGGTCATTTAGGCTGGTTATACAAGGAGAAAAACTTCACATTACTGTTCACACATCAAACAGTGCTTGTCAAATATCCATTCAAACAAGCAGATCTGGATGTTGGTGAGGATTGCTTAAGAATTTACTTAATGCTATGTTGAGACATAAGATGTTTATATTGCATACAGATGTACCAGATGTTGGAAAGTCAAAGATTCACTTACTCATATATTTGTTCAATATATATTTTAGAACATTTAAAAGATTTACTGTCTGCTAAGAATTGGACAAAATACTTCAGAGTTTATATGTAGGGGGGAGATAAAATAATTAGCAAGTAAGTCCCATTAATAAATAGAAATAAATAATAAATATACTAAATAATAAATTAAAAATTAAATACAAAATGCAATTAAAGAGTCTAATACAATATTATACAACAGAGAATAACCTATTTAGAAAGAGAAACATCCTCATGTGACCCTTAAGATATAATAATTAAGCCTAGGAGATAGTCATGTAAACTTCCAGAGAAAGAACATTCCATGAGGAGTGACTAAAATGTACAGATATTCTAACATGGGTGAAATCATGCAAGGGAAAGTAAAAGATGATGTGACCATAGTAAAATATGTGAGTTGAGATTGTGAAGGTCAGGGTAAGGTCCACTCCATACTATATTCTACGATAATAAATGAAGTTTGGATTTCATTCAAAATGGAATGAAAATCTATTAAAATACTTTCAAGCAGGCAAGTAGCAAAAACTATTTTTAAAACTTTTTTTTTAAGATTTTATTTATTCATACAGACAAGAACCGGGATACAGGTCAGACGCGCGGGATGGGGACAGGATTCACCAGAGACAGAGCAGGGAACAGAACAGGCAGACTGACAAAGATACACTGCTGAGGGGAGCAGCAAGCAAGACAGGAGAGGTCTGCTGAGCCATGTGGGATTCTCGCCAGCTGGCCAGGATCAACCCGCGCTGCAGAGGCTGCGCAGCTTCACAGCGCTGTGCTCAACCGCTTGCGCCACCAGGGAGGCCCGCAAAAACTATTTTTAAAAAATCATTCTGGAAGCTATAGGGAGAATATATTGCAGGGAGAAAATCTGTAAAGGGAGGAGGGAAATCCAGGAGACCACTGAAGTAGTTCCAAACACCACTAAATTATAGGGTCTAAATCAGAGTGCTGGTGATGGATGTGGAGAGTGGTGACATGTAATTTGTGGGTAAACTGTGAAGGACTTGCAAATAGATTGGAAGTGGAAGGATTGTGTAAGAAAGGATATTTTCTCCATGTTTCTGGAATAAGCAGATGGAGAGAAAAATTATACTTATTTACTGAGATTTAAAAAAAAAAACTATACATGGAACAGGATTCACTAGACTGACACTGAATCTGGATGTCTATAAAATATGCAAATGATGTGGTCTATATACATAATGGAATACTACTCAGTCATCAAAAAAGATAAACTCATGCCATTTACAGCAATATGGATGGAACTAGAAGGGATAATGCTAAGCAAAATAAACCAAAAGAAAGATAAATACCAGGTGGTGTCATTTATCTGTGGACTATACAAAAACCAAAGAGTCAGTTAAAAACAAACTTTAAAACTAACCAATCTTGAAAGCTGACCATAGAGCTGTAGCTTTCAGAGGAGAAGTGGGAAGGGGAGGAGTAAGAAACAGGGTGGAAATATGGTGGGGAAGAGCACAACGGACTATGGTGGAGGAATAGGGGTATTTTGGTGGTGGGACCGCTAGTGACTACACCTGGGGGTGGGGGGTGGGGGTGGAAATCCTCTACTGTCCAAACACTAGCAAGGATGTAAAACAACAGTATTTCAATAATAATTAAGTAATAAAAAATAAATAAATGTTTCAGGAAGATACTCAATGTCAAATATGATAAAAGATCAGGTAAAAGGAGGGCAAAAAAACATATAGTAGATTTTACAACATGGATGTGTCAGAGATCTTAACAAGGATGGTTTTGGGGACATACTGGAGACAGAAGCCAGATTGGAGCACAGTTGACAAATGAAAAGCAGCTAACACAGTGCTTAGAGACCTCTTTGGAAAAGGTTAGCAGTGGAAGGGCAATTCATTAATTTGATTCTTCTAGTCATATTGCTTATTTAATTTATTATATGAAGAATATCTAATTTTGGCAATGATGATCCTTCAAGATACATGAGTTGCAAAATGTACTTGTGAGTAATGGAATGGCTTGACCTGATATATATAATTGCTGACTGGTAGCCAAATAATTGTAAAAGAATGTCTATTCTAACAGCAGGAATAACTTAGGTTTTAAAACAGTTGATCTTAAGCCATTTTTCTGACAATAATTATAAGGCAAGACAATTTACTAACATATGTTAATGAAATCCTATGAGGAGATAAGAGTATATATACCTATACCTTTTTCTTCTCAATTGCAAGACATATATTCAACTAGAAGTTGTTTTGGGTTACCGAGGAGCAAAGCAAGTGCTACAAATATATAAAATAAAAAAGAAAGAAACTTCATCTTTTATACATTGTGTGCCCATTAATTACCTATGCAATTATTATATGCTTGTTAATTTAATCATATATAGAAAATAATTACAAACAAAATACAATAAAAAAATCTTTGTGCACAAGATAGTGAAACTGAGACATAATATAAGCACTTTTAAATTACAAGGCAGCATCAGCATGAATGATAGAAATGATAAGAACTATGAGAGTCTGAGCAAACATGAAGGTAGATCCCTTCTATGATTAATTAAACTTACATGTTAAACAACTAACTTTTATGGATCTGAACTTTTACATAAATGCATGACAAAATTGTAGCATATGAATAAAATAGATGAGTCATTGAGTCAGGGGTAAAATGTGAATTCTATAATGAAATTCACTCACCTATACAAAGATATGATTTCCCTGCTAAATTGGACCTTTCAGAAGCTTATTGATACAGTATTTTCCTCTTATCCAAATATAAATTCTACGGAGATTATCATCCATTTCCATCTGTTCGAAAAACGAACAAAATTAAGTATTTTAGTAATCTCAGTCTTTTAGCTTAGTTAGTAGTCTTTTGGTTAGTGTGACAGCAGACATACCTCAAATCTTCAGTGGTGAATCCCTCTGAATCACATGGGAAAAATGAGAGAGGGAGTCTTTTTCAAAAGTTTTCCTAGAAAGATGAAAAGTGGATATTTTCCCATGAATGAAGAGATCCATTGCAACCAGACAAGGTCAAATTCCCATTATGGACTTTTTCCTAAAAGATTTCATGGGTTATAAAGACCCAGAATAAGAACTATAATTTCACAAGAATAAAGTATAGCTCTAAGGCGGTTGAACTAAGTCCATTCCTCTGGGAATGTCAAATTTTCATTTTCATTTTTAAAAATTATTATAAGCATCTTTACTGAAATAAAGAGGAATTTCCTACTGCTCTAATTAGCTTTTCATGTGGCACCCCAAAGACTTTTTCTGATGTACAAACAAGTATGATACATGAAAGGTTTGCCCATATGTTTAAAAATAATCACCATAAATCTGAATTTCTATCAGGGAACTAAAAGAATATTTAAATCCCTCTGACCTATCTTTCTTATATAAGCAATAGGTTTTCTACAAATTAGTATCTTTTAAATTTAATTATCTTTCAGCATCTTCTATTAAAGGTAGAATTCCTAAATCTATGTTTTTATAAGCAGGTTGTAATATGCATTTCATTTTTTTAATAAATTTTATTTTTATATTCCCCATACAATTGCAGCCCCCTTATTTTGACCCCAATCCCTCCCCTCCCCGCCCCCCACCCCCCATTGAGTGTCTCTGGTTCATAGTTGTTTGTTGTTTGTTGATTTTGATTTTCACTTTCTTATAGTTATTCATTTTCCTGGTCCCTTATTTAAGTTTTCTAGATTCTTGCTATGAGTGAGACCATCCGGTATTTTTCTTTTTCTTTCTGGCTTATTGTGCTGAGCATGATCCCTTCCAGCGCCATCCATGTTGCTGCAAATTGCATGTGTTTATCTTTTTTGAATGCTGAGTAATATTCCATGGTGTATATGTACCACATCTTCTTGATCCAGTCATCTATTTTTGGGCATTTGGGCTGTTTCCAAAGCTTAGCTATTGTAAACAGTGCTGCTATAAACATAGGGGTGCAGGTGCTCTTTGGAATTGATGTTTCTGTGTCCTTTGGGTAAATACCTAGGAGTGGAATTGCTGGATCATATGGAAGCTCTATGTTTAGTAGGTCAAGAAATCTCCACACAGCTCTCCATAGTGGTTGGACCAGTTTGCACTCCTACCAACAGCGCAGGAGAGTTCCTTTTTCTCCACAACCTCGCCAACATTTGTTGTTGCTAGTTTTTTTTAATATGTGCCATTCTCACTGGTGTAAGATGGTATCTAATGGTAGTTTTGATTTGCATATCCCTGATGACAAGTGATGTTGAACATTTTTTCATATGCCTGTTGGCCATTTGCATTTCCTCTTCAGATAAGTAGGCTATAGTATATTTCATTTTGAATATAAAGTATATTTCATTTCATCATAGGAAGTCCTTCATTAACTAACCCAAGGAAATGAAAACCTGCATCAGACCATTATACCTTACTGACCTTATAATATGTACAAGAAAATGCTTATGTGTGTCTACATATACTATCTTCTCATCTTGAAAAGTATCTTCATATGACAGTCTTTGTACTAAATGATGAATGGACAGAGCTACTTTTTAATTTCAACATTTACCATCTTTGGGTTTTAATCCCAGAAGTTATATTTAATTTCTCAAATCAAATAAGTTTGAGCAACTAACTCTAGACTCACAAGTAAGTGTCAAAACTGTGTCAAAATTATTTAATATTGGTAAGGGAGTGTTTTCCAGGATGTGTAATCTCTGTCTATATAATACATCCTAAAATCCTTTTTAATGAAAATATTCTGTGGACTTCAACACAGTATTTTTCACTTTTTACATCTGTGGGTTCTGAGCAATTGTGCAAAACTTTCCTATTCTGTTGTATCTGGATTCAGAGAACTATTTGGATTAGTTGAATCCAAGAATAAATTCATCAGAAAGGGTTAGGACACCTGTGGAAGACATTTTAATATCTGTCTGGATTATGGTTAGAAATTGGAATAACATAGTATCCTAAAAATCCAGAAAAATAATTCATTTTTTGAATCAGGAAAGTTCAAGATTCAGGGTCTGGCCTGAGGGTGGATCTGCATACACTGCAAGTAGCAAAGGCAGAAATCCTTGATCACTTGATGGCAAAAGAAACTGATTTACTATGAAACAAATGCAATCTTACGGCCCTTCTTTTGCACAAATCCCTTCCAAAGTGGGTGAAGGAAGCAGGTATTTACATGCTCTTCCATTTTGTACAATTTTCCAAAGTTTGACATTTTAAGAGTAGTCAGTTCAGACTGTCTTTGCACTCTGTCTTTCCTTCCACTTTGCTTCTTGTCTGGCGAAATTAGAGGAGGAGCATGATCTCTTTGGAGACCTAGCTACTTAGTGGTCTCCCACTAAATGAACATAGGGGCCTCCCTATGTACCCTATGGTGGTGCAGAGATTAAAGTCTCACTCTATCATGCAATCGCCAGCCCCTGCAGCATGAGTTCGATCCCCAGCCAGGGAGCTAACCCACATGGCACAGCAGACCTCTCCTGACTTGCCTGCTGCTCCCCTCAGCAGTATATTTCAGTAGTTCCGACAGTACTGCTCTCCAATCTATCTCTGGTGAACCCTCTCACCTCCACATCTCTAACCTACACCCCAGTTCTTGTATCCATACATAAATAAAAATGAATATTTTTTTAAAAAATAAAAATGTACATAATATAATTAATAACAAGTGAAACTAAGAGAAACTATTCTACATTATCAACAAAAACCAGAACACAAAAATCTGTGCTTCTCGCCATGGCAGAGCACAGAAGTGGGGTTTCTGGGGCACCAGTAACCCATTAGTGTTAGGAAAGTTAGGGCTCCATCACCAGAATGGGATATAAATAAAAACCTGGGTGAACACAGCAGCAGCCCAGGCCCTGAGAAGCACAAGGGACCATCAAAACAGAACCCCAGTCGCAAGTCCCGGACCCAGGTAAGAGAGCTTGGGCTATGTGTGATGCTTTCAGAGGTAGAACGATTTCAGTTAGAGTTAGTTCTAGGCATTATGGGTAGGAGCAAGACTGACACGGCAGATTGTAAGTGATGTGGTCCCAACCATGGGACTCTAAACTAGGGGAGCAGATGGGGAAATCATACAGCCAATGAAAGGAGAAAGTTCGGACCATCAGTCTGGGTCCAGTGGAGACAGGAAAGACCCTAAAGAGGTCAGAGAGGCAGACATGGAGTAGTGTGGATAGATCAGAAGTGCTGCGTCCCACAGGAAGGTGGAGACTGTCACCCTCTGATAAGAGAGGACAGGCTGGAACCAGGAAGGCAACTTGCCTCCATTGCAAAATTACCTTGGGGACCAGCTTGAGTTTTCTTCTTGCTGTTTTAAATGCAGAGTCTGGTTCCTAATTAGAACCTTGTGTCATTCACATACCAGACTAACAGTGACCATTATAGCTTCTAAAACGATCAACAAGTGTGTGTGGGAAAGAATAAAGCTGCATTTCTGAGATGACATTGACAATTTCTAGACTGACATTGTTAATATAGATCAAAGAACTAATTAGCAGTCAAAGGGACTATTGTACCACACAGAGCCACCTGAAGCTGAATGCATCTGAATACCTTGGCCTTCCTAGGAAATCAAGCATTAGGAATCTGTTCTGGATCCTTCAGGCCAGAAACAGCCTTGCCAGTGATAATTAAAATAGACTGACTGGGTCTAACAACAAAGGAAAGAATAAGCCAATCTTGGTAACTGGGAGTTCTAAAATGTAGGGTTTGCTGGTTGTTTTCAGGAGCAGCTGTAGATTTTCATGCTTATATCTGTAAAACCCATACAAAAGCAGAAATGAGACAGAACTGCAAAAGAATAGGTATTGTGAAAAATTGTAAATTAAATGATTGTGCATGTAAAATCCCAAGTAAATGAAATTTACAAGATAATCACCTAGGTGATTAGATACAAAAATTAGTACCCTTCTAATGTTAATACTTGTTTCTACAGACTGCCCCCCCACTCCTCACAGCCTGATCTAGAATTTTATACCCAGGTTTTTATTATTACATTTAAGTAATCTGTATTATTAATCTTCTCTTAAAAAATTCATTTTGAAACATATGTTTTGGCATTGTAATCATTATAATTCTATTTTTCATTGAACTGATTTTACTATTTCAAGTGTTTCTGTAATATAACTTAAACATTTCCCATGGTTCTTTATTATGATGCATGTCTTTGTTAGAGAATATCTCTGAGTAATATAAGGAGTGGAATCTGTATACTGCCTCTCATAGTTATGCACATTTTATATTCAGTTGTCACTCCACTTAAAGGGACAATATGCCTGTATTTGGAATCTTTAGTCATAATATTGTCTTTGTCTCCTTCACCATTTTAAATATTGCTGCTAGCTTTGCCATCTAGCAGTGAAGGCATCTGAGATCCACATTATTTTTTTCTGCACAGATAATATGATTTTTTCCTACTTGGATGTTTGCAAGATTTTTTTTTTCCTTATCTTTTGAAATTCAGATATCTCAGCAGGATGTACCTAAATATTGGCTTCATTTCACTAACACTGACTGCTTCTCAGTGAGACCATTCTGCACACTCAATGCTGTCTTCAGTTTAGGAAACTTTTCTATAGTCACAACTTTGATTACTGATTTTTATCTTTCTGTTATCTTGTTCATTTATCTATTATGTCAGTTCTCCTTAATCTTTCATGTTTCATCTTCACTGTCATCATCTTCATTTCTTAATCCTTTTACCCTGCATTCTAGAAAGTTTTTTGAATATGTGTCTCACATCACTGATTCCCTTTTCTGTGGTGTCAGTTTTGATCTTTTTTTATTTCTAATGAATATTTTACTGCTCATGTGGCAGTTTTTAGTATCATCCTAATATTTACCATGTTTGACTGTTTTCATCTCAATCTTTTGCCGTATTTCCTTTGTTCTCTTGTTTTAGCGTTCATGTTTTGAATTATTAAAACAACAAACCAACAGCTTTTAAAATTTCTCTCCATGAACTCCACTGCATTATTGTATATTTATACCTGCATTTTAAATATTCTCCTTTTGTGCCACAAAATCTGTTCCTGGATCTTGTTAGTATACATCATTTTCCTCTTTACTCATATCTCAGATCAGATGCGGTATCTGTATATAACTGAAGTAGGACCAGGAATTTTTCATGATTTCCCCAATATGAAACAGTATATTCTTAAAAGCTCCAACTCAAATATTAATCTGAATTTCCTGGTTCACCTGTACATCTCCCTGGCAGTTTTCTAGCACTTAGCAATCAATTACTTAATATCTCTGTTGGATTAAAGAGGGAACTACTGTCCTCCTACCTAGATAACCAATGTGCAGATGGACACATTTCCTAAACAATCAGTGTGGGAGGAAAAGTCAAAGCTAACAAAGGGCAATTTGCACATGGTCATCCTTTCTTACTGATACCTGCAGATCTCAGAAAGAAAAACATAAGTTAGGCTCTTTTTTTTTGCACCTAACCAACGATACATTACTAGGAATTTTTATCAAGGGATAAAAAAGAGGAACATTGGAAAGGCCATGTGACATGTATTTCCAGGTGCTTTTGCCATTTGGTAGGTTAAGAGCTTGTATCTTTGTCATTAGATGCATTTAATAAGGAGACTCATTCTCCCAATTCTCTTGTCTGATTTACCATTGTTAGCTCTCCATGATGCTAAGGTAACCTGATATTTCTCTGGAATAGGACAAATTGGTTAATATTCCTAATTCTGCGTGTTATTTTAAATGCATACATTTCTGTGACTACAGTAATATTTAATTGGAATTTGTGACTATATTTATATTTAATCAAAAACTGGGGCCTCCCTGGTGGTGCAAGGGGTTAAGATGCAGCACTATGAAGCTATCTGTAGCCACTTCAGTAAGAGTTCAATCCTTGGCCAGAGAGCTACCCACATGGCATAGCAGATCTCTCCTGTCTTGCCCCCTGCTTCCTTCAGCAGTGTATTTCAGTCAGTCCACCTGTTCTGCTGCCCACTCTGTCTCTGGTGAATCCTTTCAACCCCTGCACCTCTGGCCTGTACCCCAGTTCTTGTATGCATAAATAAATCTTTAAAAAAAAATCAAAAACTGGGCCTCCCCAGTGGCGCAGCGGTTGAGCGCTGGGTTGCGAAGCGCCGGTTCGATCCCTGGCCTCTGGGCAAGGGTCCCACATTGTGCGCAGACCTCTCCTGCCACCCGCTGCTCCCCTCAGCAGTGTACTTCATCAGTCTGCCTGTTCTGCTCTCTGCTCTGTTTCTGGTGAATTCTCTCACCCTCCCACACTTCTGACTGTACCCAGTGCTTGTATAAATAAATTAATCTTTAAAAAAAAAATCAAAAACTTTGGGCCGGTAAGATTCAGACATACTTGAGACTCCCTTTTTCCCTACTTTCTTTCTCCTCCGTTCTCCATCCTGAACATGTTGGAAATAAAGATATTTTAAACACTTTTTGAGTAACCTAGATTTATAAATTTATGCAAATTTCAAGTGTATATCATTATAATTCAACATCTGTTTATAGTACATCATGGTCAACTCTGAAAGTCTAGCTCTGTCCATCACCATGCATTTGATCTCCATACCCATTTAACCTTCCCCACTGGTAAAATCAGATCTGTTCTCTGCATTTAAAAGTTTGATTTTGTTTTGTTTTGTTTTGTTAGTTCATTTGTTTTGTTTCCTTATCTTCCATGTACCAGTAGAATCACACAGTATTTGTCTTTCTCCTTCTTGCATACTTACTTACCATAATCCTCTCAAGTTCTGTCCATTGAGGCAGAATGGAGTTGTTCCTGGTTTTTAAACTAAGTTTATGTTGTAAATAGCAAGGCTTTGTTTTTTTTTATCACCAAGTACTATACTATGGTGTATATATAACACATCTTCATCCATTCAACGGTCAGTGGGCATTTAGACTGTTCCCATATCTTGACTATTATAAACAATGTTGCAGTGAATAGAGAGGTGCATGTCTTTTTGAATTGGTCTTTAGTATTTTTTAAATAAATACCCACAAGTAGAAAAACTGGACTAACTGGTATTTGTTTTTAATTTTTTGACAAATCTCCATACTTTGTCCCATAGTGGCTACAATAATTTACATTCCCACCAATAGTATAAAAATTTTCCCAGGAAATTATACAAAATCCCCAGATAGCTTTAATCATGTCTAACACAAACAATAAGAACTCCTAATCAATTTCAATTGACAAAAATTATTTTTTGTGTGGCTCTTAAGCACATGAGGTATAAACAAGAATAGACAGCATGACCGTTAATTTAATTCCTTTTTCTTAATGGGAAGGTAAGGCATTTGTTTAATCTTGCAAAAATTTAGAACTTTTTCATATAGAGAGAATCTTAAAAAGGATCATGAATTTTACCTGAGCTTAATTTCAAATGGATTATTGGTTCCTGTTTCTGCAAGCACTAAAACCACCTTCTTAATTACACACACATGGTGTTAGAGTTACCAGCCACACCCGAACAGCTATTTCATCACTGTCATTTTACTTCATGCCTTCCTAGATTGTTCTGACTCCTCAGAATCACTTCTTAATACCAGTTGGATTTTTCCAAAGTTCCCTCTGCTTCCCATTCCTCACTACAGTTTATCACTTTATTGTTGTCTTACTGTATTTGCCACAGTGGAATTGCCACATATTTCATTTCATATAGCAGGTCTGTATTTACCTGAGTGGAATTTGTGGGTTAGCAAAGTTGTCAAAGCTGTCACAATTACACTTCATCACCCTTCAGCCTCCGGTTGGTTAAAATATTATCTCAGTTATAGGTGTCGAATTGTTCACTAAGTTTTTGTTCCTTTTGACTTTCTGCAGTCATTTACTTCAGTGATTTAGGGTGAAGTTAGCCTAGGGTGAGTATTTGTAGAAATAAAGCATTGTTCTCTGGGAGATTTGCTAGTTCCTTACCTGTTCATGCCTGCTTTCACATTGAGTGTTGAAAGGCAACAGATATCAGAAAGATTGTTCCTCCATTTATGATGAGTTAGTCTTTGATAGGGTATGATATCCTATTAAAAAATCCTTACAGGCAGAGTTTTATACAGTTACAATCTCAAAAGATTTTCCAAGCACATTTCCAAGAAGCCCATTGTTTCTGGCTGTGACGTTTGTACTTTTGAACTTTGCAGTGTTGGTACATTTACAGTAAGTGACACAATGTGCAATCTGTCTTTTCTGTGAAGAGTGCAACATGTTATAGTAATTCAAGAGTCAAGTTTCAAGGTTTAAGTCACACACACACATACACACACTTCTGAAGGTCTGTTATGACATTTACATTCAGTATTTTTCTCTTATATTTGAAACCCAGTCACTGGGAACTGCCCATATTTTAGACGAAGAGAAAATGAGGCAAAGAGATAAAGGCAGAAAGATATTAGATATAATCTCATTTCTCAGTTCCTCACTAGTCAGCTAATTATCCTTCTGTGACCAAATATCTGTCCTGGAAAGTATTCACCAATAAGGAATCATGAATGTTCTTTTATGCCCACCTCTTTAAGCCGTATGTCCCCTTGCTGCTTCTTCAAAGAGAAGGTTGCCAGCCCTAGATTCATATGCCTGTTTTCACCCAAACTTGACTATCACCCCCTTCTCATACATCTTGTAATTAATGGTTTGGCCCTATCCCAACATCAGTCTAGCAGCTTTAAATGTCAGCTCTCAAATTTACAAGACTACAAAGCTAGATCTGGAAAAATATTTTTAATCAGTAATGTGTCACTCAACCAGCAAGGCTCATTTTGGACCCAGGCACCCTGGATATCAAGGGCAGACAAGGAAAGTCAGAGTCCAACTAACCTGAAATGTCTGCTCTGATCAACATAATTAACGTTTTCCTATTTTTGATAACAAATACTGAGTTTGTCCCTTTATTTTGGTGGGTAGGTAGATCTGTGTTAAATTTTGCATAGAAGAACTGGGATGTAGGCCAGAGGTGCAGGGGGTGAGAGGATTCACCAGAGACAGAGTGGGGAGTAGAACAGGCAGATCTACTGAAATACACTGCTGAGGGGAGCAGCAGGTGAGACAGGAGAGGTCTGCTGCCCCATATGTGGGTTAGCTCCCTTGCCAGGGATGGAACTCAGGCATTAGTGGTGATACTGCTGAAACTTAACCCCTGGGCCACCAGGGAGGCCCACAAATTATTAATTTTAACAGCCCTGTGTTAGGGACAGACGTGCCTACTAGAAAATCAAAAGTTTAACCCTTTCTGTTCCATATTTTGATATACTATGACTTATAATTACAAAATACCATTGCAACCAATTGAAGCATAAAAAATAGAAATTACTAGTGATTTAAACTTTAAGTAGTATGGTGTAATAGCAGTAACTTTGTCATAAAATAAAAATTCTGGAGTCTGGATTTTGAATATTGTCTTATACCATCTTATAATTTGGCAACTTCATCACACTTTCTCTTGAACTTCAGGTGAAACTTTCTAACATGAGACCAAGCTAACTCTACTTTTAGGTTTTAATATTGTGTTAATAGAGATAGATTTTTGACTAAAGGGAAGGAAAGAAATGGAGCAACCAAAAGTTACTCAGAGCTTACATGCTGCATTGTACATGAATTGGAAATTTATTTGGTTGAGTTTTTTTTAATATAAAATGGCCATTTTAGATGAATTTCCTCTGTGAATTGCAATGAATAAACTCATTCAAATCACCTGTCATGTTTGTGAAAAAGCCTCATACTCTGAAAAAATGACTAAATAATAAAAAGTCAACAGAATAAGAACAAAAATAGCCTAAGCATCATTCATCTCTGTTTAATAAATGAATTTAGTAAAGTTGCAGAATATAAAAATCATTTGCATTTCTATACACTAACAATGAACTAACTGAAAAGGAAATTAAGAAAACAATTTCATTTGCAATAGTACCGAAAGACTAAGTAATTAGTAATAAATTTGACCAAGGAGGTAAAAGAGTGTTTTAATACACTGATTAAAGAAATTAGACAAGATACAAACAAGTGAAAAGACATTCTAAGTTCAAAAGTTAAAAGGCTTAATAATATTAAAATGTCAAAACTGTCCAAAGAAATCTACAGATTCAACTCAATCCCTATCCAAATTCCAATGACATTTTTACAAAAGTAGAAGTCAGTGAGCCCAGAATGCTATCACCAACCACCTTGCCAAACTTAGGCATCAGTACTAAATTAAACCAATTAATTAACTGGCTCTTTATTTTGACGAGAGTAGGATTTTGCCAATGTGTAGTCTTTGCTCCCACTTACTTCTTAAAAGGTAATTTCTACAATATACCTACGCATAATAAAATTCTTGTATCCAAGATGATTTCTAAACTGAATAAAAAATAAATTGATTAAAATATTCAACTGTTTGAAGATTACACAAGAAATTGGGAAAATGTGTAAGACGAGAACAAAAAGAATATATTATTGCTGGGTTAACAACCAGAATTAAAAAATTAATACAAATGGTAAGAAACACGTAGATTACATTAAGTAATTGTGTAAAATATCAAAAATGCATTTCACATAAATATTTTCAGCTAATTGGAAAATATATGGATAGTCAACCAGATGAATTCAATTTAAATAATGATATATTTTTAATCCATAAATTAGTAAAAATTAAAAATTATGATAATAATGCCACGTCTATGGTAAAACACATTTCTTAATTGTGGATCTTAAATTTTAAAGCCCTGTAAGATAGCATTTGGCTATACACTAAGAGCACTAAAATTGTAATCTCACATTTTGATTAATTTATCCCTATAAATTTAGAGATTTCACATTGTCTGAGGGAGGAATTATTTAAGTTTTAGTACACATAATTTATGGAATCCATATATCCTAGAAATGCTTAGAAATTATGGAAAATGCAAATTAAAGGGTTATATGTAAAGTATGTGAAACATAAGACAACAGGAAATAGATGAAAATGTTATGGTCACCAAAAAGTAATGAGATTACTTTTTATTTTCTTTTTACATTTTGGAAGGTTTTTTTTTAAGTGCACATTTATTTTTATATAAAAAAATATTTTTGAAACATGCTCTATCCATCTTTTAAGTGAACTCTTGTTGACTTATACATTTTTTTCTTCTATCAAATCAATGTAATTTTGCACATTCATTTCCAAAGCGCACACAGCAATTCTCATGAAACTCTAAGCCTACTACTATTCTAAGTATACTTTGTTTGCAGTCATTTATGGGCATAGGAAAGGGGACAGTCGTGTATGTTTCTTTCTACAACTTTAAACACATAGGTCAATGCCAAATACATAGCAGATGGTCCATTAGAAGTTGTTGTCATGTAGCTTAACTCACTTTAGTAGTTTCTGTATTCCAAGGGAGGCACTTCATGCAATGATAACAGAACTAAGAGAACATAACAAAAACTACAAAGCACTGTGAGGTAGCATCAGCTCCCAACCCATCTAATTCATCTGTTAAAACCATTTAATGAGAAATGTGTCTCTTTTAGTCTATCTACTATTTTAAGTTCATCATAATGATTCACCAATCTTCTTCCACATTTCAAATTCTAATAATTAATTAGGAAGTTGCTCAGCTTCTTGTATCAAGGACTTTAATAATAACTGTAGAGAATTCTCTGTCTCCTCGCAATTGCTCTTTTGTCAGACTTAAATATAGAGTCTTCATCAACAGCATCTTTCTAAGATTTTTCTTTCTTTCAATTATAATCTGCATAATTGTTACCCCTTGCTGTTAAGAGCAAACATTTTCAAATACCAATCTTTTAGTCAGGTGCATCAGAATCACTAGGGAATTTGCTAAGATTTCAGATTGCCAGATTTTGCTTCCATAAAATATTCTAAGTGAGGTCCAAAGAAACTGTAGTTTAGTAAGATCTTCACCCCTTGATCAGAATCTTGGCCTGGTTTGGGAAATTGATATTTATAAAAGGCTGCCCTTGCTGCTCAATTAGAGTGAAGTACTACTTTAATTTTTTGTTTCTCAGATCCAAGTTCTTTGTGATTTTCCTCTCACTACAGCTATTGAGTGAGTAATGGGAAAAGATTCATAACTTCACTCTTAATTTTGATAGACATGTTTCCCAGGTTTAAATATGGTAAAAACTCAACCTGAAAAGTTCACTTCCCAGAGACTGACATTTTTATACAATTTCTTCTTCAGAAACAACCTCACATCCTTCCTGTGGCTGAAATCACTTTGTTTTTTACTATATATTTCACATTCGTTCTCTGGTGATAGCCTAGAAACTCTAGGAGTGAACAATGAAGAATTATTAGGAAAACTATAGAGTAGCCGAATCAAACATAAGGTAGCATGCCTGTGTTGATAAGGACAGCAGTCATCAAACAAAAGAAAAATGAGGAACTTTAAGTTGCAAACAGATTTGAGCAGAACTAAATCTGAGGTCAGAAGAGGCAATGGGTCAGGATCTAACAAGCCCTGCACATTAGAACTCATAAAACAGAAGTGTGAAGACAGCAGAAAGGGCTAAGTCCATGGTTTTAGGCAAGGCTGGAGAGGTCAACAGAATCTTGCAGGTCAAGGTATGTACAGAAACCAAGAGCTCAGAAAATGTGAAGCTGAGGCATTTATGAGTTGAAATAATAAGGAAGCTCTGAGCCCAATACAGTGTGTGATTTTTCTCTTCTTCCCTGGTTGGTTAAGTGTAACCCTGAGACCACAGTGTGTTCTCACAGACAGAGGATGATTAGAGACTGAAATGTTCACTAGGTACCTGACTGAAGTAAGGACAGAAGTGTGACCGTTTCTTGAAGCTTTTAAACATTTAAAGTACCCAACAGAGAATTAATTCCACCATATTTATTAGTCCCTCCCCTGTACAATCCCTCACAATGTACAAAGGCAAGTTCTGGCCCCTCCTTTGTATATCTATAATATACAAAAGACCCGGGAAAATCTTTCATCTCAAGTCTCTAAGGCAACTTAATTCCTCATTAGCTTTCATAAAGGCCAGTTCTGTAGGTCAAACTCTGTTCTGTTGTTGTAGAAATTAAAACAGTCTCTCCTGTGAAAGATTCTTACCATCCACTTGAATGAAAATATGGAAATCGTTAGTGGAAAGCATGGTGTGCTAAGGTCTCACAACAGTGTAGGGTAAAACAAAAACCAGACTGTGACCTTGAACAAATCATTTACTATTTCTAGACTTCTGTGTCCGCCAATGGAAAATCAAGGATACCACTTGCCCAGCATACTTCATAAACTATAATGCTACCAAAATAAATTAACATGTGTAACAAAGCACTTGAGAAGAAAAGCGTTATTAAATCATTATTAATTATGCTCATTATAGTTTTGGGCCAGTATTTTCTTTTATTTAAACATACTTCCATGAGTATATATTTGCAAATGATCCCATTTTGATAACACAAAGAGCAAAACTATTAATAAAAATGGACAAAATTGTTACATAATATTTTTTTAAAGAGCACATCAGAAAATCCCACTCCTGAGCAAGAGAAAATGTAACCAAAATTATGGCCATCTGTACCTTCTTCTTTTTATTTATTTATTTATTTGTTTGTTTGTTTGTTTGTTTGTTTTTGTTTACACATGCACTGGGTACAGTCAGAAGTGCAGGAGGGTGAGAGAATTCACCAGAGCCAGAGCGGGGAGCAGAGCAGGCAGAAGGACCGAAGTACACTGCTGAGGGGAGCAGCGGGTGGCAGGAGAGGTCTGCGCACCATGTGGGACCCTCCTCCGGTGGCCAGGGAGCAGCTGGGGATCGAACCGGCACCACAGAGGCCACGGGCAGCATCGCAACCCAGCGCTCAACCACTGTGCCACCGGGGAGGCCCTACCTTCTTCTTTTTTAATTCTGTATCAGTGGTCTGTGTGCTTAGCTTCTTCTCCAATATGCGTAAAAAATCAATAAATAACATATGAAGAAGAGAAAATAAATAGAGGAGTTTAAGAATTTGTGCCAGTACCTAGATTTCAGCTGGCATAGTCTACAGACTCAGACATACAAGAGCTTTCACTGGCTGAAATGTAACTTACGTGTTGTGAAAAAAATTATATTGAGAAATGACAGCTAAAAGTGCTCAGCCCTTACTTACCCTTTAAAAACTCTACTAGCTGATAATGTTTTCGTACAGGGTATCTGTAGGGGCAGGATGGGCCACAGTGCAGGTTTTCTGATCCCGCAGACCAGGTAAAGGAGAGTCCTTGAGCCTCGGTGGCTTTCTCAGGCTTTTATTTACAGATACACGGCAGGCAGGGGTGCAGGAGCCCAGGAGACTGGCAGGTCTCCAGGCCCCCAGCAAGTCTTCACTCTGGGCTTCTCTTGCCTTCTTTCTCACTTTCTCTCTCCTGACTCTTGTCCTGCTCCTGCTTCTGCTTCTCTTGGTGACTATCTCAATACTCCTCCATGACCCACAGAAGTAAACAAGAGAACATGTAACAACTGCAGGTGCCTCATCAGGCAGGGCAATCCTAATGGTGGGAGGACAGAAAAGCCTGAAAACCATTTACTCTACAGTACCTCAGAATAATTGTTGGTAATATCATCAAAAAATGTTTATAATATTATATGTATGTTGTACTAATATAAATTTATGTTAAATTCTGTCTTTGAAATGACTGGTGTGATAACTCTCTGCCGGATGGACTCTGATACCATATAGATGGTGTTTAAGCCATGAGGTTAAATGACATCTTCAAGAACGAGTATAGTAAGAGAAACCAAGAGTTCCAAGAAGTGATCTCTGGAGCACTGGAACTAATTTAGAGGCTTCAGAAGATGAGATTAAAATAACAACAACGACAAGAGAAAATGAGCAACTAGTGAGGCAGACAAAAAATTAGATGATGTGATACTCTAGAAGACATACAAAAAGTCTTTCAAGGAAGAGAGAGTGACCAGTGTAGGCAAAGTGGAGGTCATCAATAATCTATCAGTGGTAGGGAAAAATGATTGATGTGTTTAAAGGATATCAAAAATTATGATTTTTAATGTCCAATAAATTTGAAGTCATGGGAGTGCTTCATAATTAAAATAATTAAAAATTTATAAAGAAGGAATAACAGTTATTAATATATACACCAAGTAATATTTATAAAGCAAAAATCACCCAAGATACAAAGATCAGTAGAAATATTTTTAAATGGGTTTTCATTTTCTTCTCTCAGTCCATGATAAATCAAATTGACAGAAAACAAATTTTCAAACTAAATTTCATAAATGAAAAGCATATATAATTGATATGTACAAAGTCTTCCTACACCTTGAAAAAAGATAGATGATATACCTTCTTTAAGTGTTTATGAAAGTGACAAAACTTGATCATATGTTCCTCCAGTGAGCAAACTTCAATGAATTCCAAGATTTAGAGAGAGGAAAGGCAACATTCTCTGATTGTAACAAAACTGAGAACAAAACTTTCTCCAACTAATGTTATACCAGTAATCCTTATTCATATTGCTCCATGGACCCATCAGACACAATACCATAGTGTTTGAATTTGGGCAGAGTGATCAGACTGGAATTAACCTATAAAATATGAGCACAAGTATGTGAGGTGCCATTTTCCATCCCTTCCCAGGGGTTCTGAGTCAGCATCATGGAGCACAACCTCCAACTGACCCTAATGAATGTGCTGCTCCTACCAATCTTTCCTGATACAGACACTTGGATCAAAAAAATTCCAAATTGAAATTTTAGAATATCTTCCCCCCAAAAATGAAAATACTACATATTAGAACCTATGGAACCATACTTTTAAATATAGATGTGATATATATTAAATGAGTGTATTATACTTGTAAGTACACATAAAAATATAAAAGAAGAGACTTCCTCTAGTGTATTGCCATTATTGCCTCCCAATTTTGAAAAACAGTCTTTCCACCAAAATTCACAGTTCCAGGAAATTCACATTTCTGGGAAATAAAATCTCATTGGCCCCACTTGGATCAGTTATATAACCAAAAGTATGGAATTTAACAACACAGACATGCTCTCTTAGGCTTTTGCAACCCTGCACTGTGTTTTGAAGCCTTTCTTGAGGGGAAAAGTTGTGATTTAATTCCATTTCACCCTTGGCATCTGATGCCTACAATGATGCCATGTCTAGATTCTGGACTCTGAGAAACAGTGGCACCAGGACATAGTGCTAGATGGAAAATCTCTCCATGGTGTTCAGTTGACTCCCATTGAGGAAATACATGGCGTCAATTATACAAGACTGATGGACAGGGCTACCATTAAATAGGAAAGTAACATACATTGAACACTATATGTTGCAGGCCAGTTGCTATCAGAATTGTTATGAATTCTAAATTAAGTCTATAAATGGATCAAGTTTTACTTTATATGAAAATTTGTTGATTAAATAACATCTAAAGAGAAATTGTGTTTATGAAGAAAAGAGGAAAAATAATGTATGTTTGTTTGAAATAATCTTTGATTTTCTTTGAGTAATCTTAGAAATAATCAGTTGAAGAATTTTGTTCTAAATTTAGTTTAGCACAGTTATCCATATGTCCCAGCTTCTAGAAGCACTGGAAACGTCTGGTATAGGTTTTCCATGTTTTCTCTCTTGTCTTCCCCATCCAAACAGAAGATTATTGTTTGATGGGACAAAGCCAATTTTTCTCTTTTAAATTCAGCAGGGCCACTCTTTAAGCGGCTTCCAGAAACAGAATATATGCTCCAAAAGGAGACATGGACATCACTAAACCCTCTTCAGTGGCAAGAGCAGGGGGAAAGCATCCAGATGGCTATCCTGGAAGTCTTTTCTCTCTTCTGCATCTACCCAGGGATGAATTTCTGATCAGATGAATGCTACTGGACTCCTTTCAAGGCATTAAATGTAATTAGCTGTTAATCTTTATCTTTAAAGGACTGTGCTGAGTGGCTATCAGGACACCATCTGGACAGCTCATCACATTCACTGGGGAAACCCTGAAATCTCCATCCAAAACTGTGCATGTCACTTGCAGACATTCCCAATACCTGTCAAAAAACCTTTGTATCCAGCGGGAAACTTTTTCACAGATGTTTGATGTTAAAGACAGACATTCTCCTTTTGTGGGGTCAAAATTCCACTTTTTAGTATTTATACTTCTTTCCAGCAATCTGTTTTGAACTAGGGTAAAAAGTAATATGTTTTCCTGCATCTTTAACAATACCATCTATATCATCTTGACATTTGTTTATAAACAAGATAATCTGAACCAAATGAAAATTTACTGGGACGATATTGGGTGACTAGAGCCCCAGACTTAAAAACTTGACAAATATCAAGTGAGCACAGGAGGACTGCACAGAAGGTAACTGAGGAAGGCCACACAGATCAGTCCCTGTATTGTGCCATCACTTGCTCAAGATTCAAAGTCCTACAAGACAATACCTAATGGCCAAGCCCATGTCATAACTTTACCATTTGATTTTACTGTGATGGCAAAAGAGAAAGGACATATTTCCTCCAATTCATATAGAGATGAATCAAAGAGATGACTACTGCCTTCAAATAAGTGGTCTCTAAGTTAATATGAGAATACAAGTCAGAAGCAAAATGGTGGTTTTGATTTACATTTCCCTGTTGATAAATGATAGTGAGCTTTTTTTTTTTATGTGCCTGTTGACCATCTATATGTCTTCTTTGGAGAAGGGCCTATTTAACTCTTCCACCCAGTTTTTGATTGCATTACTTGTTTTTGTTGAGTTGTATGAATTCCTTATAGATCTTGGATATTAATCCCTTGTGAGATGTATGGTAAGCAAATATTTTCTCCCGTTAAGTGGAGTATACTTTTCTCTTACTGACAGTTTCTTTCACTGTACAGAGACTTTTTAGTTTGTTTAATTGGAACTCAGACTTCTGAGGAGGGCACCAGTGTTGGTAATCTGGAAAAATTCAATGAGGCTGACATGGAAAATCTTAAAAAGGGAATGGAGAGCCACCTGTTGCTATGGGAACCAATTGTTGTGTTCAAAATGAAGAACCATCACTAGAGTGGACTTGACAGAATCAGGAAGACAAAGGAAGAAACATGTCCCTTTCCCTCCTTCAACCTTCCAGTTTCCTTCTAGTTCCCTTTCTCAACAGTATCCAGTCAAAACCAACTGGTAAAAGAAAACTGTGGTTCTCAGTGACAGCCACAGCATCACTACACCAAACCTGGGGGATACATTTCATAATCAGTAGGGAAGGCAGTATGCAGGAAGGAAACTCTTCAGTTAAAGACAGGTGTCAGTTCCTCACCTTTCTATACCTTTTTAGATCGCAGACTCTCTTAAGGTTAAGTTTCAAGACTTTCAACTCAGGCCATCCCAAAGATGTCACATGCCTCACTATGACACCCTTTTTTTTTTTTTTTGAAGAGTTATTTATGCAAACAAAAGGTAGGGTGCAGGCCAGAGGTGAAGGGGTGAGAGGACTCACCAGAGACAGAGTGGGTAACAGAACAGGCAGATCTACTGGATACACTGCTGAGGGGAGCAGCAGGCGAGACAGGAGAGGTCTGCTGCGCCATGTGGGTCAGCTCCCTGGCTGGGGATCAAACCTGTACTGCAGTGGCTACGGATAGCTTCATAGTGTTGAGACTTGAACCCTGCACCACCAGGGAGGCCCTACACTTTTGTTTTCTTTTAATCAGATAAATGGACAAACCAATTTGTCCATCCATTTGAGGATAGCCTCTAAATTGCCCCTAAATTGCCAACTTGTCCATTCTCCAAGTTGCCCTGCTGATTTAAAAAAAAAAAAAGTTTAATAAAAGAGGCTAACTTCCTATTTCATCTTTCATCACCATAATTTCTGACCCATCTAGAAAGGGCTTTTAAAAAATACAAATTTCCCTTTAGTTCCCTGGAACAGGACTTTTGATCTTGCCTGGAAATGTAGACATGTTACACTCTAAAAATTCTTCCTGACTCACTAGATAAAGAATTGTCACAGTACACAGGGAAGATTCACCCCTAGCTCTAGACAGCCATGAGCTTTCAGTCACATTTTGCTCTCAGACATGTTTGTCAAGCTTGTTCTTAAATTATTTTTTTAATCTCTACCTACCTTTCTTTAAGTGGTATTAACCAATACAGACAGAAACCAAGTTAAGTTTTCCATGAGCCTCATAAAACTGTTCTCCAGCTGAGCACTGAGCAAGTTTTTATCAGTGAAATAATGATGAATGGTTTTTTCCATACCTAAGCACAACATTGAATTAAAATCAACACTGCGTGACTCACTTTTAAAACTCTTCTGACAGTCCTACCCTGTAGCTTGGCCTTAAGCCTGCCTTGTCTTTATGGGCTATCAGATTTGTTCAGGGATCTCCAACAAGCAGCACCCCTCAGTACCTGTAGCTTAGTGTCTCACAATAGAGGAAACTTTCTTTCTTGCTTTGAATCTACTAAAGCAATTTCTCTCCCTGTGATTTTTACAGCTCTTGTCCAGTTGGTCAGTCAAGCATATCTGCAATGAAGAGAAATAGCTTTGGGGAAATAACATGGGCTGCTTAAAGTGAAACAATCAATGTAAAAAAAAAAAAAAAAAACACTATATAGTTTATTCTCCCTCAGTTTTTGGAAGACATCTTCCACACTTCCTCTCAAAAACTGAGCAATGTAAAATCATTGTTCAATTCAATAAATTAACATTTACAATGACAACCTTAAGTACTGTACTGAATACTGTGAACAAGAGTCTTAAAATTCAAAAATAGCAGTAGACACCCACGATTAAGTGTTCTGTCACCTTATATGAGATAATACTTTCAAGGTTCTCACTCCAGCTAAGTAGTAACCCTCCAAATTTTCTCCTAGCACACACATATTCCCCAAATTTGAGTAATGCATTCTGTGAAAGAGGAAAAGACATTGATATATAAAAATACATTATTAGATAGAAAAATTGAGGATTTTTGCCTGTGCTTTACCCTGATGTGAGCAGCCATCACAGAGTAAGCATTGCCTTACATTTCTGTCTCCTCTTTCTGCCACTTTCTCCTCAGCAATCTTGTATGAGCAATTGTGCCCTCCTCATCTATTCCCACCTCATTTTTTTAATCTCAATAAATCCTACCTGAAAACCGTGGCCTTCATCTTATGCAAAGCAATATACAGAATTAATGTAATCCCTTTCCTTGACTCTCTTCAATGTTTCAGTAACATTTTTTTTAAAGATTTTATTTATTTATACAAGAACCGGGTTACAGGCCAGGTGCACAGGAAAGTGAGAGGATTCATCAGAGACAGAGCAGGGAACAGAACAGGCAGACTGATGAAATACACTGCTGAGGGGAGCAGTGGGCGAGACAGGAGAGATCTGCTGCACCATATGGGGATCTTTGCAGCCGGCCGGGATAGAACCCACGCTGCAGATACTGCAGACAGCTTCACAGTGCAGCACTCAACTGCCTGCACCACCAGGGAGGTCCTGTTTCAGTAACATTTTTCAAAGATATATAACAAACATTACTGAAATTCATATGGAACCACAAAACACCCTGAATAGCCAAAGCTAACCTGACAAACACAAAGAACAATGGTGGTATCACACTCCCAGGCTTCAAACTATATTACAAAGCTATAACGATTAAAATAACAGTATGGAATTGGTGGGGGAGAGAAAAACACAGAGCTTAATGGAACAGAATTGAGAGCCCATAAATAAACTCACACCTAAGTGGACAGTTGATCTATGACAAGGAGACAAGAATATACTTTGGAGAAAGGAAAGCCTCTTCAATAAACCATTGTTAGAAAACAAACTAAGTGCCCCCAAACAGATGAGTGGATCAGGAAGATGTGGTGTATATATACAGAAAGAAATACTACTGAGTTATAAAAAATAATAAACTTGTCATTTGCAGCAATATGGATGGAACTGGAGGGGAACATGCTAAGTGAAATAAGTCAGAAGGATATATATATATATATATATATATATATATCACACATATATAACTATGAACAACAGCAACAAAAAAAATTGATAGAATAACTTGGCATTTGGATAGATGATAGATATAACTAGAATCTACATCTTGTCACTCTTCTGTGTCCTCATCTCCAATAACCCATTAATCTTAAGGATTTTTTTAAGATTTATTTTATTTATTTATGCATACAAGAACTGGGGTATAGGCCAGAGGTGTGGGAGTGAGAGGATTTTCCATAGACAGAATGGGGAGCAGAACAGGCAGATCTACTGAAATACACTGCTAAGGGGAGCAGTGGGCAAGACAGGAGAGGTCTGCTATGACTTGTGGGTTAGCCCCTGGCCAGGGATCGAACTCATGCTTCAGTGGCTGGTGATAGTTTGATAGCACTGAGACTTTAACCCGGTGGGAGGACCCTTAAGGATTTTTTTTAACTCATATTACTTCAAAATTTGCCAATCTCATTCATACATTATGTTATTTAATTCCTACAATAACAATGATGCATTTTATCAGTTAGCTACTGCTGCATAAGGAACTATAAAACCTCAGTGGTATAAAGTCATAATCATTTATCTTTGTTCATGCATTTGTGGCACTGACTGCACAGTTCAGCTAAATTCAGTGGGACTCATTCATGCGTCTGCAATCAGTTGCAGGTCACCTTGGCAGCTTCAGTTACCTTAGCTGAATTCTTTCACGTGTCTTGGACTTTAGCTGAATAAAGTGAGCTGAATGTACTCTGCTCCACATGGCTCATCTCCTAGTTTGAAACTCTTCTCATGATAAATGTAGAGGAGCAAGAGAAAGAGCAGATGCACTTTGTCACCTCAATTGCATCTGTTGCAATGGCTACTGTTGCAATGATGAAAGAAAAGTCACATGGTGGCCCCAGAGTTATATATAGTATGAGGGAAAAACTGTTACTCCAAGGATGACGTTGATTATGACCTTGATGTGGTCAATATGCCACAAGCGTGTGCCATTATTTTCATTATTTTGCATATAAAGAAATCAAGACTCAAAGGGTTTAGATAATTTGACCAAGAAGATCAGCCATGTGAATGAGTCAAAAGCTCAGGTCTTCTGACTCAAATATAATCTTACCTCCAGCCATGTCTGCTCAATTCAGTTACATTCATATAAGCCGAATGTATTATCTCTGAAAAAAATAGAATAATTTCATATTACTATAATACCTTAGTTATTTTTTAAGGATGTTAATCACATTAGGTACCTTTTTGTAAATTGGATAAATACAAATCCTACTTGTTCACACAAATCTCTATAATTTTTAATTATCAAGTTGTTATTGAAATTTTTAGCATATACAGCTTATCCCTCCAGATAAATTGCCATCTCCTTCCACACAGAATCCCCATGTTCTACATATTCTATATGTTTTATTCTTACCAATGCCTTACACAGTGCTAATACAGGCTATAGGTTTGCCACTTGGTTGATAAAACTGAAATAACATATCTGCTTAAGTTCTCTGTAGGAGAAATTAAAATTAAAAAGAGAAATCAAAATTGATCTGGGATTGAGTGAAAAGAGGTGATTTCTAGCTGTGCTCACATAAGAGAAAAGGAATACATTGGTGTTTTACTTGCAAACTCTTCATTCTAGCTATTATGTGAATATCTCCCTTATATTTTTCTCTACCTCACAACTGAAAATTAGCTGTGGTGCCAAGAGCTAATTGAGGAACTAATTCTTTTATTCCATGTAACAGCCATCACAAATGTTGAGTTCAATGAGGTACTCACTTCTCCATTACAAAAATCAAATCCAAATTTTCTTTACTGCACTCTGAGAGAGAACTGAGTTCAAGTCACTCTCAATCCTTATAGACTTTTTATTCAATAACTTTATGAGACCTGGAAAGGATAACAATATAAATAATGTGAGGTCTTGTGCAATATTTTTGTTTATGGATGAGTCATGTTGCCCCTTTTTCTAGATTTGAGTCACCATCAGGAAACATAAGAGGATAACATGATAATTCATTGTAAAACCTCTGAATTTGTCAGCCTCTCAAAATGATTTGGTTCACTATTCAAGCAACAATTAAGTAACTATACGTGTGATAATGCTTCACATCACAATAAATAGGCCTACACTTTTGGAAACACATTGCAATAATGCTTGAGGATAATCCTATTTCCTTCAGGCTTAGAATGACCTCGGCTGAATTGTTACAGATGTGGAAACATGGACCAAAAGTGATATGCAAACCAAACTGCTGTACAAAATTTCAGGTAAGTAGTGGATTCATTGGCAGATTGTATTTCAACAATAGGACAATGTAGACACTGGAATTTTGAATTCAGAGTTAGTCTCAATCTATGTCAATTTCTGCAAATAGAAAGCATAATCACTGTGATGGTTAATTTGATGTGTCGACTTGGCTGGGCTAAGGGTACCCACATGGCTGATAAAATATTATTCCGGTTATGTCTGTGAAAGTGTTTCTGGAAAAGTATAGCATTTGAATCAGTACATGTAGTAGATTCACCTTCACCAATGGGGGACAGCATCTGACAATCCTTTGGAGAACAATAAGGTAGAGAGGAAGAAAATACTTTCTTTTCTTGAGCAGAGATGTCCATTTTTTTCTTGCTCTTGAACATCAGAGATCCTCATTTAGACTCTGAGGTTGAATTACACCATCAAGCTTACTAGTTCCCCAACTTGCTGGTGGCAGATACTGGGACTTCTCAGCCTCTGTAACCAAGTGAGCCAATATCTATAATAAATCTTCTCACGTATATGGTTCTGTTTCTCTGGAAACCCCGAATGCAACCACTAAGAAAAATCTTTTTCCTTATTGACAATAAACAACCCCTCCCTCTTTCCAACAACATTAACATGAAATTGGGCCTCCCTAGTGGCACAGAGGTTGAAGTCTCCGGGCTATCAATCTCTTGCCAGCCACTGTGGCAGGGTTTCGATCCTCAGCCAGGGAGCTAACCCACATGGCAAGGCAGACCTCTCCTGTCTTGCCTGCTACTCCCCTCAGCATTGTATTTCTGTAAATCTGCCTGTTCTGCTCCCCATTCTGTCTCTGGGGAATCATCTCACTCCTGGCAATAAAAAGAATAACATAAATAAAGTACCAGCAACACTCTGACCTACACCCCAGTTCTTGTATGCATAAATAAATCAAATAAATCTTTAAAAAAGATTTACATGAAATTTACCAGCAAGAATAACTTCACTGCAGAATAACAATTCCAGACAGAATATGCAACAGCATGTCACTAAGACATTTTCTAAGACCTCAAAAGTTGTAATAATGAGCATTTGTACATATGAAAATTGGAAAAGGCCACAAGGAAATAAGATTTACTATTAAAAAATTTTTAATATATTCATATAAAAAGTGTATTTTTAATCAGTTCACTGTCACCAGACATATATTGTGGTAATGATTATGAAGTTGAAAAGGATGTCAAAATTTGGAGGGATAATGATTAAGCATGGCTTAATAAACTGCCTAAAGACTAGACCTTAGAAGAAATGGGAACTGTATTCCCATATGCCACCAATGAGCCTTAGAAAAGACATGTAAACTCCCCTGTTGTGGTTGGAATATGTGATCCACAAGTCTCCTCTGCTATTTGCTCTTATTGGTCTTTCTGCCTGTGAATGTTGGGAAACCATAGAGTAAACCTCACTGTTATCCTGCCTAATTTCCATCATGCTTTAATTTATCCTCTATGCTAATTTTCCTAAGTTATTTAATGCCCTGGTATTTCATGAGTTTTTCAAAACTACCTTTTATTTGATTCCCATGATGACATGTTTGTTTTTTTAACTTGTTTGTTTACTGTATAGTTTGGGGTATTTTTAATTTATTTTAATGAAATATCATTGTTTTACATCTTCATTAGTTTTTTGACAATATAGGATTTCTCCCCTCAGGTGTAGTCACTGTAGTACACCCACCAAAGCACCCATAGCCCACCATAGCCCAGTGTGCTTTCCCCTTCCCCTCTTTTGTCCCCCTCTGCCTAGATCTATGGTCAGGTTTCAGGGGTTGGTTTAAAAGTTTATCTTTGTCTCCATCCTTTGTTTGGTTTCTCTATATTCCACATGTGGTTTTTAAATCTCAAGTATTCATTTTAATTGCTTGGAGGCAAGAAATAGAAAAAGAACATTTTATACTTCAAATACTATTATATAATGATTGTGATTTGTTATAAAATCACAGTTCTTACAAGGACAAATTACCCTCATCAATAATGAAATAGCAAAATATTTTTCAAATGTTACCGTGTTGCTGACAGTTATGTAACAAAGCTATCCTTTCATAAATTGCTACTGAATGATATAGATTAGTACAGCCCAGTAGAATGATATTTGATGATCAAGAGTCAGGAAAATGTTCAACATTATATTTCAATGTGTGCTGTGGAATTTGAGTAGTTCAGTCCTATAAAAATAAGCAACTAAGAACTCTAATTTGTATTATCATCTATTATTAAAATGGATTGAGAATACAAAAAACAGAATCAAGCAGGAAATCACCACTTTGGTTCATGGATATTAAAAGATGTTTCCCAGGGTTTCAGATCCAAACTCAGAGGTTGTTTCCACTCTCCTATTCAAAACCAAAGCCACCACATATAAAGTCCAGTCCTAGAAGTAGGAAAAAAAAAGAAAGAACAAAAATAAATCAATACAGGGAAAGGATCATCTATTTTTTGCCTAAGTCTAAAGAAATAAGATAACAATTAATAAGCAATAAAATCCATTTGATTACATTGAAAAATAACGGCTTCTATTCATATATTGTTGTTCTTGTTGACATTAAGGGGAAAGTTAGCCAAAAAATTATTATAGCTGGTGGCAAGAAGGTGGAGTGCTCTTAGCAGCCCAATGTTCCGGAATGAGACTTCGGATATTCACATAGGCCCACAGGGACCATGTCTAGATGAAAGGCTCTTCCTATAAGAAATGTTTTCATATTTCAGAAATTTATGTCTTCTTCAAAGGTGTACCATCTTTTCCCTTTTTCTCTAAGATTAGCAGCTAAGACATTAAAACAGTAAATTGTAGTTGCCATCTTGGTGGATGATAAGAAAATAAGTTGAATGGAGAGATCTACTAGGAAAAGAAGCCAATACTGGCTATCCAAGAGGTAGAGTGGACAAGTCAGCTACAAAGAAGAAAAAGAGGCGAGGCATAGGTCCAAATCTAAGAAGATGAGGGTGAAGTTGGAGAAAAGTGGAGGGAAGAGAATGATCAGGGGAGTTTGAATAGCCTAATAATGGCCACAGCAGTTTTTAGAAGTTGATTCGAGATGAATCCAGAAAATCAGTTAGCCAGAAAAGTGAGGAAGTTATTCTGGTAAAGTTTACAACTTTATTGTTTGCATGTATCTACATGAAAATTCTTCTATTGCCACCTTCCCTCCAGGGATTCCCCACTACATCACACCTCTAATACACACTGTTGAAAGCAAACTTGGGGTTTCACCTCACATGAAAATGTTCACAGTTTGAATTTGGAAAGCTGAGATACTAATTCTCTCCAAGGCACCAAACACCCATAGAGAAGTGAGAAACATCATATTGTTTAAGCTTCTGAAATTTATATAGCAAATATAGCATATAAATACACACACATGCATACCTACATGTATACAATATATGTGCATATACATATATACCCACATACATGCATGCATATGTGCACAGTGTATATGTATACACATATATGTGTACTATACATTCACACTTACATGTATACTGTAGAAAATTTCAAAGTGACAGAATCAAGTTTGCAGAATTTTCCTAAGCCGTTTATCCCACCTCTACATAAGATCAAATCCAAAGCCCTCCATAGTACATTAGGGAGCTGAAAACTAGGGGAAATAAAATCCAGGTGTTCCATTTCAAATGGTTTTGGGGGGAGGAAGTGGACTATTTTTGTCATGATCTGAACATAGTACCTGTCACAAATACTGGAAAAGCAACGTTGTCCCAAAATATTTGAACAAAAACCAAGCATTATTGACTTTGTTTAAAGGTAGCCTCTTGGATGGTTGGCAAGCATACTTAAAATTGACCAATAAATGGGGGGCCTCCCTGGTGGCGCAGGTGGTTGAGCGCTGCACCGTGAAGCTGTCCCAACTTCTGTAGCGTGGGTTCCATCCCAGCTGACTGGTAAGAATTCCACATGGCTCAGCAGACCTGTCTCTCCTGTTTTACCCACTGCTCCCCTCAGCAGTGTATTTCGTCAGTCTGCCTGTTCTGTTACCCACTCTGTCTCTGGTGCATCCTCTCACCCTCCCGCACATCTGGCCTGTACCCTGGTTCTTGTATAAATAAATAAATCTTTTAAAAAAATTGACAAATAAGTGTAAAAAAATATATAAGTAAATAAAAATTAATTCATTAACAATTTTAAAAAATGACCAATAAAGGAGGTGGGGGTGTTGAGTTGGGGAAAGTTAGAGCCCAATATAGAAAGAAATGCTCTAAGTCTATTCCCTGAGTATGTCTACTTGTATGATTCACTTGGGAGTGGGAGGCCTAGATTAATATAACATAAACTGGATAACTAACACTAATCTAATTTACATTTAGTACTGAAAACACACTTTTTTTTTTATCAGCAACTGAGAAGAATTTCTTGCTACTGGATAAATATTGTATTTAACAGTAAATATTAAAAAAGTTTGTTCTTAAAAACATCCAGTCCCTCTTAATTATATCACTTTCCAATATTTTTGTTAGTGTCACCAATTCTTTAATGTTTGCATGTATCTACATTAAAATTCTTCCATTGCCACCTTCCCTCCAGGGCACCCCCACTGTATCACACCTCTAGTACATAGCGTGTGCCCTGGATGAAAGCACTTGGCCAAAGGGATGTCAAAATAGGAAATCCAGTCCTCGCTCCCTTTAAGTCTTGCTCCCTGGAGAAAGGCTGCATCTGCCAGGAAGGAGAGGAACTTTGTTTTAATTCACCGACAGGCATCCTGTGGCTAACATCAGATCTGGCCTGTCCTCTCAGTCAAGTTTCCATTCTCTAACTTCTCTTATTTTTTGGTTTTTCCTTTATGCCCATGCCCATGAAGAATAAGAATAAGAGAAAAATAAGTTTCCTATGGCAAACTCTTTTGGTTGTCATCTATATTCTTCACCCCTGCTGGCTGATTTCCTCAGGGTAAGACTTTACCCAGAAGATTCCATAGGCATTGCCCTTTATCAGGACATATCTTATGCCTGTTATTTTTGCTGCTGCTTCTGTGGCAACAGGGTTTATTAGCAAGAGCTCTTGCAACAATGGGACATAGTCCTGCCTGCAATGCAAGGTGACTATGCACATATGCAGAGAGGAGACTGCATTCTCAGGTCAACTGTAATGGGTGGTCCCCAGGAAAAAGGGAGGTCCCAAGGAAGGGTGGAGCAGAGCAGGGAGAAAAAGAAGCTGGAGAGGAGACTAGAGAAAGAAGGAAGGAAGACGCTAGAGAGGAGGCTGGAGAAGGAGGGAAGAAGGATGGGGAGCCATGAGGCCTGGAGGAGGCACATGGAACAGGGAGAAGAAGCTGCACTTGCTTTTTAGTCCTGGACTGGTTGAAACAGATGTGGTAAGAGACCTGCGAGGAGGTTAACAATGGCAGCTTCTATCTTGATTTTGATTTTGTTCTTTTCTTTCCAGACATGCTGGGCCCCTTCTGCCCCTTTTCTATGGGTCCCCACCAGAAGGTTCTGTAAAATTGTGGCAGGCTTTTGGGCCTCAGAGGCCCTACATTGGTCCAAACCTGTTTGGCTGGCATTTACCCACGAGGGTATGGATAACTTGGAGCGCTTGATTTGGAAACTTTTATTCTTTCCCTTTTCTATATTGCACTAATTATATTAAAATTCCTGCCCATTGAAGGTCTTACTCACTACAACGTGTTTTGTCTTGGTGCGGTGGCTGGCAGAACCTATTTAGAATGTGCAGGTTTGGGGATTCTGAGGTTTCCCTCTCCCTGCCCTGTAACAGAACCAGTGCCTGTGAATCAGGCAGGGCAGCTGCCATGTCCACACTGATGGGGCATGGCAGATATACAGCTCTTCCTTTGTGGGCATAAAAGCTGCAAACACCCTCCAGGGACTTCAAGAAATCAATGCAAGGAGATTTAAGTAAGAAGGAAGACTCAGTAGTGAGTGCAAGGAAACCTAAAAATGTAGTCGTCATCATATTTAGGTTTCTAGTTTGACCTCTAGTCTGGTTTGACCTAGAAAACAATTTGTTTTGTAGTGAGTTTACATAAAGTATATGGTGAAATAGCTCATAAGATTGAGTTCAAATATTTACTTAAGGCAACAGCTTGTACAATTATAAGCAGTCAAGAAATGAGATTGTGCAAGTAAATCTTGTGCTACAGTGTGGAACATCAAAGTCATGTTAGAAATGTTTTTAAAAGGCATTTAAGTTATGTAAATAAATGGCAAATCAATACAATTTGATTAAAAAGTAAATTAAAAGGCATTTAAAAATATGATGTTGAGTACAGCAGTGTGATAGCTGACAAAGACTAGGCAGAAAATACAGTCAGTGCATATCCTGAGGATGGAGGTTGTAGGCCAATAGATTCACTAGGCATCTGTCATCTCAGGGGTAAAATTATCTTTATTGTCTTAATTGAGTATTTCCTTAATTTAGAAGAGACACTCCCTAAAATTAAACAAATCTGTTTTCATCGTATGACGCTTCTGATTAAATGTTGTAGCCTTTGTCTTTTGCCCACGGGGAAAAAATATGCTGATCTGCTAACAAGAGTAATTCAGTCCTAGCTACAGCTATATTTCTCATTACAAGTGAGTAAATTGATATTCTAATTTATATATCTTTCTCATTTTATTGAAATGAAGCAATTTCCTAGGGCCTAATTGTCTCAGAGTTCTGACAAGACCAAATTGCTGGCTTTGCAAGGCTGAAGACTAGATCTTGGAATGTGATGACTCAACCGCTGGACTATGTTCCCAAATGACACCCCTATGCGACAGCTAGAGCACTTAGCGTGCATCACAACATTATAACCCTGGGAAACCAGCACCCTAGCTCTCTGAATTTCATATGAATTCTTTTGTTTGTTTTCTTAATATTTTTGTTAGGTGTATTTCCTAAAGGATGTTCAACACATTAGCAATTAGAGGGTATATGTAGCTTATTCATAATGAATAGCTTACATGAAAGAGTTGTTTATATGCATGCATGATTTGAGATAAATTCCAAAGATTTCTGAGGGTGATATTTAAGAACATAAAATAGGGCCTCTTTGGTGGCACAAAGGGCTAAGCACAGCACTGTGAAGCTATCCACAATCTCTGCAGCACAAGTTCGGTCCCTGGCTGGCCAGGGAGCAACCCACATGGCGCAGCAGACCTCTCCTGTCTTACCCACTGCTCCCCTCAGTGTATTTCAGTCAGTCTGCCTGTTCTATTCCCCACTCTGTCTCTGGTGAATCCTCTCACCCCCCGCACCTCTGGCCTGTACCCCAGTTCTTGTATATATAAATAAATAAATCTTAAAAAAAAAAAAGAACATAAAACAGGAAGAGCATGAAGCCAATACCCTTTGCATCCTGTGCAAAACACATTTTCCAGTACTCAACCTAGAAGTCAGTTTCATCGCACCAAAAACTAGCCCAGTCTCTGCAATCTTGTGATACTAGTATAGGAGAAAACAGAAGTCATTCTGGGGCAAAGGTGGTTACAGCAAGAATTTTTCAAAGTTTGTGTCACAGAAAATGAATGGCCACAGATTTTTATTAAAAGAGATAAGGAGGTAAATAAAGAATTGATGAGGACTACACTCAAAAACTCATGACTGAAAAATTACAGATGAAGACCCAATTCTCTATAATTAGTACAATATGAAAGATGTAATGTCTCCTCACCCTCCAAAACATGTCTTTGCCCAGGTATACCTGCATATCATATGGAAAGGTTCTGAATAAGTGGCTGTGCATATGTTATACACTTGCAATTTTTGTATAGACCATTAGGCAAAAAGTATGCCTAATAATCTTTCTAACTACAGGTAATTTACCTCCCCACCTTAGAAAACTTCAACTGGAAGAGTTATTGCACAAATTTGCAGAATCAACATAGGTATATATAAATAGTACCTTACATAAGAAAGAATAAAAGGAGAAGAGAATAGGAGAAGAGTTAAAAAAAAAAAAAAAGACTACTGCCTTCTAGCTTTACTTCAGGATGAGAGCATATAATGCCCATGACCCCAGATGTGTAATGAAAATAATGGAACCAAATGAGCCAAGATTCCTCCTATCTCTGACAGTGTAAGATTATCTAAGGCACCGAACTAGGAAAATAACTGAAGAATAAACATAGGACCTTCCAAAAAAATCCATGTTGAAAAGGCACTGTGCAATTATGGCTTGTGACATTTCCAATTCATAGCTCATCACCAAATGTGATTCTATAGTAAATAACAGACATAACTAATATACAGTCAAAATTTTCAGAATACAGTTAATAATGAAATACTAAAGTGTTCTCACTAACATCTCATACTTACCCTCTTTATTGCTCATAATTTTATGTTGAAAGTCAACATTTTTTTCTGAGCATTTTCTTATCAAATACTTTCTGATTTTCTATACACATAATTAATATATTTGTATATTTTGCTAAATTTGGAAATGATAACAAAATAGATAGTATTTGTAATTTCTCAAATGACAACCACAAAAACTCTACAGTACTAATAATATTCTTTGGTCTCTTTTCTATAAAAAAGTAGATAATTGTTAATTAAAATTGAATAAATTGTATTCTTTCCTACCTTGTATTTTTCATTTAATAATATTTCTTATACTATTTAAATATGTCATTAAATATTATTAAACTGACTTTAATAATTGCACAATATTCAATTTGCAGACATTTAGTTTGTTTTTAATATTTCCATAATATAAATCTTGCCTCAGCACAGATTCCTGTATATAATACCTTCCATCAGATCTTTTTAAATAATCTAAGAACAGAGTCCTAGAGGAGAAATTACCCAGTGACAAAGTACAAAGACTTTAAGGTCCCTCTGGCACATTGTAAAATGTCCCTGTCTTCATGGATGCATCATTTTATCTCCATTTTAAAGAAGTATGTTATCTGTAGTAAGATGTTAAACTGTAAATCAGCAAATGATACTGAGCAAAGGAGATGATCCCAATGCAGACTCTGTAGCTGGATTCTTAAAAGTTCACTTATTTACTCTGCAAATATTATTGATCATTTACTATGTGCCAGATACTATACTAGTCATTAAAGATACCAAGAGAGAATAAAGTAGTTATCTGCAGATCTGTTTAGTCCTTAAATGTTTCCTTAGGAACTGACCCCCGCCTGCTGACTTATTTAAAGTCCATATTTCCTACAAATCACATTTTCTACTTTTATTAATGGTTTGGCGAGATCTTCATTACGCTCTAATCAGACACATTTCTTTTCATATTGATGAGCAATGGACTCATTATTATCTCCATTTTAGAGCATTAGTTTTACACACATCACATCTTGGAATAATAGAATTGAATGACAGGAAGGTACTGCGAATGCAATTTTATGTAGAAATTAATCTAAACTTGAATCCTGTATACCGTGTCTTGGTAAACAGTATATTCAGTTCATATTAAACACCTTCCATGATGGGCAAGTCCCTCCCTCCAAAGGCAACCTATTTAGTAACTTTGTCCAACAAGTGCTTGCTAAACCACTTATCACAAGTCAATGCTGGGTGTCCAGTGGGGAGTAAACCACCCATCAGAGGAAGCCAGACAACAAACAGGAGAGAAACAAAGGAATGCTCAATGATAAACACTAATGGGTGTTCTAAAGAAAGTGCATATGATGATGCAATAGAGAAGAGCAGAGAATAGTCAGATCTCTCAGATCTCTTTAAAAAAGAATTACAGCTAAGTCAGGAGCTACAGGATGGTGAAAATCCAATAATAGAGAAGCAGCAGGAAGCTTTTTGGTATGGCTAAGGAACTGAAAAGAAACCAGTAAGGCTCTGGCCTGATGGACAAGTGGGAGAGTGGCATGAGATGAAGCTAGAGAAGAAGGAAGTTCTTGGCTTGAACTGAAATCACTCGCCCTGTCATTCCCACTAATTAGTCTCAGTTTTCACCTTTTAGGGCCATTTAGAACAGACAGACCTGATCTGCCTCTAAGAGGCAGCCTTCCAGCATTTACTTGAAGCATCTCTCTTCTATGTCTGTGGCTGCCCTTCACTCAGCTAAATGTCCCCAACATTTCACTTCTACTTCCTATGACTGACAGGCCATATTTTGATATTCTCAGTCCTTTATCTGTTACATTAGAAAGAGAGTAGAGACTTGATCTGAGTTTCAAGGGATATTCTTCATAAATACACAACTTACCTCCTAACCAAGGAGCAAATATCTTACTATATTCTGTTTCATCCTCTGGCTTTGAGATTGTAGTTTCAAAATATCCTTCAAACTTTAGAAAGTTGAAATTTCCCAACTTTTTCCATGCTAAATGTCCCTTCCTCTATAGTTCTAGTAATGTATAGCATCCCCGTCCCTGACACCCAGAACTCCACATTTGTGTTCTCTCCCATGTTCAACCCCCCTGTGTTCTCTAGACACTTCGTATCACTGTTGGTCTGTGACCCTCTGCTGCCCTCTTTTGGTTGTGATCAATGTGAGCTGATGAGGAGCAACTCAACCTCTCTGCTCCACACATCCCTGCAGACTATGATGGTTGGAAAACTCCATCGTATATGTACCACATGAACTCATGTCCTTTGCAGCAACATGGATGGAGCAGGAAGGGATTATGCTCAGTGAAATAAGCCAGAAAGAAAAAGAAAAATACCAGATGGTCTCACTTATAGCAGGAATGTAGAGGATCCAAATAAGGGATCAAGGAAAAAAACTAATTATAGTAAAGTAAAAATCAAAATCAACAGGCAACTATAAATCAGACATACTACAGTGGGAGAAAAGAGAGTAGGATCAAAACAAGGGTGGGAAGAGCACAAGGGACCATAATGATAGTTTATGGGTGAATGGGTGGTGGCAAATTTACAGGGACTATAACCAAGATGAAAATGCATACATTGTACAAAAATGAAAAATGACGTAAAATATATAAAATAATTTTTAAAAAAAATAAAAAAACTCTACCATAATGTAGAACATTCCCCTGGACACATACCAGCTCCCCAGACAGAAGGTACAATACCCACAGGATATACCAGCCCCTCCCACCCACTGTACATGTGCATATGAGAGAATGAGTGAAGAGAAGAGAAAGAGGAAGAAAATACTTAACTCACTATGCCAGTTTGTGATAATACATCTGTAGATTAGAAATTTTTGTCCTTTAGAGAATATGATGTAATGACGTATAGCTATATAAATTGTCAATAATAAATTTTGATGTAGACTATCACCAGGAAATTATATAATGTTATAAGAACATTTAAAAGGGGGTAAATAACTATGATGCAAGAGGACAAAGAAAACCTCTCATCTCAAATTGTGATCTGAAAATGAGAGCGAGGGGTGTTCCACGTAGTGCAAAGAACTCAACATTGCTTGGTCACTTTCCAGAAAATGGGTCACTCGCATAGCTCATGCCATCAATCCAAACCTTGGGTTACTTATTCTACTTCTAGATCCGTTCATCTACCAAAGTTAGCACTCCATTGGCCAAAGATGACTCTGAAGAAACCCAAGAACTCCAACCACATACAGGGTGGAGTTGATTAACTAGCAAATTAACTGACAGTCAAATCCACCCACCTCAACTCCTGTTGTCTTTAGATAGCACCAAGGAAAGCCTTCTTGTTTGCTCTCAGGCACCATATCACCACCGCACAGTTCTCTGTTTCCTTCTAAACACTGCCACCTATTGCTCCCCTGGGCCCCCAAATTTCACACTCTGCCCTCTGGAATCCCAAGTCTTAAGTTACAAAATCCTTCCATATTCATCATCTTTTAATTGTTTCCTTCATCCTTCTCATGTCTTAAGTCAAACTTGTCTTACTTCAGGCTATAATAATAATAGAATATCATACACTGGGTGGTTTATAAACTACACAAATTTATTTCTTACAGTCTGGAGGCTGGGAGTCTAAAGCAAGATGTTGTCAGATTCAGCGTCTGGTGAAGGCCTTTTTTCCTGGTTCCATGATGGCCATCTCCTCTCTGTGTCCTCACATGGCAGAATAGGTGAGTAAGCGCTCTGACATCCCTTTATAGGGGCATTAAATCCATTCATAAGGGCTCTACCTTCAGACCTAACATCTCCCAAAGGTACTACCTCCTATTAACATATTGGAAGTTAGGTTTCAACATGTGAATTTTGAGGGACACAAACATCCAGTCAATAGCACTCCTGTCATAGTCTCATTTTTCCTGCAACCTTCTCAAAGGGAAACTTTCTCATTTCCTCACACCCCAAACATTTTGTTCTTACTACTGTGATGCATGTGCCTTCTGGTCCTCTAGTTACTCTCTTTTGTCCTAGTCACCTTTGGTCACCATCACCTGCTGTTACCTGATCATTCTCCACTTTCATTAAAGACTGGAAAGACTATCTTCCTCCTCACTCCGCTCTTGTCCTGGGCTACTTCAAGATCAATATAGATGATGGAATCTCTCATGGGTCCTTTGCTTATGAGTATATGATTTTCTTCTGTTTAATTCTTGTTCTCTGGCATCTCCACCTCATTCTCATTTACAGGATCTTATGTATTCCTGTTTTAGTAAATCACAATCTTGGTTCTCTCATCTTCTCACTCCATACCCTCTCCCAAGCAAATATAATCTACAATTGCAGCTTCAATTGAGTTCCAGAGATTCATACCAAACCACTTAAATAGACATAAATAGACATACAGATATTCTTTTTTTGATAGCCCAAAACATCTAAATTCAGTTAGGTCCACAGATGAATTCATCATCTTTTCCCCAAATGAGCTACTTATCCTGAAAATTACAGCTCATTGTTCAAGACAGAAATAGATGTTTCCTCTTTTGTGGGTCTCTCTCCAGGTCCTCTACAAACCAACTATACATCTTTCTTTTCTATTGCCATTTTTCTAATTCAGATCACCATCATCCTTCAAGTAGATTATCCTTTGTTTTCATCCTGCCATCCTTCCAGTTACTTTGTCCACAATTTGATTGTCCAGATATGCAAATCTCACTACACTATCTTCTTGACTAAAAAAATAAAGTAAAATACTTCAATAAAACCTTTCTACAGCCAGGACAAAATTCAAACTCCCCAATGTTGCATCACATCCTCTTCTTATCTGTCTCCTCCTTAACTTACCAGCCTTATTGGTCATTCTTCTCACCTCCACTTACCATATTCCAACCATGCTGAACCACTAGGTGGCACACTTCAGGATAAGATAATGTCAAGTTTCTTGGAACAATTACAAATCTCCTTGTATCTAAGGTTAGAAGACTTCCTTATTAATATCTAAGGGTCGAGCATCTGGGTTTCTAAGGAAACCTACATCATTGAACCCCCAGATTTATGAATAAAGATAGCCAGTAACATTTAGATTTTATTTCTGCGGAGAATTCTGGTAAATGCTAAGGGATCCAAGAGAGAGAAAAAACAACAACATTATGAAGAAAAATTTAGTTCCACCAGGCTCTTTAAATTATGACAACACTTATACATGATTGGCCCAGAGTTTAGGCTGCAGTGAACCATCTCTAATGGCTCAATTCCAAGGCTAATAGAGCCAAGCAACTCCTTGAAGATCCTCTATGTCCTCTCATTTTTAAATCCCCTAATGCTGGCACATAATCAATGCTTAACTATATGCTGAAGATCCCTTGCAGGCACTGTGTTCATGTAACCTATATTCTCTAGGACAACTGTGATTCCATTATGTTCTTCTTTGTAAATCATAGAAATATTTCACAAAGTACAATTTTTATTTCACAAAGTACACTTTTTCTGAAAAAGTCATGGGGACAACAATCAAGTTAAGTAAGCATTACAATAAAATTATACACATTAAAATACAAAAGAAAAATTTGATAAATTAGAGGCCAAGAAAAAAATCATAAATAAATAAGGCAACATCTTGCAAAGCAGTCACTTTGCAGAGTGGCACAATCAGAGTATCAAAATTAGAATAAAGAGTGAAAGGACTTGTTTTCTATTTTTTAATAATTCTTGGGTGTTTGTGAAAAAAATTAGTTGGGAAAACTTAGACAAGTGAGTCAATTCTAGAAAAGGAAAACAATATCTACTGTATAGTGGAGTTAGTCAAGTATAATAAATTATAATAACACAACCAGATTGACCACTAAAGAAGATTCGACAGACTCCCAGAGTCTCGTGTATTCTCCCATTTGATAAATACTGAGCATCTCCTGTGTCAGATACTATTCTAGGTAACTGAGCTATGAACGAATTAAAAGAGCCAACAGAAGTCCTTGTCTTCAGGAGGCTTACATTCTAGTAAAGAGACAGTCTGAATAAACATGTAAATTAGGAAATGACATGTTAGGAGATGACAAATTCTGTGGGAAAAGTCAGTGTAGGACAGATGAATTGAAAGTGCCAGTGAATGAGGTGAGTGAAGGCTGTGGTAACAATAGGGTGATCAGACAAGCTTCCCTGGGAAGACAGAGTTTAAGCAACCCACTTGATAAAAGCGAGGAAATTAAATAGATAATTAAGGGAAATGTGTTCCCAGGAAAAGGGGACAAGACAAAAAGTCTTAGGATGAGATGACTTTCCACAGTTGTGATTTCACATTTATATTTTGATTGCTTTTTAAATCTGTCTCCTTCATTAGGCTGGAAACTTGAGACAGGTAAGGCTCACACCTGCTCTGCTCTATTTTTCCCTGCAGCATCCAGTGCAGGAGCTGACACAGAGTAGGTGGTGAGAAAATATTAAAGAAATGAAGAGTAACTGACACATTTTTTTCCTAGAAAAATTCTTCACTTGTTTGACTAAGACAACATTTTCTATTCTAGTCGCCTCTGGATTTTGCTCCTTCATTTGCTTTTTGCTGATTCTGGTCTTTGTGTTCTACCCCATCACTGACCAGTCCTGTAATGGAATGATTGCTTCCTTGCATGTGATACCAATTACTACTTAATTGCCAAAAATCTTCAGCTTCATTCTCCACCTGATACCTCTAAGTATAAGCATTCTTATAAACCTTCCAGCTCCACCTAATAAATGTCTGCAACTGATTACTTTTGTCCACAGGAAATTTTTCTGCTTTCTCCTGGCAGAGCTGAACAGGCTCTTTTCTCTGTTTCTCTATTCTCTGGCTGGCTGCCTGTGTTCTACAGCATCAGTATTCTGATCTGCTGTGTAATGGACAGGGGGTTATCCCACTTCTTTTTGGCAGGAAGACGATCTTCAAGTTTGGCTCTGAGCTGAAAATGGGTAATACATTGAGAAGAAATAAGGTCACCACTATTCTTTCTGTGCAGCTCGGTATTAAACATTTGCTTTGCATGAATTAGCTCAGGATATTTGCCATTTAACTATTTGAAGCTCAATCCCATAAAAGATATGCATTGTGCTTACTCTATGAATTTTACTGCACATAGGAAAACTCAGGCAATTGTGGTTGAGAAAAACAAAATTACATTCTTATAACTTACATGTTTATGAGGTACTGCTGAAAATATTAAGTTATTTTACTCTTTAAATAAATACAAAGAAAAAAATTTAAATATACAAGAAAAGTGTCCATTGACATGGACAGATGAATGTATAGAGAAACTGCCATATAGCTAGCTACTGCACAGATAGACATACTACATATAAACCAGTTTTAATCATCCTTGAAAAAGGAGATTCTGCCATTTGCAACAACATGAATGAACCTGGAAGACATTATGCTAAGTGAATAAGCCAAGCTCAGAAATTAAAAAATGTGCATGATAACATTTATATTCAAAATCTACAGAAGTCAAACAAAAGCAGAGAGTAGAATTGTGGCTATGATGGTGGGGAAGTGAAAATGGGGATATATTAGTTAAATGATACAAAGTTGCAATTATTTATAATGGATAAGACCTAATGCAATTGAGAGATCTAATGTGTATCATGATATCTATAATTAATAATACTGTATTTGTTACAGGGCAGGGAGAAGGGCAGCCCAAACCCCGCAAACCTGCCTATTCTATATAGGGTTCTTCCATCCGCTGCATCAACACAAAACATGAGACTTTAATGGGAAGGAACTTTAATAAAACTAGGAAACAATACAGGTAAGGCAAAGAGTCTAGTTTCTAAATGAAGCACCCAAAGTTACCCACCCCCTCGTGGGTAAAACTCCATCCATATGGGAATGGCCGAGAGCAAGGCCCCAAAGCCTGCCACAAGTCTAAGGCATCTTCCAGTGAGGACCCACAGAAAAGGGTCAGAAACAACCAGACAAGCCCGGAAGGAAAAGAGCAAAATCAAAATCAAGATAAAAGCTGCCATTGTCACCTCCCCTCGGGTCTCTCACCCACATCTGTGTCACCCAGTCCATGACCAAAAGGCAAGCACAGTTTCTTCACATGTCTCTAGGCTCCATGCGCCTCCTCCAGGTCTCCTTCTGGCTCCATACTGCTTCCTTCCTTCCTCAGTCTCCTTTGCAGCCTCTTCTCTCCCTGCTCAGCTCCACCCTCCCTTGGGTGGAGCAGGGAACCTGGAAACTCCCCCTTTCCTGGGGACCACCCTGTTACATACTGAATACTTGAAATTTACTCTGAGTAGATGCCAGAGTTTATGAGTTTTATCACAATAAAGGGGTGAGGGGTTGCTGTAAATATCTATTAGCTTAACTATAATAATCATTTAACTATGTATAGCTATATCAAATCATCATGCTGTATAATTTAAGTACATATAATTTTATTAATAAAATAAATACATAAGAGACTCTTTAAATACAATACATCAAAAGGAATAGTTTTCAGTAATAATGTGACCATTCACTCATAACATTTAGTACATAATTTTATAATGGAAATAATGTTTGTAGAACACCTACTGTGTTCTAAGATTAAATCATATAATACATGGGTAAATTGTATCTGTTTGTAATAGACACATAATGAATGTAAGATATTTTTTATCACCATAAATTATCCATGGATTAAGCATAGAATAATACTGAAGAAAACATAAAAGTCTTATAGTATTCTTACAATAGGAGAACCTGATCTAATTTAATCTAAGAAATGACAATTAGACTTCAAATGTGCAATGCACAGAGACCCAGTGAAGATCTATTCATACATCATCTAAAAGATGGTTTTGGCCAAATAGAGTTTGTGTCAGAGGAGGGGACAATTCTGTATTGTAGTATGTGCAGCTCTCGTTTAGCACACGGATTGAGAGTCTCTTTTCCAGAGATAGCCCCTCTGTGTTTGAATCTCAGGTCTGCCACCTACTAACCATGTGTCCCTGTGCAAGTGATCTGCCCTTTCTGAGCCTTAGCTTATTCCATCTATAAGATTTAATGTGAAATAAAATTAATTTTCGGGTCTCTCCAGTGGAGCAGCGGGTTGAGCCCAGCGCTGTGAAGCTGTCCACAGCCTCTGCAGCACCAGTTCGATTCCCTGCTGGCCAGGGAGATTCCCACTTGGCACAGCAGAGCTCTCCTGGCTCTCCCGCTGCTCCCCTCAGCAGAGTTTTTGGCCCTTCTGGCTGTTCTGCTCCCTGCTCTGTCTCTGGTGAATTCTCTCACCCTCCTGCACCTCTGGCCTGTACCCCAGTGCTTGTATAAATAAATAAATCTTTTTAAAAATTAAATTAAATTAATTTTCTCTTTATTATGGATTATATTTTTCTACTAGATGCCTGATAACTTCCTTTTGGATGCCAAAGTTTGTGAGTTTTATCTTATCTGGAGCTAAATATTCTTGAAGCTTATTCCAGGAGGCATTTGGAAACAGTGTGAGCCTTTGGGGTCTTCCTTTTAACATTTGCTAGGCAGAACCAGAGCAGCATTTAGTCTAAGGTTAATGACTCCACACTGTAAAGACAAGATTCCTCTGAGACTATCCAATGCCTCATGAATTGTGAGGTTTCCAGTCAGGTTAGTGGGAACCGGAACCATTACTGGTCTTGTGTGAGTGCCAGCTGCTACTTCCTCTCAGCCTTTCCATCTGTTCCTTCTGTACCTAAGCAGTTCTTCCTATGCGGTTCTCTGTTGAACACTCAGCAGAGAGTGTCCACAGATCTTCAGTTCTCGGTGAAGGTCCATCCTCTCTGATACTCTGCCCTATAGACACCAGCTACCTTTGTTAGGGGGAAAGGATGTCCTGCGCTAATTTCATACAGGCTTTGTGGACCCCACCCCCAGTCCAGACTAAAGCCATCAAGACATTGGGAAAGACAAATCCCATCACCACCAAAGGGAAGGTGGCTGGGACCTGAGGGTGGAGTTAAGCAGCCAGGTTGGGTATAAAAACCAAACACGTGGGCCTTGGGCTGGCTCGCTATTGCTCGCTTCCTGGCTTCCCGGCTCCTGGCTCGTGGCCAGCTCTTAGAGTGCCATTTTGGGATTCCTGATCGGCGGATCAGGTAGAACTTATTTAAAACATTGTCTCCCACTTTTCTCCCTGAGCTGTACATTTCCTCATTTCCCCTTCCCTTGTAAATAAACCTTTTATTAACCTTTTGCGTGTGCCTACAGTAGAGTATTGATAAATCCTTTTAAGCGCGCTGGTAAGGACCCACAGTCAGGCACCCTGTTTTGTATCGGGGCTGCCCTATAACAGTTTGGCGCCCAGCATGGTTTCCAATTTACACCCGCGGTTGACCAGCCCAAAGTAACATTCCTTGCGTTGGTCACCATCAGCACACTAGTTCTGCAGGACTCACAGTGTAATATTGTCTCAAGTCCTGAAAAGTCTGTTTTTTCCCTGTGCATACAGCCCTTGTGGGTGCGTTTTTGACTCAAATATGGCCTCAACCATGAGCCTATACAGTTTCATCCCTAGCTTGAGTTCTTTCAGTTTCCTTCCGGCCTTCCTTGACTTCACCAGACCTTTATATTTACCTTCTCAACTCACAAAGTCTCCTGGGTACACCTGGATTTCCCCTTCCATGTACTATGACATGGAAATGCTCTCAAGTCAGTGGACTGAGGAAATTGCTAGGCTCAAACCTCAATTATTTCCTATCTTTCAGGGATTTCTCTCCTACATTGTGTCCAATGTATTAAAAACTTTTTATATTATGACTTTTTTTTAGCTATTTCAGAAAGAAGGGTAAATTTTGTCCTTGATAGTTCATCCTGGCCAGAAAAAAAGTTCCATATTGTAAAAAACCTAATAAGATGATGGAGAAGTTCTTGGAAAGAGTCCAATAAATGTTAGCTCTTATTATTACTATCGTCAGAGTTTTAAACCATTAAAACTTTAAAGCAAACCTCATTGTAGAACTAAGTTTTCATAAACATGAAGAAAAGGTGAAGCAATGAAAATATTAATAGCAATAATAACTGAGTGCTAAGTGCTTTAAATTAATTATCCATTTAATTTCAGCTCAACACTATAAAGTAAGGTAATGTTATTTGCACTTTATGGATGAGGAATTTGAGGCCCAGAGAGGTTAAATAAATTGTTCAAGGTTAAGCAGTTCCCAAGTGGCACAGAACAAAGACAAGATCTGTCCACCCCAGAGCTCAGTTTCTTAAACTTTGTACATTACTATCATATCTCTTCTAAGCAAAAAATCTTGCTTCTGAGACTCAAAGGCTTTGAACTGAATGAAATTGGCTTAGACTTTCTAATTATTAAAATCAGAAAGTCATTTCTATGGATATGTTCAGAAAGTGTGGATTTCAGTATGAGATTTTTAAGCTCGAAGTCTTGTCACAAGTGGCATATAACAAGCTTAATGATGTTTACTCTTCTCAGAGCAAAGCAGATTTGCTGATACCATTCTTGACATGTCAATGGATAACATGAGCTCCAGCTTCAATAGTGCAAAACATAAAGGTAAGATCGATTTCATGGAGCTGGTAATTAACTGCAACAGAACAAGATGAGCACTAAGGAGCAAGGGCCATGTGTGCTGCCGTGTGCCAAATAACCCATGTATGTTTCTCCAGTCGGTCGGGTAATTTAAAGAGAAGCAACAACAGATCCAAAATAGAACCATTCATGTCTGGGCCCCAGGACTTACTAGAGAACTCAACTGCAATTTCAGCCTCTCCCAAAAGTAGAATTTTAAACCAATCAATCTGAGGTCTCCAGGTCAGCTCCAGTGAGGTAATCTACATGACAATTCCTCTTGTTCTTTTCTTTTGCTAATGACCTTGTCCAACCCTCTTTCTCACTACAAAAATCTTCCATTTTGTATAACTTTTTGCAGTGCCTTTCTACTGCCAGGTGGGGTCCTGCCTAATTCATAAATCACTTAATTTAATAAAGACAATTATATCTTTAAAATTAACTGGGTTATATTTTTCTTATTTAATAGTAGTTATTGTAAAATCAGTTTTCATAGAAACATACTTAAGACATACTTAAGACAGATTTTGTCACAATTGTAAGATTTCTAAAGCCAATGTTTACTCTTGATACTTATTTATTTTAATGCCAACAACTCTAAAAGAAAAGAGTTCCCATAGTTCTCTTGTCCTGTTGACTTAAAAATAAAACTAATCCATTTATGTGGGATAAAAATTCAAACTGTGGAGCCTCCCCGATGGCGCAGTGGTTGAGCACTGGGTTGCGAAGCTGCCCGCAGCCTCTGCAGCACCGGTTTGATCCCCGGCTACCACCGGCCACTGGAGAGCGTCCCACAAGGTGCGCAGACCTCTCCTGCCACCCGCTGCTCCCCTCAGCAGTGTGCTTCGTCACTCTCTCTGTTCTACTCTCCGCTCTGGCGCTGGTGAATTCTCTCACCCTCCCGCACCTCTGACTGTACCCAGTGCTTGTATAAATAAATAAAAATCTAAAAAAAAAAAAATTAAAACTGTAAAGAATGGTTTTAAAAAATTAAACATTTCTCCTCTCATCCAAAAATCTTCACCTCTTCAGGACTTCTCCCCAAGAGTAGTTAGGATTAGTTTTTGTTGTGTCTACTTTCTAAAAAAAAAAAAAAAAAAAAAAAAATGAATAAATACATAAATATACAGAAACTTTTTTCTTAAAAATCTGTTGAAAATATTTTCATTATTTTTAAGACTTTTTAAAGAGATTATTGTCAGGGTATCATTTGATAAGGTTAAAAACTAAGCCCTCACTCCTTGCCCAGCAGGCAAGTTCTTGAAAAGAACTTTTTTTCAGTTCTTGAAAAGAACTGAGCCATAAATTCCACCACTATGACCAGAAAAATCAGCACAGCTCCACGAATGTTACACTGCCACAATTGTTACCATGATAGCCTCATTTTCATATTTGATATTCTAGTTTCATTATATTACCATGATAATCAGTTTTCATAGAAATATAACACATTATACTTAACCTATTGTTACCATGATATTCTAGTTTCTACCATAAATCAATCTATTTCAATTATTTTCCATGGTAAAATGATGGAGTTTTGTAGAGTTGCGGGGTCCTTGGGCTCACTCTGGGAAAGGTGTCACCAGAGCTCCCCTTTCAGTGGCCTGCGGCGAGTTTCCCAGGCGAGTTTCTCCATGAGACAGAGACATTAGTTATATTTAAAGAACAGGTTTATTAGGGAAAGGAAAAGAGACCGGTTTGCTAAGGAGGCCTGCATGGTTGCAGGCGGGCGGCCTTGAGGAGAGCGGCCTCCGCTGAGGGAGTACCGAGAAGTCCCGGCATGTACAGGTCACGGGCAGGCAGGAGGCTGCCGCCCTGCAGAGGGAGAGAGTTGGTGAAAAGAAGCACCTGCATAGTCACAGGTGGGCAGTGGGAGTGCTGCCCCGAGCCTGTGCAGAGACTGCACTGATACAGTCTTCTCTTTGGGAGGGCTCACTCATCCATGGAGTGGCCTGTTTGTTACTGATTTGGGATAACTAGGCAAAACCAGGAAGGGACCAGAGATTCCAGGGTGGGCCCAATCCCCATATCTTTACCCTCAGGTCTGTGCTCCACTCCCTATAGCATCTGATCCTGCTTGGGTCTCATGCCTTGTGATAGATAAGGTGCTGGTGCCTGAGGGTCACGACCTCTACAGCTGGGTTAATGGTCATGTTATTCCCCTTGACCCCCACCTCTTTGTGAGTCAGGTTTTGGTCTTGGGGCTCTTCCTTTCCAGTCTTTCTATTCTTGTCCTCCATCAGCAATAGCTTCAAAATATGCAGACAGGATATATCAGCTGAGGAACACAAATACTAATATGTGAGCTTACTTTGAAATTTGACCTATTAGTAAAATAGAGAAAATTGAAGATGCATGTGGCCCAGTGGAATCACATGACTGGGTCAGGTGAAGAAAGTGTTATAGGACAGGAAAAGGTGCATCCCAAAACCCCCAAAACTGCCTGGGGCCCACATTTTCCTGAGGACAACCCTGTTACAAAAGTACAGGGAAATTCTATGATAATCGAATAAATTGTCCAGATCATTGATTAAAAAAAAGAGAAGTGTACAGCGACAGCTTATCCATTTTCCTGATTATAATTAATAAATTAATATTAATAAAAATATAATTAATAAAATTATAAAATTTATAATTTAAAATTATAAAAATTATAATTAATAAAATAGTAAAGAGATTGTCTTTTAAAACATGGTATCTTTTATCTTTTCCCTTAATTCTTTTCATCTGCCTGCTTCTTTCTGGTTCCTAGCAAATTGCTTTCATTTGGGTTTTTTGGGAGACTTTTTGTGAGACCCTTTAAATGTCTTTCTTTTTGTTCTGTGAAATCCAGTTAATGAGCTCTAATCATAATGAGATATGATTATCTATTTGAAAAGCACTCTGTCTTTAGATGGCAATTTGACTTATTCTCAAGACTTAGAGTCATTTGTTCACTGATCTGACACTTATTGACCCAACTGACCTAAGTCTATATTTTGCAAAAAAATTAAGGAAAAGTGAACTTTGAGCATGGAGTCTATTGTTAATTGCCATGATTTCTCATAAGAAGGAAGTTATGAAAAACTCAATCCTGGTATTTTTTTTGGAGTCCATAACTAGTTAAAGGATAGACTTTTGAAATATCTTGAATTCTCATCCTTCTATTTTTCTTTGTACAAGTAACCCATAATGATCTTCCAAACAAAAAGTATGCATTTGTTTGTTTAAAGGGGTCTTAAATTTATTTCCCTAATAGGTAGTTTCCTATCTCAATTTCTTAGTCCAGGGGTTTGCTGGGATTCAAATCCTGATTCTGTGACAACATTCATCACTGGACAAGTTATATAATGCCCCCATGTCTTGGTTTCTTCTTGTATAATAAAATGAAATAATAATGCTTAACTAATGCAGCTGTTGTGAGGATTAATGGGAAAAATGTACTAGAACAGTCAGCACTTAGTAAGAGAGAGAAATCTAATGTTTATTTGTGTATTGCCAGGTAGTTATTTATATAGACTACGTTTTCTTTATTCATCCATCAATAGACAACGTAGGTTGCCCCCTTATCTTGGCTATTGTAAATAATGTTGCAATGAACATGAGAGGGATTCTGTCTTTTTGAGTTAGTGTTTTTGTTTTCTTCAGATAAATATCCAGAAGTGGTATTACTGGATCATATGATAGCTCTATTTTTAATTTTTTGAGATACCAAACTGTTTTTCATAGTGGCTGTGCCAATATTCAATGTATTTGCATTTATTAAAACATTCTATTTAAGGTATCCTCTCCTCTTCAAAGGAATTAGAATACGCCTCAGAACATCTACCTGATTGTTCTGGTTTCATTTGGTCTAAATTAGTGCTTCTCAACTGGGAGGCAGTTTCGCTTGTAGTAGAATTTGGCATTGCCTGGAGACATTTTTGGTTGTCACAACTTGATAGATAGGAGGAAGGATGCTACTGGCATCTGGTGGATAGATTACAGGATAGCTGCTAAACATCCTAGGATGCACAGGACAGCCCCGCACAAAGAATGACCCAGCCCAAAGTGTCAACAGCAATGAGGTTGAGAAACTCTTGTCTAGATCAATAGTTCTCAACCCAGGCTGTACATTAGAATTACTTAGGGAACTTTTCAAAGTAACAGTGCTGCTTGGACCTCCCCTCTCCCAGAAATTAGGGCCTGAGAGGTCTGTGGCAGTCCTAGATAGGGGGGTGTGTGTGTGTGCGTGTGTGTGTATGCGCATGCCAATTCCACCGGTAAGTCTAATGTGAACCACTAGTTTAGATGAAGCTAACAAGTTTTTTAAAAGAAGTGGTTACCATGAGAGGAAATTCTAACTGGGATTTTGCCAGAAGGATTCCTGCCCTCTCTCCTCCCTCTCTAATTGTGCTGAAAGAGGAATAATTTTAACAGAAATCTCCTTAGAATTCACTTTCCATTATAATAATTTGCAAAATATTATATTTAGTAATAGGAGTAAATCTTACTTAAATTAGATGTTAACAAAAGCAGAAAAATGGATCCTACACTAGCACAAAATATCCACTACCAGCACCAAAGATAGAACTTTTGCCTGCATTTCTTCCTGTGAATAGCCACGTGGTTATTTTATTCTTCATCTTTAAAATGGCTTTGTTTGCCTCCCTTATCTTGGATCTGCATGTTGCTATCCTTCCTGCAAATTCATCCTGTCTTTGACTCTTCCTTCCTACATTTGCTTTGGTCCAATGCTTATTTACCGCAAACTCATTCCTGAAATAAACCTCTTCCAGCTTAATTTTCTCATGTGATCCTAAGTCAAATTACAAAAGAATGTGGAGTTCTTATTAAATATCAGTGGTTCAAAATCCTTCCAGGGCCTTTTCTTTGCACAGAAGTAGCTTATTAAATGACCACTGCTATTGTTTAATGCAAAATCAAATGTGTGAGGGGAGAAAGAGGTTATTTAATTTCTCTAATTTAAGTGTCTCCACATAGATTAACTTAGATAACCCACTAGACCGAAAGATTTAAAAATCCTATGGAAGATGATTTCAGGCACTTTTGTAACAGGGTTGATGATTGTGAATATTATGCAGTAAATGCACAGATCATTCCCACCTCCATCAGTTGCTGGAAGTCCAATTTCTGCCGAATGTGCAAGGTTATTTTAAGTTACTTGACAAAAAGGTTTTAACTCCCAGAAATAAAGCAAGTTGTTTTAATACATGCCAGCTGTAGACTTTATTTCCTCCTCCTGTAACAGGCTTCTGCAGAGTAAATGAAAAACCCCTACACTATATGGAATTTGGACATTTTCTGTTTTTAAAAAATGGCAAATGTAAATGGGAGAAGCAACAGAGTTAGAGATTTCAGACCTCTGTTGGTTGCCATATGGCAAAGGTAATCTGAGTATCACATATCGAGGCAAGCAGAGCATTAAAAATAATGAGGTTTGTGTCATGAACATGTGATCATCGGTGCCAAAGAGAATTGGAGGAGTGTTGGAACAAGAAATAACTTGGAGTAAATAAACATCTATACTATGAATTACAAAGGAACTACCCCTTCCTTAGCAATTTTATTTCTCAGCTTCCTTTATTGGGTAGACCTGAAGGATATTGCTTTATAGCAGAGATCTATAAAGTTATTCCGTGAAATTAAACTCGGGTTTGTGGGCCATACTGTCCATGTCACAACAACTCACCGCTGCCCCTGCAGTGTGAGAGCCTCCATAAACAACATATAGCAAGTGGGACTGAATGTATTCCAGCAAAGCTTTTATTTATAGATATTGAAATTTGAATTTCATGCAAATTTCACATATCATAAGGTAGTATTCTTCCTTGGTTTTCACGCTTGTAAAATGTTAAAAAATCATTCTTAACTCACAAGGCAGTGAGCTCTCTTGGCCCGGGGGCCCTCGCTTGCTGTCCCTGCCTTGGAGTGTTATTAGCATTACCATCTTTTTTTCCTACTGAATTTTGAGGATTTTTGTTAAAAATTAATTGTTCAAAAGAATTATGAGATTTTGTTTCTGGTGATAGGGTAAAAGAGAGATGCTGAAAATATTCTGATATGAATATCTAAAAATGCTTGCTAAAATTTAAAAGGAGTGAGGGTGGGAAATGTTTTAAATAATTGACTGAGCCTACCAGGAAGTAAGGAAAGCTGGTGAAGTAGGAAAACAGTGGAAACCCTTACAAAGGAAAAAGCAAATCACTGAGTTACCTGAAGAAAAATAGAGTCCTGGGTGTCAAGAACTTAAAAATTATGAGGAAAACTGAGCACAGCGCTTTGGCCCTACACATGGTAGACACCCACATAAAACTGACAACAAAGGTTAGACCTTTAGCGAAGTGGGGACCTAGGGAAGAGAAAGGCAGAGTGAGAGACTGCATTTTAAGGCCTGGGTTGTGTGGAAACAATAACTAAAAGTTTTCCCTGGGAATTTGTACACATCTGCCTGAACAAAGGGGGGCTAGGGGCTGACTACAGCTCATCAGATGGTTCTTAAAATTGCAAGCTAATATTTTTAAATTACAAGTCTGAATCAGGTACTGAGCAGAGGTACAAATCGTTTCCAGCAGAAGAACCCATATTTCAAGTTCATAGACTTTCCGTATAGACAATTATAACAAATAACTGAAATAATAATTTCTCACAATAAAAAAGTCAAGAAATACACAAAGATACAAATCACAATGAGCAAAAGAAATAGAAACAACAGTCATATGTAATAATATAGAATTCCTATCTAAAGGATTACATTAATAATTATTTTCTTATATTATTATTTTAAGAAAAAAGAAATTGAAATCAGTGAAAGACTCAGAATGGTTAAAAAGTTATAAGGAAGAACAAAATAGAATTACAGAAAATAAAATTTTAGCAAATGGATATTTAAAGCTTAAGTATTAAGCAGTAGAATAGAAGTAAAAAGAGAATTACTGTACAGAAAGACAGATTTTAAGAAATTTGCCTGATTGTGGTACAGAAAGAAAAAGATATTATAGTACCATTAAATAACCTGGAGAACAGAAGGATAAATGCTAATAATCATCCAAACAAAGTTTTAGGTTGTCTAGATAATGGATATTATCTATATTATCGGTAGATCAAAAGCATACTAAATCTAAAGAAAAATTACTTTAATCCACAAGTAGATATAAAGTAAAAACACCTCTAAAAGAGAAATTATAAACCAATCAGAAATAGAAGAGGATAATCCTCAAATGGAAAAGCTGGCCTTAGTTTGAAGGGTTCAGAAAATTCAGCTCTTGGGCCAGAATGGAAGGCCAAGTACATGAGTGTAAGTGTTGGCTGGTGGGCAGATATGATAGAGGGAGCTTGTAGAGAAGTTTTAACCTGAAAACCACATTCTTCATGAATGGAAACCAAGACAATCAATGCAAAGCAAGGTGGATACTGCATGAGGGCTTGGGAGTTCGAGAAAGTGTGAAATGATTGTTAGAAGAGTTGAAAGATAAGTGAAGTACAAAGATGTTATGATATGATTGCTGGTAACATTAATAATCTTGAGATTTGTGGTCATGAATTATAAGTGAGCCCATCAGTTTCTGAAGTAAAAGAAGACTGTATCAATAGGCAGGGAGAGTGGAGTTTTAGAAAAGTTTAAAAAAGAGAGAGAGAATTTGGTATAGAGACAAGGAAGGCTAAACTGTGTGGAATGGAATAGTTATAGTGATTTGGATAGGTAAAAGGAAGAGTGAGCACATGGGACCACACTGAATTACATAAGTGAAATCAGAAAAATCAAGTAGACTGGAAATAAAAGGGTATGGTCAGAGAGTAGACTGCTCAGTTTATGGATGGCTGGCAGTAATAGGTAACAAAAACCTTTAACAATTTAAAATGTCTCCATACATTACCAAATGTGCTCTTTTGGTGAGCTCACCTGATCTTATAGATACCATAGATTAAATGCCATTTGTGGTATCCCATTTTTATTTCTCAATTCAGGTTTTCTCCACTGCACTGAGACTCATAGAACCAGTTACTAAATTGACATATTCAATTCCATATCTAATTGGCATCTGAAAGTATGTGAAAAATGAATCACTTAATATTTCCTCTAAATGTGTCCCAGCCTCAGCCTTCTTGTCTCAGTTGATGGCAGTTCCTTTCTCCCAATGGCTGAGTTCAAAATTCTTGATTAATCTTTACTCCTCTCCTTTTCTTCAGTGCTGCCTCCAATTCATCAGAACACCCGGTTGGTTCTACTTTCAGAATATCAGAATATAACCACTTCTATTTCATGATCCTGCCCTAATCCAAAATCTTCTGGCATTTGAATTATTTGATTAATAATAGGAGACAAGTTTCCCCATCTTGCCTTCCCTTCCTCCCATCTCTGCCCCTACAGGCTATTCTAACTGCAGTAGCCAGAGTAATCCTTTTAAAATTTAGATCAAGTCACTTCTCCATCCAAAACTCTCCTATGGGGCCTCCCTGGTGGCGCAAGGGGTTAAGACACAACCTATGAAGCCATTTGCAGCCACTGCAACATGAATTCAATCCCCGGACAGGAAGCTACCCACATGGCACAGCAGACCTCTCCTGACTTGCCCGCTGCTCCCCTCAGCAGTGTATTTCAGTCAGTCTGCCTGTTCTTCTCCCCACTCTGTCTCTGGTGAATCCTCTCACCCCCAACCCCGTGCTTCTGGACTGTACCCCAGTTCTTGTATGCATAAATAAATAAATCTTAAAAAAAAAAAAAACCCTCCTATGGTGTCCCATCTTCTCAGTGTAAAGGCCAAATATACTACTATAGTCTATAATGACCTAAGTGATTTGGCTCCCCATTACTTCTTACACTGAGCTGTGTATTATTCCCCAAAAATATATATCTACCTAGAATCTCAGAGTCTGACCTTATTAGGATTTAGCCTTTGCAGATGTAATTAGTTAAGATGAGGTCATACTGAATTAGGATGTGTCCTAATCAATGTTGAGTGTCTTTATAAGAGAAAAGGTGGAGGGAAGAGAAAATCATGGGAGTGGTGCATCTACAAATCAAAGAATCCCAATTATTACAGCAACCATCAGGAGCTGAGAAGCAGGAAACAGATTCTCCCTTAGTTCCCCAGAAAGAAACAACCTGTCAACACCTATATTTCAGTCTTCCTCTATTTCTAGCCTCTAGATCTATAGAGAATAAATTATACACCTTATGGTATTTTGTTACAGCAGTCTAGGAAACGAATACACTTCTTTAATCACATCTCTTTCTACTCCTTCCCTTGCTCATTCTACACCCGTCTGCAACCTCCTTGTTAGTCCTTGAATACTGAGGCTTGCTCCTGCCTCAGTCTTTCTATTTTCTGTTTCGTCTGCCTGGAATATTCTTCCCCTAGATGTTTGCCTAGTTCTTTGACTCCCTCCTTATGTCTGCTCAAAGTCACTCTTATATGATGTCTATTGTATTTCAAACTACAATAGCATTTCCTTCCATCTTCCCAGTTTTCCTTATCAATCTAGATGCTTTCACTTCCTAACAGTCTGTGTAATTTTCTTCATTTTAAAATTCTCTTTCTCCTTATACCAGAATGGAAGCAAAAATTTCTTTCTATTTTTGTTCATTGAGTCTTCCCTGATGCCATTAACGGTGCTTGGCGCATATTAAGATGTGCAAGCTAGCTGCATTCCTTCTCACTGGTGATGTTAACTTTGAGCACCTGATATCCAGGTTTCTCCACTTAAAGTTCTTTGTCTTCCTTTTCATTCTCTATAATTTGGAAGCAGTTTGCTAAATGCAGGGGTTGGGGGCTGAAGGGGGTAGGGAGGGGGGCAAGAATGTGAAAGGTTGACTTTCACCCTATTTCTATAAGCTATCTGGAATTCTTTAAGGAAGATTTGTCTACTAATCTATTTCAATCATTTATTTCTATCAGTTTGTACTGGTGTGAATATTTCACACTTTAGAGTATAATCGAAAACTGTATGATTCACATTTTTGCTCTGGTTTTGACCTTTGACAAGCCCCATCATCTTCTTTTTTGAGTACTTCTTACTTTGCCACTATAAGATGTTCCAAGTTCATATCATGTTTTCTTACCCTAGCCATGAAATCAATCATATATGTAAGCTTAGTGGGAGACTATATCTCTTTCAATTATTGAAAGAGAAATTAAAAATCAATAAGGATATGAAAGATGTTGTAGGGTAAGGAAAAATGTCAGGCTTTTCTGCCCTCCCGCCATCAGGATAGATGATGGATCCTTGCAGTCCTGAATGCATGCCTGATGGCAGGCACTTGGAGTAGGGTGTGGGCATAGGTAGATGGGATTCACCTGGGCTGAGACTGGGCTTTTTAAGGGCAGCGTCACAGGGACGCCAGTAGAAGCAGAAAGAGAAGCCGAGAGAGAAGCAGAGAAGGCCAGAGAGCCCAGATAGAGTGAAGACTTGCTGGGGGCTGGAAGCCTGCCAGCCTCCCAGCCCCCCAGCATCCCTGCCTGCTGTGTATTGGGTAAATCCCAATAAAAGACCTGCATAAAACCACTGAGGACTCTGACTCCTCCTTTACCCGGTCTGCATGGGATCAGAAAACCTGCACTGTGGTCCTTCCTGCCCTTTACAGATGTGAACAGTAAACTAAAGGAGCTTTTTCTCTTTTTTTTTCAAAGATTATTTATTTATTCATACAAGAACTGGGGTACAGAGGTGTAGGGAGTGAGAGGATTCACCAGAACTGGCCAGAGGTGTAGGGAGTGAGAGGATTCACCAGAGACAGAGTGGAGAACAGAACAGGCAGACTGACTGAAATACACTGCTGAGGGGAGCAGCGGGTGAGTCAGGAGAGGTCTGCTGTGCCATGTGGGTAGCTCCCTGGCCGGGGATCGAACTTGTGCTGTAGTGGCTGTGGATAGCTTCATAGGTTACACCTTAACCCCTTGCGCCACCAGGGAGGCCCCAGATTCGTTTTTAAGGAAATCAGATGTTTAATTTAAAACAGTTCTTCTATCTTTATGATAAATTATTTATGTGAGACAAAGAATAGTAAATACATGCCCAGGTACCTTCTTTGAGAGCTTTAGCATCTAGAATATGGGAAATAATATAAAATTCTTTTTATTTTTTTTATTTTTAAACAATATTTGCTTCCCCCCACCCCCTCAGGTGTAGTCCCCATAGAATTTCCTTCCCCAAGGCACCCGTGCACCATCACCACAGTCCCCTGTGCTCCTCCCTCCCTCCCTCCGATCCCTCTCCCTCCTCCTCCCCTGCAGTATGTCTCTGGTTTATAATTGTCTGGTTTTGTTTTGTTGTGTTTGTACTGTTATTATTTTTTTTTTTACGCTGATGTCTTATTTGGTTCCCCTATACTCCTGTTATAAGTGAAATGATCCTATATTTTTCTTTTTCCTTCTGGCTTATTTCACTGAGCATAATCCCTTCTAGCTCCATCCACGTTGCTGCAAATGGCATGACTTTATCTTTTTTTGATTGCTGAATAATATTCCATGTGTATATATAACACATTTTCTTGATCCAGTCATCTATTTTTAGGCATTTGGGTTGTTTCCAGGTTTTACCTATTGTAAATAGTGCTGCAATAAACATAGGTGTACAGGTGTTCTTTTGAATCAATGTTTTTGTGTCCTTTGGATAGATCCCTAGGAGTCGAATTGCTGGGTCGTATGGTAGCTTAAAGGGGCTTTTTCTAAAGGAGCATTATAACCAAGAATTGCATCCTTTTAGGCATGGAAGAAATATTTATAAAGACTGAACTACTAGGCCATAAATATAACTTCAATAAAATTCAGAGAATTTTATCAATCATACTACAATGTAATAACTTCTAAAAAATTAATCACAAAAATATAAACAATATGTTGCAATAACTTTTTAAAATTAATTATAAAATATGGCTAGGCAATCCTACAGCCATGGAAAATTAAAAGCTTTTCTCTGTATGACTCATAGGTCAAAGAAAGAATCATAATGGAAATCTAAAAATATTTATAATTAAAAAATAAAAAATATGACTTTGTACAGCTTGTTATGCAAATAGTTATTAGAGTGAAATATGGAACCTTTAATGTTTTCATTAGGAAAAATATTTTAAATGAATAATCTAAGAATTTAGATTATTACTTAAAACCAAAGAAAACTAAAGAAAGAAATGTAGGTAAAGCAGAAAATAATGAGAGTGTCATTGGACAAGGGAAGGGACCCAGAGGTTCCTCAGGTTGATTTCACCCTCCAACAAAGCAAATGAATAAGCCCTGAGCGCATCAAGCTCTGCTCCACCTGCTGGGAATCAGAGGGATAGAGAGATGGACCAAGGGGTCCTTGGGGCTGGGGAGAGGTGGGAAGGTGAGAATAGTGTGGAGGTACCACACTATAGTACCTGTGGGAACCTACAAAATTCTATCCTTGTTCAGGGACCCTTCTTATCTCAAAATGGCAGCAAAACCTGAACAAGAGATATCAAAAAGCCTGTTTGTTTTTTTAAAAATAAAAACAAACAGAGGTGCAAGATTAATCCAGAGAAAATGTAAGAAAAAAATAATTTAAAAAAAGTAAGGATGAAAATGGAGAGAAAACACAGATGTAGCAGAGACTGAACAGATAACACATAGAGAACAGCTGTTTCTAAAACACAGATGGAATAAACAAAATCCAAAAAAAAAATAATACAAGAATGATTGCAGAAGTAGAATATCCTAATAGTCCTATTATAGGTAACAAAATTGAACTAGCTAAAATCTCCCTATCAATAAAATAAGAAGTTTATATAGAAATTCTTGTGACTTCCACCAACATTCAAACACATATTTTCCAATCTACAAAAAATTCTTCCAGAGAACAGAAAGGGAGAATTTCCCAACTCACTTGTATAACCTTGATGCCAAAACCTAACAAAGAACCAGAAAATTAAATAACAGTTAATTTTATGCATGAACATAGACTAATAAATTTAGTAGATCAAATTAAACAATATTTTAGAATGATAACATTAGTATATCTCAAAACTGCTATTTAATTATTAGAAGCCAAAAACTATAATGCATTGTGAATGCACCAGAAAGATCATATGATAATCTCTATAGATTAGAAAATCATTTTTGTTAAATGTCACTATCCTTTCCTGACATTAAATAAACACAGAAAACAAGGGTAGAAGTAATCTTCCTTAACCTGATCAAGAGTAATTACCAAGCACCTATCATAAACATCAAAACAAATGTTGAAGTGTTAATCCTTCCAATACTGTAAAATCAAAAACAATATCTATTATCACTGATTCTATGCAGAGTTATATTAGATGTTCTGCAGTGAGGGTTAATGAGGAACTAAATTAAAGTTACAAAGAAATAAACCAAATTGATAATTGTATTTACAAATGTGACAGTTGGCTTTGTAGAAAATCTTAAAAAAGTCTATAAACAAATTTTTATAAATACTAAAACATTTTAATGATGGTGCTGAATATAAAATCAATACACAAAAATCAATTGCATTTCTAAAGACAGTTTGAAAATGTAGCTTTTAATAATATAACTATCATAACAGCAAAAATTAAGGTACCTAACACTAAATCTAACAAAAGATGTGCAGGACCTTAATAGAACTATAAAACTTTATTAAAAGCTAATAAAGAGAACTCCAATAAATGGGATGCTAGAAAGTTTCAAAATTATGAAGATGTCAACTCTCTCAACTCGATCTATAGATTCAATGCAATTCCACTCACGACCGCTACAGGACTTGTTTCTCATGGAACTTGGCAAGCTAATTTTAAAATTCATATGGAGAATGAAGAATCAAAATTAAACAAATATTCCTATAGAAAAAAACAAGTTTGGAGGATTTGCCTGACTATTAATAGTTGATTTTAAAGCTATGGATATTAAATTAGCTTGGTGCTTCATCCGGGTTAGAGAAATAGACTGATGGAATACAATGTCATACAGAGCCCCTAATAGACATATATATTTGGAAACTGATTTATCACAGAGACAGTATTACAGAGCATCAGGAAAAGGATAGAATATTTAATAAATTGTGCTAGAACAATTTCTTATCCACAAGGAAAAGATGAAATTGGATTTCCACCACAAAATACCATACATAAAAATCAATTCCTAGAGGATTAAAATTAAAGGTGTAAAGCAAACTCATCAAATAATTAAAAAGCAATCTTGTAGAAACTCTTTAGGAACATATAAAAAAAATTTCATGGAAGATTCAAAAAGTACAAACCATTAATGGAAAGACTGGTAAATTTAAGCAAATTAAGAACTACTAATCAGAGAGGGTACAAATGCATGTTTGTATGTATAAACACACATAGACACACATACAAGTATTACTAGGTATAGATTATAAAGATTTGCAAAGAATTTTGAAAAAGATAGTAAATTGACAGAAAGGAAGACTTGAACAGCATTTCATATAAAAGAAAGCACAAATGATTCATAATCGTATGAGAATATACTCTTTTACATTAAAACTAACAAGTGAAAAATCGCAATTCTCAACTACATATGTTATGGACTCCTCAATATGTGTAATGAATTTTACAAAAACTTATTTTTAAAAAATCACCCTGCTAAAAGGTAAAGTACTGATTGAAGATTATTGCTATCATAATCAAGAAACAAAGACTGAACTGAACCTTAAATTCAAACAAGACTAGTGAGGAAAAAAAGGAAAGGAAATTCCAATAAATGATGGTACAGAAGACCTAATCAATCCTTTTCATTATTTATCCTTAATACCTAGAACAGTATCTAACATAAGCAGAGAATATTTTAATGAATAGTTAAGTAGCGTATAAATTTAATGATTGAGACAGTATGAGCAATATGAGAAGTGAAAGAACCAAACCAAAAAAAATCCATGATTGTCAAGTTATTCTTTATTATTGTACCTTACATATATTTGGGTTTATTTTTATACCTGGATGAATAAAGAGATTGAACACTCTTCCATATGTTTCCATCACTAATGAGGGAGAAAGTTTCCATATGCTTATTTACAGTTGTAGCTCTCATTTTGTGAGTGTATGTTTTGCCAATTTATTTATTGAACTTTTAATACTTCGAAGAATAATGTTAGCATAAATATTTTGTTCACTTGTAATTCACATTACACAAATATTTCTAATTTTTTTTATTTCTAAATTTTGTTTTAATTGTATTCATTTAATTTTAACAAATGCTTGTATAGTTGACTCTGATGATATTTTTCCATGTAATATATAGAAAAGTATCAACTCTCCAAAATTTAATAATTCTACTAACATCTAATCAAAACTGGATAGATAATAATCTAGGATTTGGGTGGCACTGATTTTTATTCTTATTTATTTATTTACACACATACTGAGGTTACATATACACACAAGGTCTTTTCCTGAGATTTCTGTGTTACTGGATTGATCTGCATTGCTATTCTTTAACTTAATTGTACCTTAATTACCTGCTCTTCCCTTTCTCTTTTGCTAACTCCTCTTCCATGCGGAACACTTTAAAAATTGCTGTTCATGGCCTTCCTGGTGGCACAGGAGGTTGAGCACAGCGCTATGAAGCTGTTTGTAGCCCCTGCAGCACCAGCTCAATCCTCAGCTGGGCAGGGAGATACCCACGTGGTGTGGCAGACCTCCCCTGTCTTGCCTGCTGCTCCCTTCAGCAGTGTTTTTGGTCTGTCTGCCTGCTCTGCTCCCTGCTCTGTCTCTGGTGAATCCTCTCACCCTCCCGCACCTCGGGCCTATACCCCAGTTCTTGTGTACATAAATAAATCTTTTAAAAATAAATAAATAAATAAAAATTGCTATTTCCTGCAGCTGTCTCCTGGGTCTTCTTGTTCATTGTTTGTGTCCTCATCCATTTCTATGGCTTGGTCATTATTCACACCTTACTTATCACACCTACCTCACAATCTCTAGGTGATTTTTTTCCTCCAGGTTCATGGGTTAAATAACCTACTGGACATTTATTCAAGATGTTCTAGCATCAACAGTAACATGTCCATTTTATTTCCTTTTTTCCTCAAATATATTTCTATTTCTATATTCCTTATCTCTATGGAAGACAGCACCTTTCTCACAACTACTTAAGATTAAGTGAGGAAAAACTTGGGTATATACTTCTCTACTATAAATATCCAGGAAATCACAAACTTCTATTTTTTCTCTCTAAAATTGCCATTCAAATAATAAAAACAAGAGCAGTTTGCAATTAAGTGTGAAAGAGTGTCTGTCAGTTCAGGGGCCCAGTTCATTACTTGCATGTAGAAATGCGACCAATTTTTGTACATTAATTTTGCAGCCTATAAATTCACTGTACTTATTATTTCTAAGTTTTTTATTGGAAGTCTTTGAGTTTCCTATAGATATTATTGTATCATCTACAAATAGTTATTATCTTTTTTCTTTCCAATTTGGATATCTTTTATATATTTTTTTATTGTCTCATTGCTCTTGCTAGGACACCCAACACTGTCTTGATATTAACGGTGAGAGTGGACATCCAGTCTCAATCCTGATCTTAGAGGACAAGCTTTCACTTTTTTGCCATTGTGACGTTGTCCTACCTGGTCTTTATTATGTTGAGTTAGTCTCCTCTATACCCATTTTTCGGAAGGCTCTTATAAAATGATGTTGAATCTAGTCAAATGATTTTTCTGTTTCTACTGAGATGATCCAATGGCTTTGTCCTTTTTTCTTTCCTTCTCTTTTTTTCTGATGTGGTATATCACATTTACTGATTTGTATCTGGTGAACTATACTCTTATCCCTGGAATAAATCCCACTTTATTAAAGGAGTATGAGTATATCAAATTATCATTGAATTCTGTTTGATAATATTTTGATATCTTATTTCTCCCCTCCCACAGGCACCTTTTGTCTTTATTATCTTCAAGATCACTAATTCAATCCTCCATTTGTTCTATTCTGATCCCATAACTTTCCCTAGAGCTCTATTTTGGGTTCTTTACATTCTAGAGCTCTATTATTTTCTTATTTAAACCTTCAACTTCTACTTTTACCTAATGCTATTTCTGAACTCAATGATTTGTTTTTCTGAATTTTGTTGCATCTCTGATTATTTTTTCTGAGTTCTTTTGTATCACTTTGACTTGCCTTTCTGAACTTTCTCCTATCTTTTTGAATTTCTTTATTATAACAATTTTACCTCTACTCGATAGGGATATATAATCTTCCATGTCTTTGTGGTTATATTCTGAAGAACTGTTCTCTTTTTATGATGATATATGCCCTTTTGTTAAAATATGTTGTCTGCCCATTTTGCACTTAAATTTTCATATTAAAAAAAAAAAAATCTGTACCCTCAACTTAAAGTTAAACCACTTTTACTGTTCCAGCAGGTGGCGCTATGGTTTTATTCAGTTTGATTTGGGCTTTTTTTTTTCCCCCTCTGCGCTAGAGTCCAGAGGTGCTGAGGCATTTGCTTTGGCTGTATCAGTAGGTAAGTGAGGAGCGCAGAGGAATGGGGCCACTGACACAAATGTGCTGGGGAGAGGGGCGCCTTGTTTGTGTTTGTGGTATCGTCAATGTCCCTTCTCTATGGAGGCCCCGATCTAAGATTCATCTGTCTACTGTCAGTGCATTTCATGAGGTTAGTACTAGTCTACTAGTCCCACGGTATGGGGGGGAGGGGAGAGCAGGGGTATACTAAGACCACCTTTTCTTCTACCCTCCTTTCCTGCTCCACCTCCGCCTTATAGGCTTCCCCTGTGTGTTCCTCCATACTCTTTCCACTCTCCCCTCCCCAGAGTTCCTAGCTTAGCTGGTAGTTCTACCAGCTGCATCCCTCCCCCTAAGTCTTAGCCTCCATGTCTTTTTCTCCACCCACCATCTGTCAAATGAAGCATGAAGTGAATCTCCTCCACTTTCCTTATGTGTAGTCTCTGGCATGCCCTGGGTGCTTCAGCCTTCCCTTGAGCCATGGGATTTCTTGGTGCAGTGCCCTCTGGTCAATGCCAAATGGTCCTCTTGGGAATGCAGCAAGGAAACTAAGCTATCACTATCTTAGAGCTATCTCCCAAATAATATTCTCTAAATAGGAATATTGAATGCTTTCCTTCTTCTCAAAGAAGGACTTTCACATGCTTCCAAAATAAAGTTTAAAGTTCCTAACACAGCATACAGTCCTAATTACCTGGTGCCTACCTTTCAAACATTATTTTTCAGACACTTCCACTAATTTTCAGTTTTACAGAAGTAGTCACTCCTTCATTCACTCATTCATTCAAGAAGCTTTTGTGGCATGCCTACCACATGTGGCAATTCTATTTTAACAATAATATATGGAAGCCAGATAATGCCCCTGTTCCCAATGTACTTATGTTCCCTTTAGTGAGAGAATTAATAGCAATATTGATAAATTCAGACAAGGATAAATGCTGCTAATAAAATAAATCAAAGATATTATGGGAGTGGCTAAATCAGCAAGGTAATCAATAAAGACCCGAATAAAAGCCAACTTTTGAGAATCTGGAGGAAGAAATTTCTAAGAGAGGGACAAGAATAAATATAGGAGAAAGAAGGTTGGCAATTTCAAGAAAAAAAAGTCCAATGAGTCTGAGGAAACACGGGCATGGAGAGAGAGTAATCAAAGATACACAGAGGTTTGGCATTGGGAAGTCAGAAGAGGTTACTGAAAGGGGAGTGACAAAACCAGATTTTTGTGTTACAAAGAATATTTTGCCTATTGGATAATGTATGAGTGAACTACAGGGAACGAAGTTAGGAGAAGAATTCATATGTTCCTGGGCGTACCACACTTGCCCACATCTCCTTACAATTTCAGTGAACTTTTGTTTATCTTCCAGATCTCAGTGAAATTACATCCAGACCTCCCCTGGTGGCGCAGCAGTTGAGAGCTGGGATGCGAGGCTGCCCGCAGCCTCTGCAGCACCAGTTCATTCCCCGGCCACCTGCGAGGGTCCCACAAAAAAAAAAAAAAATTAAAAAAAAAAAAAGAAAATATTACGTCCTCTGTAAAGCCTTCTCTCATTGACCCAGGAAGGTATGAGTGCTCCCTTGAAGGATGGGCCTCCCCAAGATGACAAGAACAACCTTTCCAAGATGTGTCACTTTGGCATGTGGATTATTTCAAAATTAAGATCAATCAAGGTCCTGCGGGCTCATGAGAAACTTTTTACTGCTCCCTTAACTGCCTAGAAGAATGAAAATTGAGGGTCCTACCCAGAATTAAGAGTTTAATCAGAAAACACCTTTCTACCAGAGAAAATTATCTATAGCAGCCCAAACATCTAATGACAGAGCAGCTAATCTTTGTCATCTGAGTCACCCTCTCCTTGTCATGTCATCCTCCTCCTCTCTTCTTGAAACCCCAGGCCCCAATCCCATTCCTTTGCTCAACATGCAAATATTCTCATTTTGTTCCATTTGCTTTACACTCAACCTCCATGCAGATTCTCCAAATGTATGTTGCTACATCTTTTATTAATCTGATGTTAATTGTTTTGTTTGACCATTTCAAGATCCCAGAGGGCCAGAGGGAAAGAGCCTTTCCCTCTCCCTTCAAGAGAGGGAAAGCTTCCTCCAGGATTTTGTTGCATCAAAGGAGATCAAAGTGTTAGTACACAATCCTTTGGGAAGATCAGGAAATTATGTGCATGTCTGGTGTCTGTTATTTTTCTTTATATACTAGAGAAAATGTTGGTTCTGCCACTCTGTCTCAATTTACTCCAGTTCCTCAAGTAGAAGCTGGATAAAAGAATCAGCTATGCTTTTAAAGGGGTCATGGTCGTTTTTAGGTAAAACCAACATGTTAGAACAAATATACTAAAACTCAGCCCATATAAATGGAAAGGAGAGCTTTACAACATCGAGCATAAAAAGAAATACCTGTGTGATAACATTTTATGCTTGTGTTTGTTCATTGTTTTGAATGCTGATCTCAGCACTATGTAACAGACACTCTCCTGGGCAGTTACAGATATCTTAACAACCCCTCCCGGTAGTCCTGAGAGAGAAGTCCCTCCAACAATAGTCATTACCAAGTGGGTTTCTTTCAAGTATATCAGAATCTTATATATGTATAAAGTGTGTGCTTCTTAATTTTCAAAGTTAATCCTCATCAATAAGAGAAGTATATTTGATGGTTTCTTGAAGGAGAAATATATTTTTCTCTGACTTTCTTTAAAACAAAAAGATTTATTTATTCATGCATACAAGAGCTGGGGTGTAGGACAGAGGTGCAAGGAGTGAGAGAGGATTCACCAGAGAGAGAGTAGGGAGCAAAACAGGCAGATCTACTGAAATACACTGCTGAGGGGAGCAGCAGGTAAGACAGGAGAGGGCTGTTGTGCCACCAGGGACACCCTCTCTGGCTTCCTTATCCATTTTTCTGTTTTTCTCTTTTGTCTTCAGAATAGTCCCTTGTGGATTTTCTCATCCCTCATCTTCGTAAGTATCAGTATCTAGATGCCAAGCCCATAGGTGAAAAGCGATTTCCTCCCAAAGTTTCCTGTTGGGGATTACAGTAGACTCACAGAACCCAAGTTGGGAAGTATTATGGAATCCTACAAAGCATAGCACCCTGCCCTCCAAGCTTTCAGAATGTCTGAAAACAGACCACACATGTTGAATCTGTGTGCCTTTCTGCCATCCAGCCTCTCTGAGGTTGATAGGAACCTCCAATCTCTCTCCCTTAAAAACCTAGTGGAAAGCTGCACGGAAATTCCAAAATCTAATATAGAAATAGATGCAATACAGAAGAAACTCAGGCCCCTTGACTAACTTGATGCCTCCCCTTACCTCTCTCCTAATGAATGGGCCTTGCATCATCTCCTTGTTCAGTCATTGCAACTTTGAGTTGCCACAAATGAGCACTCCTTTGTATGAACACTGCTCCCTACATGGGGAAAGAAACACAGACTCACTACATTGTTCGGGGCCAGCTGTCAAATCAGAGATGAAAGGACTGATTTTTAGGAGTTCACAAAGCAGATGAGGAAAACACTTTTAAAGTGCTGTCAAGGTGCGGCTGTCCTTGAAGAAATGGCTTCCTGACAGCTGCTGGTACCTTCCTTGCTGCCAATGTTTAATTTCTCTTGGAGAGGCAGGGCTTTAATTAGGCTCCTAGGGCAGCTAGCTCTGTATCTTTGACCTTATCAAGGGTGCAGGATTTCAAAGCACAGGGAGAGATAGGTCTCCCTTCATTACTGATCAAAAGTCTCCCCAGGAACACTCCTGGGCTCATACTTCAGCTCCTCAGAAACCAAGCTGCCTGCCGTGCTTCCTTCTATCGGGCACTCTTTTACCAACATTCTTGTCATTGCCAGATTCTTCAAGGGAGGAAAGAGTATTCAGGAGGCAGAAATTAAATGTGATTCATACAGGAAATTTTCTGTCTGGAGCTTTTTGCACATATCACCGTGAAAGCCTTTTAATATTGGAAGAGGTTTGCATCTGCTTTATTGACTTGATTTTCAAATGTATCACATTCTGAATCCCCCAAATTTCCTGTAATTGAATACTAGGGCTTACTTTCAACCTGGTTGAAAGTGAGTAATTTCTCTAAAAAGGCAGATGCTGAATTTTAATAATAGACTTTTTCCAACATGTAAAATTAAACATAGAGCATCTGCTTTTACAATGCCAACATCTGTTTCTTTGACATTCCTGCCTTCCCTTCTGCTGGATCCAACTGTAAATTTGTCATAGAATCTGATGAGAAAAACAGAGAAAATTGTTCTTGACACGCTGAAATCTATGGGTTAGCGTAAACTAGACGATCAGGATTAAACTCTCATTCCAAAAGAAGAAGAACTTCTGAGTCACTCTTGCTCATGATACTCAGATTTCTAATTGAAATCAAGAATACTGAATTTTTCAAGGAAAGGGTGACATCATTTAAAAATGACATTGTGTGTTCTGTGACTTTCTTTTGGAAAGCTTTTTGAAAAAACCGTATTTAAAAGGCAACTATTTAAGAATGGCATTAATAATACTGCTCAGTATATGTAAGTCATATAACACCAAGAAAACTCACCCAAGCAAAGAAATTCCTTGATTAAAAGCTTTTAAAAGGCATTCAGAGAGCCTAAAATCACTGGAAATAGAATACAATTTTGTAGTAAGGAGGAAATTATCATTAACCATAATGATCTAATATGAAAGGGAAGCAAAACTTGATTCCACAATGGACAGTCCAACTTCCTACTCCTACTTAGTTTTAATGTCCATGCATTTACTTACTCCTTAGTCAGATGCTACTAAAAAATAAGTTTGTGCCAGCAAGGTTAAATGTTAGGTACAGAGATATTATTGCCACTAACATATGCCCTACTCTTGTGAAAGGTAAGATCTAATAGGGAAAACATACCATTTAACATCTAAACATGCAAGCAAATTTTCTGAGGAAAAACTACAAATTGTAGTAGATAATGTAGAAAGATAATGTAGAAAGATAATGTAGTAGATCATGTAGAAAGATAATGTAGAAAGATAGTATATTTTAGAATTATTAGTCAAGAAAGACATTCAGAGGAAGGAATATTGAACCCAAAACCTGAAGAATAAGTGTTTATCAATGATGAGGAGAAAATAAAGTCTTTAAGGGCCTCCCTGGTGGCCTGTGGGTTAAGTCTCAGTGCTACCAATGCAATGGCCTGAGTTTGAACTCGGTCCAGGGAGCTGACCTACATGGCACCGCAGACCTCTCCTGTCTCAGCCACTGCTCCCCTCAGCAGTGTATTTCAGTAGGTTTGCCTGTTCTCCCCACTCTGTCTCTGGTGAATCCTCTCATCCCCTGCACCTCTGGCCTACACCCTAGTTCTTCCATGCAAAAGTAAATATATAAAAATCTTTTAAAAGAAAAGTCTTTAAAGGGAAACATTACAACAACATTTAAGAAAGTGAAAAAGGCCAATATGACTGGAAAGTGATGAATAAGGGCAAAAAGGAAGAGATGAGGCTGTAGAAATACATTTGGATCCTTGTATATCTCATCAACCATCTCAATCATGGCTGAAGTTCAGAAATCTTGGCCTGGAAGAGCTAGGAGCTCCAAAGCAGATTCACTATTCCACTGACTGGTGGTGTAACCTCACTGTTGCACTCACTCTACTCACATGCTCCTGGACACTAGTCCAAACTTATATCCTCATCTGAATAATGAGTCATGTGCCATTTTACTTGCCCCAGTCATATCTAGGGCTACCATCAATGCACCCAGTTCTGCTTGGTTTGTGATCCAGCAAGTGCTTTAAATACCCCAGATTTGATCATCAAACCCCAGCACCATGGCTGAGCACTCTCTAGTGTCTACTTCATGCGAAGGTTACAAAAAACAGTAACTCATTGAAGTTTCCAAAGATAATAGGGGTGGCATATGAAAACCTGGACATCTGATGGTTTAGGGAACAGCAGAACTGGAGACTTATTTTGGTAGCTCTGGGGACTTCACACCTCTGCCCTCAAATGCTCACCCACTTAATAGCTACCTTTCTTCCTGTATCTCTACCAACTTTGCTGTCCTTGTGTCTCTACTCATTTTTGCTCCTTTATAACTTTTTTTTAATATTCATTTCTATTTATACATAAAAAACTGGGATGTAGAATAGAGATGTAGGAGTTAGTGGGGGTGAGAAGATTCACCAGAAACAGAGTGGGGAGATGAACAGGCAGATCTACTGAAATACACCGCTGAGGGGAGCAGCAGGTGAGACAGGAGAGGTCTGCTGTGCCATGTGGGTTAGTTCCCTGGCCAGCGATGGAACTCATGCTACAGTGGCTGGCAATAGCTTGATAGCACTGAGACTTTAACCCCTGGACCACCAGGGAGGTCCTCCTTCATAATTTTTGCTCGCTATGATTCTGCTATTTACTTTCTGTACTCCCTAGCGATAGTATCTAATCCTCTCAATTTGTCTCTTTGCATCAGACCAGCTTATTGATTGGTTAAGCTTGGGCCAGTGTCATTCATTAATCCCACCATTCAGATGGCATATGTCCAGAAGACATAAAACTGATGTCAAAAACACTGTTTCCTTTCCTGATTTAAAATTACACACTGTTGTAGCAAATCAAACATTAAGATACTGCATAAAAATAAACACAATGGACATGAAACAGAATTATGAGCCAAGAAGTAAATCTTCATCTATACAGTAAACTGGTATTTGACAAGGGAGTCAAAAATACTCAGTGGAAAAAGGAAAATATCCTCTCTTCAATAAATGGTGCTGAGAAAACTGGATAATCACAAGCAGAAAAATAAAATTGCAGCCCTCACTTGTAATACAAAAGTGACCTGAAATCATTTAAACATTTGACCCCAAAATATAAAACTCCTAAAATATGGGGGGAAAGTCCTTGACATTGGTCTTGGCAATAATTTCTTGGATTTGACACCAACAGCATAAGCAAAGCAAGCAAAAATAAATGTGGCACTACATCAAACTAAAGGGAACAGAAGAGAAACAACAAAATGCAAGAACAACCTATGGAATGGGAGAAAATATTTGCAAATCATGTATCTCATGCATCTCATATGTATTCAAAATACATAACTACTCATACAACTTAATAAAAAAATTAAAAAATGGGCAGAAGAATTGAGTAGGCATTTTGCCAAAGACATACCAACAGCCAGTTACTTGAAAAGATTTTCAACATCACTAATTATCAGAAAAATGCAAAATCAAAACTACAATAATATATCACCTCACACTTGCTAGAATGACTATCATCAAAAAGACAAGAGGTAACAAGTGTTGTAGAGGATGTGGAGAGAATGTGCACTCTTGGCGGGAATGTATGGTAAATATTGTGGAGGTTCCTCCAAAAATTAAAGATAGAACTATCATATGATCCAGCAATCCTATTTCTGGGTAAAGATAGATAGATAGATAGATAGATAGATAGATAGATAGATAGATAGATAGATAGATAGATAGATAGATAGATAGATAAATCAACTCATTATCACAAAAAATATAGTATCATTCATAATATAGTATCTTCATTAGCAGTATAATCATAATAACCAAAATATGGAAACAAACTTAGTGTCTGTTGATGAATGGAGATTTGTAACAGTGTATAATACCTACATGGAACATTATTTAGCCACAAGAAACAAACGAATCCTGCCATTTGTGACAACATGGATGGAACTTAGGGCATTGTACTAAGTGAAATAAGTCACATAGAAAAAACAAATACTAAATGATTATATTGACATGTGGAATCTGAAAAATCAAACTCATAGCAACTAAAATGGTGGTTTTCAGGGGCTGAGGAGTGAGTGAAATGGAGAGAAGTCAGTCAAAGCGTACAAACTTCCAGTTAGGAGATGAAAAAGCTCTAGAATAAACTTAAACAATATTATGGATCAATTATGTCTCCATAAGGTTGGAAGAATAAATAAAGTAAAAATCTTTGCTGCAAGGGGTTGTCTCTCCAGCATAGATTATCCATTGTGTGGATGCTTTGAAAAAAACTGTACTAGTTAAAACCTTTCTACCTCAATCTTCTTATTTATGAAATGAAAGCAATGACACCTTTACTTACTTCAAAAATTGATTGGTTATCATTATAGGACCGGGTTATAAAATCACTATAAAAAGTTATTCCCAGGGCCTCCCTGGTGGTGCAAGGAGTTAAGCACTGCACTATGAAGCAATCCTCAGCTTCTGCAGCACGAGTTCGATCCCTAGCCAGCCAGGGAGAAACCCACATGGCGCAGCAGACCTCTCCTGACTTGCGCGCTGCTCCCCTCAGCAGTGTACTTCAGTCAGTCTGCCTGTTCTGTTCCCCACTCTGTCTCTGGTGAATCCTCTCACCCCCCTCATCTCTAGCCTGTACCCCAGGTCTTATATGCATAAATAAATAAATCTAAAAAAAAAAAGTTATGCCCGGACCTTCCTGGTGGCACAATGGGTTAAGACACAGCACTGTGAAGCTATCTGCAGCCACTGCAGCACAAGTTCAATCCTCTGCCAGGAAGCTACCCACATGGTGCAGCAGACCTCTCCTGACTCGCCTTGGCTGCTCCCCTCAGCAGTGTATTTCAGTCAACCCACCTGTTCTGCTCCCTACTCTGACTCTGATGAATCCTCTCACCACCCCTGCTATACCTCTGGCCTGTACCCCAGTTCTTGTATGCATAAATAAATAAATCTTTTAAAAAAAATCATCTACTGTGGTTCAGGCATTATTATATCTGAAGTACTACAAAAAAACACATCTGAAGATTATATGAACATCATTAAATTCAATATAAAATAACAGAATTCCATCACATTGCTATAATATAGAAGGAAGAAGAGTAATATCTGTGATCTCGAATCTCGAAGCTCACCTTCATATTCCTGTATCATTTACTTTATGTTTATCTCTCTCTCTCCTCCAGAAGATTCATCAACTATCTCTTGAACCAGGCACTGTGCTAAGAATTTAATATGCAACACTGGACAACATAGAATAACCTCTGAAATCAGATTCTTATTGTATAACAAGAAGAAACACAAATAAACAGCTATAGCTATAAACACTGAAAAACATACAAGAGTTTCATTTGTCCTCCTTAATACACAGCATTTAAGGAAGTATTCATGGGAAGCCAGTGAGCATGTGCCATTTTTATCATCATCCCTCCCAGTGGATAACATAGAACCTGCCACCTACAGAGGAAAGAATACACATTTCGTTGGTTCAGCCTTCTGGGACCCAGCTAGGAAAAGGATATCATCCAATCTGGAGAGGAAGAACTCTAAGGAAGAATATTTTTGCCAAATTAGAGAGCCATGGCCAAAGATCAGTTGCGGATGTGTGTGGGTGCATGTATGTATGTAAATGTATTTATATAAATATACATATAATTAATTAAAAAACATTGCTGTCAATGGGTTATCGATTCAGCATAAATTATTCATATGTATGCTTAGTAAAAAGTGGGTTTTTTGGGGATGTCTCTTTTTTTAAAGATTTTTTTATTTTATTTATACAAGCACTGGGTACAGTCATAAGCAGGGGAGGGTGAGAGGATTCACCAGAGCCAGAACGGGGAACAGAACAGGCAGACTGATGAAATACACTGCTGAGGGGAGCACTGATGAAATACACTGCTGAGGCGTGACTGCTGAAGGGAGCAGCGGGCACCGCAGCTGAGGTCTGCATGCCATGTGGGCCCCTCACTGGTGGGCGGGGCTCGAACCGGTGCTGCAGAGGTTCTGAGCAACTTAGTAGCCCAGCGCTCAACCACTGCGCCACCAGGGGAGGCCCAGAAAAGAATGTGAGTGTGTGTGTGTGTGTGTTTTAATTTATTTATTTGGGTCTCTCCTGCCCGCTGAGGGGAGCAGCAGGCAGCAGGAGAGGCCTGCAGGCCATGTGGGACCCTCACCTGTGGCCAGGTGGGACCCTCACCTGCGGCCGGGGATCGAATCGGTGCTGCAGAGGCTGCGGGCAGCCTCGCAGCCCAGCGCTCAACCACTGCACCACCAGGGTAGGCCCAGAAAAGAAGGTTTTTAACAGATTTTATGTATACACAACACACACACACACACACACACGGAAGTAACAGGTACTTAACAAATGCTCAGTGTTAGTCACAATATTACTATTATTGTTGTTGTTATTGTCGTTGTCGTTGTCTCTGGGCTGCAAATATGTCATTACAGTGAAGAACCAAGCCAAGCATTTATGTTAAGAAAACTGCAACATGAACTATATATAAAGAGCAAATTATTTGACTTGCATTATAATTGAATCAGGGCTAAAATGAGGTGTCTCCTAGTGGAAGATAAAAATGCATTTTTATTCCCCTGATTGTCTTTGAAAATATATGATACAAACAATAAGGACAAAGAAGGGATGATCAAATGAGTTATATTTTGTGAGAACAATGAGTGTTAGTTGTGATTAAATTCCTAGGAATGTGATTCATTACATAACTGGTGTTTCATTGCATTCTATTAAGTTTGGAAGATTGTTGGTTGGTTATGCTGAGCGCTTCTTTTCATTATCCTTAGAGTACAAATAATAAGTTGATTTTCAAACTGCAAATGCCTTCTTTTTAATCATGCTTTTGCCAGAGTGTAGCTTAAGTTCAAGAGTTGTTATTACTTTAAAAATCTGTTTTAACAACACAAATCACTATGGTTTCTAAGCACTCTATTGCCTGCAAGTCGTGTTAACATGTGCACCCAGAGACTTGGGTATTGAGCCAAATCTTATAAATCTAGATGAGAAAGAAAGCAGAGTTCACTGACTATAGCTAGAAAACCAAATATTGTGAATGCCCTGGTTTTATACACTTTGGGTTATTTTAAAGATCATACAGACAAATAATCTGAAGATATTTTCTACAATTTCATTCTATATTATTGATTCTGAAAAGTATAGAGAATGTCTTTGTAGGCTATCTGTGTGCCTGCTAATCTAAAGAAAACATCGTTTGTAAGAATAAGATAGTCACAATTAGGAAGATGCCTTATAGAAAAATGCTTGTCTCTATTGAATTTGTTTGGGGGCCTTTAGGATAATAATACAGTCAATTAAATGATTAATTTTAGGGTTCACAACCTAAATTAAAGGTAAAGTGCCTTTTGCACTGCCTTTTCCAAAAATTCTAAAGATACTACATTATATTTCATGACTCCACATGATGTTTGACTAACACCGAGAATTCAATAATTCTAAATCCCAAGATTGTAAGCTTCCTTGTGTTATTATCCGGGCTTCCTATTTTGTGTACTTCCTGAATCTTTTCTATGACAAGCCCGAGGAACAATCATCCTACCTCCATCTCAACACCCCAAGGGCTAGGAAATTACTGCTGCTAAAGATAGCTACACCTGAAAATCTTCTGAACTAAGCCCAGAAACTTCAAAGTTTACCTCTGGAAAAAGAATATCCAAACAGGACTGAGAGTTTCCAACTAGGTTCTCTTAAGCTCCAACTTTTGCCCTCTTGAATTTCACCCTTAGAGTCCTACAGCCACCAGACCAACCCTTGAAGACTGTCCTGTCCTCCCATTAATGCTCAGTGTGGCTCAGGAATAGATGATAAATAACTCTTCTTGTCAATATCTTCAGGAAAGTTAAGCAGTCTAGGATTTTGCAAAATACTTTTGGGTATTAAGAGAAAAACAGTTTCTGCAATCTCATTCCTATTATAGTCAATGCTTTTTCTGCTCCTTTTACAGCAAGTCCAGCAGGAAGTTGCTGTCACTTCTTGTTTCTTCTTCCCTAATACTGATCTCCAGAAGAAGTGGACAGATTCCAGAGCCTACAGAACTGGAGAGCAGGCCTGTTGACCTATGATGCTTTCAGCAGGACAATCCTGCTACCACCAAGGTAAAAAACTGGACATCATATTGAGAAAAGGTGGGGTGAGGAGAGGAGAGCAACTGATGGATGGAGAACTTAATGGAATAGCAATGAAAGATTCTAGACCATTTCTATAAAGTAGTATGTCATGACCACCCCTGGTTTAGGAAAAGTTGTGTGTCATTTAGTAGAATGAGTCAGGTCACTAGCAACTATGCCCCATGTTTGCAATTACTATATACATTTATGATGTTCCCGTCATCCAAGTTCTAGCTTTATATACTCACCATATTTATAGCTTTCCCCCACAAACACCAACACAGGAAACAGGTGTGTCTTAGAAAACACATTATCCCTAACTTTGCCCTAATTGGGGACCAAAATATAATGATTGCTTCTCACATACTGACCTGCAGTACTTGGTTTCAGTTGACTACCACCCCTATTCCAAGGAATTAAAGATCTTCATAGTAGTTTTTGGAAGTTGACAGTATTCAAAGCCTGCCTGAGCCCCTTTAGGGTCATGGCTTGGCCTGCGATCAGACATTCATTATCAGGTATGGTCAGAGGCTCTGCCAATGGACCCTTCAGAAGAATTATTGAGAGACACTAAAGAGCTCATTGGAACACCTGAAGTCCAAAGGTCTATTTGAGACCCAGCTGAGCCATCCAGAAAGGGGAAAGGGGTGACCTCTAATTGGCTGCAATATTGAGTAACTGAGTGATGGAGATAAGAACACAAGGGCTTGGGGTTGGAAAATTCTAATGAATTATGCTCAATGATTGTTCTCTCCACATCCCCATCAAAGTCCATTTTGCCTTGAGATGATGCACAAACACCAAGAAGCTTTCAAGGGTAATCTGCCTTGATCATAGAATGGTCTTTTTCTGCCTAAATAGAAGCTGTTAGCTGAGTTCCTGGCACAAAGCATGCACTCAGAAGTGTTCACTTTTATTACAGGAAAGCTAATGTGTGTGAAATTTTCCCATAATAATAGCTAACACTTTTGAGTGCATACTATGTGCCAGGAACTCAGCTCAGTGCATTATATGCATCATTTCATTTAATCCTCACAACAACCCTGTGAGTTAGGAATTATTAGTTGTATCATTTTACAGATGAATAGCTTAGAGAAGTCAAATAAAATAACTTGCCCAAAGTTACAAACTTCTAAATGGATAGGCTTTCAAGCTCAGCACCAACTCTAAAATTAAAATTAATCACTGTTTTATATACTATATTCTTCTATGTTTTATTACCTCCTGATACACATATCAGCGTAAAATAACTTTTAGCTGTTATGACAATTTTGACTCTCCAGAGTTCTATGTTTGGCTATTTTTTTTTCTTAGTAGACCACTTACCACTCAAAAAAATATTGTGCCAGTGTTTTAGAAATATTTTCATCTAATCCTAATAATAATCCTATGCTATAGAATTATCCCCACTTTACAGAGAAGGAAAATGAAGCATAGAGAAGTTAATTAAATACCCCAATACTACACAGCTAGTTGTGTGGGAACTGTGACTTGAACCCAAGTTTACCTGACTCCAGGGTTCATTTACTTAAGCACAATATTCTATGGAATTACATCTTATTCAGAGGTTAGGGTCTAAAGTCAGTATATAAAGCAAAAATAGAATATAATCAAAATACCACAAAAAATCCCTTTAATCACAGATCAAGCACCATGCATGGACATATTCTATACTACATTGGAGACCAGTAAGTTCAACATCAGAAATTTTTTCCTCCAGGATTAAAAGAGATTGCTGCTTCTTCGAGTCAATACAGATGAAATAGTTTATGTTTAGAGGCCATGTTTTTGAAAAGTAAGTATCTTTAACATAAGAATCATGCCCAGTTCAATAAAGTGTTCATATTAGAAGAAGCAAATGGAAACTGAAACTAACTGACTGAATAGCAAAGTAATATTTCCCATTTCACGCTATCTCCAGGGCATATAGTCATTGAATGAAATGGCTCACCTGTCCTACTGAATTTTACTTTTATATTACACACTGCACGACCACAGCTAGGGTCAGGGAGAGATAGGGTATTAATCATCATTAATAATTCATGTAGCTTATGAGAGTGGCAGTTTTGGCCATAACTACAGTAAGTACTTAAAGAGTCTTCCTCTTATATCTGTTTAGCTTATCTTTTTTTAAATCTAACATCCTACTTTTATTTCACCACAAATCCCCCAGGGCAAGAATAATGACTGTCCTGCCAACCACTTCATCTGAGTCCAGCAGAATAACTGGAACACAATGGCCCGACTGAAAAGAAAAATTTTATTAAGCGATGAATGAATAAACACATAAATGATTATGTTCTCTTTAAAGTTAAAATATCGCTGCATTGTCAGAAGAACCCATGTTAGTTTATGGATTTAATCTTTGCTGAACTTGACCTTCCGTCCAGATGGCAAGAACAGCACAATCTTTTAGATTTCCTGGACTTCTCCCTATCAAATAAGCTCAGCACTTTTATTACAGAAAATCTTCCAAGTGGATAGATTCAGTAGTCAAATTGCCTGAAGTCATGCTCATTTGCCTCATCTCTCCAATACCTAATGTGTTCATCTGTAAAATGGGTAAAACAATAATTGTTTTAACATTTCTTTAGTAAAAGTTATATAAACAGGCGCTGATCTAAATGCTTTATAGAATTAAGCTCACTGAATATTCACAGGCAAGTCTATATTGAGATAGTCTATAAGTTTAAGGATTTTATTCAAATTTTACAGTTAGGAAGCAGGAAACTGAACTGACATTTGACCCAAGCACTTTGACTCCAAAGCTTGTGTTTGTAACCAGTGCTCTATATATTTCCTCATAGAATGGTAAAACTTAAAGTGGCCAGTCTCATAAAGCATTAAGCACAGTGTCTGATGCATAAACAAGTCCTGGTAACTGTTAGCTCTGATCATTAACAATGACAATAATACAATAATCACATACTCTGCATTTAAAGAGGACGGTCACCCCATCCTAATCCTTCAAAACAGAGAACTGATAGTCCCGGCAGCCAGGAGTATTGATAACTTATGTCTTAGGACCAAGTCAAATGCCTTCTGATAAAGAGAGCAAACTCTCCCAAGATTTACACCTTTCCAAGGCAGCCTCTTCCAATTCCCTATTGATAACAGAAGTCTGCAGGGAGACAGAACAAAGACCCTGTCCCCTTACCTCAATTTAGGACAACTTGGAAAAGGCACCCCTGCTCTGGAGGTACCTGTAAGGTCTTCTATGATCTCTCTTGTAACTTTATCACCTTCTCCCACAGCATGATCTTTATCTCACCACCCCATCTCCCTATGTGTGCTGTTCCCAAGCACATTCTCCAGCAAAGTTACTGCATGCAAATCTTTCTGTCAGAGTTTGTTTCTAGAGAATCTGGCCTAAGAAATGAGAAGACTTCACAGGGCCTCACAGCTTCCAAAGTCACAGGATGCTCCACAAGAGCTTGGTTTCCCACAGAGAATTGTAACTGAGATCTTAGAAACCACAGGCCAGGGAACACTGCTGTGATGAGCCCTGTTTCTGTCATCATCTTTCCTTGTCTGTTACATTCCTATCCAACCACTTTTCCCAATATACAACTTTTTCCATCCTCCTAGTTCTGTCCTGAAACTGCTACAAATTTTCCCATAGAAAAGTTGAAGATAAAAGTTGATGATAAAAGCATATAAAATCACTTAAAAATATAGACTAAATTAATGTGTTATAATGAAAATAATTAAAACATGCCTGCCCAAATTAGTTTCCAAGGACATCTGAAACTAAATCCAATTTAAAATGTCGTTACATTTGATTCTTATTTGGGGTGCCTAAATTGGGTGTTGTCCTCAAAGTAGTTTTGATTTTGAACACACAAGTATCAGCTTTCATGTTTGTAAATTAAAAATGTAAGTTATTAACTTCCAAAATTGTACTGCAAAAGCAGAATCTCAATCTCAGATTACCCCTTCATGGATCCCAAGTGAAGCTGCCATCTGATATGTTCTGGTTTGACTGAGTTGAGCTTCTCTGACTTGGGTGTAGCAATCTCCAAACTTGACAGGTTATGCAAAGAGTCATGTCAAAGTTAGTGGAATTTACTAGAAAAAGGGGGATTGGGCAAAGAAATGTCCATGATTCTTCAATACGTAAGTATGAAAACTTGAATTAATTTATGAATATAGTAATCTTACAGAAGAATTATGACAATGACTTGCCATACTCTGACAAGTGATATTGTTCCCCTAAGTCTGATTAGAATATTAATATTTGAGTGACCAACATATTGACATTATTCTGAAAATAAAATGCCCACGTATTTATATCTATCTTCAAGCTCTTCTACATAGAATTATAAAGTAATTTTACACTAATTGGCCAACTAAACATGTGATATGGTGAAATGATACTAACAAAACACAAACACGAGAGAGAGAAAAGAGCAAACACAAGCTGTCTCCCTAAGACTGCAGTGGTCCGCGGAAATGTGGCAGACACTTGCCCGTGAAGAAATGCCCATGCACTTCCAGCCTATTTTTTGGCATTGGTAGACATTTAAACTAGGAGATTCCAGGAATATTTTGCATTTTGATCTGAATATTTGTATTCTGCCATTCACATGTTGAAACCCTAACCCCCGCCCCCGCCAAATAATGATATTACCAGGTAGGACCTTGAACGTCCATGAACCTCAGAGGGCTCCTGCAACCTAGGCGAGGGCCTCACCCACCACGCTGGCACCCTAAAATTTGGACTTTTATCTCTAGAACTGTGCAAAATATATTTGTGGTTTACCAGATACCGTGTTTGTGATATTTTGTGATGCAGCCCTAATAAACTAAGATGCCTCATATCTAAAGATGTCTTTGCTAAGTACCCAACAGAAGCTCTGTCCACAGGAGTATAAGTCTACCCAAAATAAAGGAGTGAGCTTCCTTATCAGGAACAGGGGTATCACAGCAATTCACACCTGACTCTAGGTTTCTCAGAAGGAAGTGCTTCCCCAAGACAGTGCTTCTAGAGTCTCACTGGATCAGGAAAGCAGATGGACCAATGGACAGGATTCTACCACAGCAACTAACAGGAGCCTCTTCTCTCAACACAGTCCAGCAACCCCAGGTGCGCTGACTGCCCATTCCTACACAGAGCTGACCATAACTAGCAGCTTTACTTCCATTGGCAGCTACTTTTATGATTCAGATGTCCCCGTTCCTCAGTCAGGTGGTCCAGAGCAGCTAAACAATCTTCCCATATTGTCTGCAACTTGACAGGGTGGTGGGATGTAGCAAATCGCTCTATGTTGTGCTTTGTTATTTTTACCTTTTGAGGATAGGCAGGTCCCTGCATTTGGGATTAGCTACCAAATCTCTAAGCTTTTTTTTTTTTTTTTTAAAAGATTTATTTATTTATTTGTTTGTTTATACAAGCACTGGATACAGTCAGAAGCGCGTGAGGGCGAGAGAATTCACCAGAGCCAGAGCGGGGAGCAGAGCAGGCAGAAGGACCGAAGTACACTGCTGAGGGGAGCAGCGGGCGGCAGGAGAGGTCTGCGCGCCATGTGGGACCCTCCTCTGGTGGCCGGGGAGCAGCCGGGGATCGAACCAGCGCCGCAGAGGCCGTGGGCAGCTTCGCAAGCCAGCGCTCAACCGCTGCGCCACCAGGGAGGCCCCCAAATCTCTAAGCTTTTTAAACTCACTACTTTTTAAAGCCAAACTCAAACTTAAATAATGAAATAAAATGCTTTACCTTATTTTCAGATCTTAGAAAAGTTTGTAAAGGCACAATTGAGATGTTATTTTTAGAAAGCAAATAGCTCCTACCCATCAGCATTCAGATGAATGTAAATAGCTCAAAAACAAGTGGTCTGAATTAACCTCAGTACATTTATAAATGCATAAATTATGAGAAAAATAAAATAAAATGGGTCAAAATACATTCACTTTTAGTTCAAATTATTTGATATGCTGCAATGTATATTATCTATATTGAGTAGTCCTACCTTAATGTGAGTATGCTTTTAACATGCTTATTTGTCATGAGATTTTTTTTTTAAAGATTTATTTATTTATGCACCCAAGAGCTAGAGGACAGGCCAGAGATGCCGGGGGTGAGAGGATCCACCAGAAACAGGCAGAGTGACTGAAATACACTGCTGAGTGGAGCAGCGGGCGAGACAGGAGAGGTCTGCTGCGCAACGTGGGGTGCTCTCTGGCTGGCCGGGGATTGAACTCGTGCTGCAGAGGCCGTGGATTGCTTCATAGTGTGGCGCTTAACCCCTTGGGCCACAGGGAGACCCTGTCATAAGATTTTTAAAAATTGAAGAATTATGCACTAAACTTTATAAAATCTTCAGAAAATCTGATCTCAACAAGAATGCAAAAGCAAAGGTTAAATATGTAAGTGAGTTGTGTTAGAAGCCCTTTTACTTCTAAGAGTCTAATATCTAAAAGTTCTTTGCATACAGGTTGTCAAATTGAATAAATTTAGATACATGTACGATATGTCATTTTTAAAGGTATAATGTGCCATTTGCACACTTCCCTTTTAATTCAAATAGAATACACATAACATTGGATAATTGATCAATTACTAATTGATCAGATGGTTGAATTTTGAGTTACTGTTTTCCACAAAGAATTTAGGACAACTGGCCTCAAAAAAACACCATAAGATTTACCAGTGGAATATAAATGGACCTAAAATATAAAATTGAGAAACATAAAAAAAAGACAAAAAATTCCCACAATGTTTTATTTCTAACTGGCACTGAGCTTCCTAAAACAGTGAAAGATGTAATTAAAACTAATTACACTCTTTTATTTCTAGAAAGGAGGGAGTATCAGTTGTTAAAGAATTTCCGATAAATTATTTATAAAGGACTTGTTCATAGAATTTCATACAAGCATGATTTAGGTAGTAGAGAAAATCTTCACCTTATTTCTAGCAAATACTTTAGCAAAATCTGTTGTAGCAATTAAAACAAAAGACAGCTAAATATTAAATATAATTTATTACATGTAATTCTTTAAAGGAATAAACAAACATAAGCCAAGGGTACAAGTTTGGAGTAATTCAATCAAAATGGACAGGGGAATAAACTGATCTTTGCTTTTTATTGCATGCTGTTGATTACAGAGATGCTCTCAAAGACTTTTGAAATAATTCAGCCTTTGCCTATATACTAAAGTCTATACCAAGAGAATTTGTTTCTAATAATAATAATAATAATAATATTTAATTAATGTTAAGTGCTTATTCTATGGCAATATGACAATTCAGGAGTTCATAGAGGTTTCTCCATTCAAAATCTGAACTTTCCTTCTCAGATTCTAGGCCGTATGTTGCTATTTGACACATTCCTTTCTCTCTAGCAGCACTTTAGTTCACTTTCCCTTTATGAGTTTTCCAAAATCACAAGTAAATAACACTCCAAACTTCTATCACATATCACCTTAACAAAGAAATATATGTTAAAATATTTCAGTCTGAGATTATCTCCCAGCTGTGGCTTATTGTTTATTTAGCCACAGTCATAATCTCATCAATATATCACAAAAGAGAAGACAGGTTGGCATTTTAGAGTTTGTCTGCATGTGTCGGCTCTGGTCCCAGCAATTTCTGCTAGGAGCTTTTTTGTCTTACTTATTTAGTTATGAGGGAGTATTTTTGTTTGTTGTTTTATTATCTTTTTTCCTTTCACTTTTTTTATGAAACATTTTCATATTACTGTATGCTGGAAATGGAAGGTGGAAAGGGATAGAGCAGAAACCTCCAGGGGCCCATGCCTCTACTCATTCATCATCCCAGTGTGTATGACACACTTATTCCTCTGATGGCAAGAAAACAATTACAATGTGGTTAATTCAACTAGTACCTAGTCTGCTAGAAGTATGCAAGTCTGGATCTGCCACTATTTGGTATCATGAGCAAGTTTGGGGAGGAAACAAAGAACTGAACTAAGTTCATATGTATCATCCAATAAAGAGTGGATGAAATTATCATTTTATATATATACACGTTTAGACCAGTCTCCACTTTTACTGGATTCAAAGACTCACTTATTCAAAAACAAAGACATGATAGTAATGCAATAGAATACATCTAAGACAGTAAGTGCCAAGAATGTGTGGTGCGATGTGTGTGTGAATGTGCTTGCATGTGTTCAAAAATTGCATGAACCCAAACTATTCCCCAGAAAATGTTCCTACAAATAATCTAGAAAATATTAATTATTCTAGGAGAAAAGACTTCAGAAGGTATTAAATACTTCATGCAGCCAAAAGACAACATGAGGGGGAAAATGCATTCTGCCTCAAGCTCACTTCAAAACACTGCCTTTTGATTCAAGTTTCTATAGCTCACAGAAGTCTTTGTTGTTCACAATGTCCATTTTTTTCAGGAGTTTATCTTCTTTTGAAAATTCATGATATAAAACAATACCAAATAGAAGTCTACATACCAGTATTTCCATTCACTAAGCTGTTCTGCAATGAAAATGGCACCTGTCTATGAAAAATGTCCAAAGTTCCTAATTTTTTTAATTGTAGGATTATAATGAAAACCATGGAGGCTGAGAACTATGATTCACAAGGTTCTAGAAGAAACCAATATTTATACAAATGTATGGCCACTGAAACTATTTTGTCTTTAAAAAAAAATCAAATCCTGGCCTCCCAGGTGGCACAGCGGGTTGAGCACAGCGCTGTGAAGCTGTCTGCAGCCTCTGCAGCATGGGTTTGATTCCCAGCTGGCCAGGGAGAAACCCAAAGGGCGTGGCAGACCTCTCCTGTCTCACCCACTGCTCCCCTCAGCAGTGCTTTCAGTCAGTCTGCCTGTTCTGTTCCCCGCTCTGTCTCTAGTGAATCTTCTCACCCTCCCGCATCTCTGGCCTATACCCCAGATCTTGTATAAATAAATAAATAAATCTTTTTTAAAAAAAAAAAGTCAAATCTTAAAGTGAATATACAGTGTGCCAGGTTCTGCACCTCATTTACTCATCACAACAGCCCTATAGATGTTCTCCACATTTCATAAATGAAGAAACTAAGATATGTCACATGGCAGGTAAACCAAGAGGCAAAGTGTTGTGGAACCTGGATGCTACCGATCCAAGTTGGCAGATAGTCAGATGTCACTTTTCACAATTGAAAGACAGTAGACAGGAAAGGTAAAAAGATCAAGGAATTTGGATTTAGAACACCCAAGTTTAAGTTGCTGGACAAGGCAAAGACATTTAACCACTATGTCACAAGATAGTGCGATATTATATTTTTATGGACATAATAAAAATATAATATCAGAAGTCTTTGTATGAATCAAATAAAATAATGCATGCAAACGCACTTCATGTATTATAAGAATAAGGTGTGGATCTTACTATTATCAGCAATTATCTGAGGTTTATTCCCTCTTTTCTGATTATCTTTTCAGATTTGCTATGGAATCAGACTCGTTAGAAAGCTGTGAGTAAAAGTTGAAGGTGTTTTTTCCATAAATAAAATGTGTGAACTTGAAAGCATTGGCAATCTAATGCTTTTTTTTTTTTTTTTTTTTTGGCTCCTTGGATATGTGTTTGCTTATTTTCTGGATTGTAAATATGTTTCAAATATGAGAAGTAACTGGGTAATTACTTGCTAGAGTAGTTATAACTTTCATTTGCATATCAATTTTTCACATTAAAATGTGTAAATGAGGTGCTACTAATTTAAAAGAAATAATAACCATTATTTTTATATTAATATTTCTCTGATCTCCAATTTCTATCTATTTGTAAATGAAGATTTTATATACATAATTATAATCAAAGTTTATGCAATACATGTTTTTTTCAAATTTTATTTTTTTTCATATTTTAGATGATTTACCTAAAGATAAATTTTTAGGTTCATCATTTTTACTGACTGAGTGATATAACATTGAATTAATAATCCCAAATTAACTTAATCATTCCCCTATTGTTAAATATTGATATTGTTTCCAGGTCTCTACAATGTTATAGCAAATACCTTCCTGCAAAATACCTTTCTGCTTCCTTTTTCACTACTTCTGTTTTTTTCTCTTCCATCCTTCCTTTTTCCCTTCCTCTCGCTCCTTCTTTCCTTTCCTTCCTTCCTTTTTCTTTGTTTTCTGTATTAATTTCCATTTTATCTAAAAGAATCAACAATTGTGTGACCCTCACATGTTACTATTAGCATAGTTTTTATTATGAGCATGGGATGATTCCTGTTTCTTCAAAGCATTAAAAAGTTAGCCTTAGGTACTCTGATCTATGTATTTTAGTTTTCCTATGTGATTATATTTAGTGCTTTAATCTAACTGAAGTATACTGGGTAGAAAGTGCATTTTCTAGATGTTGACATGCAAACTTGCCAGAGGCAGCCATTTTATAATAGCATTCCCCACTGTTTTTATGCCTCTGGGCAAGAATTGTATTTTGAAATATGACCTGATATATGTTTCCTTCTTGATAATTAATTTTTAAATTTTGCATACATCCCACATTAGTCCTAGACAGAGAAGGTAAGGTTTATTAATTAATTTAGCAGAGAACAGAGAGCATGAAACTGCATTCTGGCTAATCAGCTACTCAGTAGACATTTGCAAAATTAGAGTACAGATGATCATTCTTGAAGGCCGTATTTTTAAAAGCCAGCCTTCTGAGAAAAAAAAATTTAGATTTGCTTTGAAATTTTAAAAACCTGAAAGGTCTAGAGACCAACACAAATGTTACACATTTTATTCAATGATGTATTAGAAAAAGCACATATATAAGAGTGAGTTGAGGTGATGTTAGGAGAATTAAAGGGAATATAACTAGAACCTTTTTGTAGTGAACCTCTGAAAGTGCCCAGATTCTACCTCATTTTTAGGATTTGTGAAGAACAGACTTCAGGGTGGCCCCCACAATCCCCATGTCCTTGTTCCCAGCACCTTTGATTAATCTTTCCTCTTGAGCAAAAGCAGTATTGTGACTTGATTCCAGCCCATACAATATAACAAGTTAACAAACTGTCACTCCCATGAATAGGCTACATTCTATGGCAATGGTGATGCCATGCTACTCCAGTCAATTAATGTCCCAAAAAAAGTCTGAAATTGCATCAGGACACAGAAGACAGGGCTCTTGAGGCTTCCACAGAAGATGTAGACCCACATTATGGAAGCCAGAGCAGAGAGAGAAGTGCCTATGAAGTTCATTTCCCTCCAGTGATACCAGGACAACCCATAAGCCCATTTCTACTCCAGGAAAAGGGAAGGTAGTAGGAGAGAAAGAACCCTAACAGACAATGTTATGTCTAAGCATGCTAAATATCACTAAATTGGCCTACTTACATTTTGTACTATTAGTGGGAATAGAAATTTGAAAGTTAAATTAAATTTTGGTTATGGAAAAATACAATTACATTTTTGCAACCCAGAATTCCACCTATTTGGGGACCATAAAATTTGGAAATCACAATATTTACTATGACACAAATATATGTTTATGTCTATACATCTATTAATAGTCTACTTGGGTTTTATTTTGTCCTCTCAGCCCCACTTTCTGTTTTTGGCATTTATTATATTTTCTGTTATCTAATATTTTCCTGTTTCTTCCTTCGTGTTTGATATCCATACAAAGAACCCAATTGCAATTCAGGAAGTAATATCCATTTCAAGCTTTATTCTTCATCTTTTTCCAGTGCTTCATTGGAATGACAAAATTCTCCAGCACTAGTGAGATCTAAAGGTGGAGGCCTTGCTATTTGTGTCTGTGTTCTAGACCAAACATCTATAATGTCCCTAACACAAAGCCAATTCAATCTGCGCAAGTGATGTGTCAACAGTTATTAAATTATGAGTGTCCCAGCCTTTATCCTAACTCTGGTCACTAAAGAAAATGCTGGTTTGAAGTCCTCTGTTTCCTGACAACTGGATGGCCTGGTTTTCTCGGAATTTGTTAAGAAGACTGAGGATGAGAGCTAGAGGCAGAGAGGGGCTAGATTGCCATGGGCTATGACTGGGGAAACCTTCAAACAGGAAAGGTTTTAAGATTTTAGGGACAATTTAAGATGAAAGCAATGAGGAAGCACTTGCAATGAAGAAAATAAATGAATAGGGAACATGAGGAAAATTTTAAAACATTATTCTGGTGTATATTTATATAGAGCTCTTGGTACTATTTGAAAAATGCAAATATAGCATTGGTTATTTTAAGATTATTTTGTAAGTAGATGTGTTTATTTTAACCTTGATATCACTTAATCAAGACACTGTATGAATGTAAGGAGTTCTTTTTCCTGAGTATTTTCAATTTCATGTTGGTTGAAGGTCTTCATTGTGTTGGGTCATACACAGTGTGAATCTTCACTCTCTGAGGCTGTAGGAATAAATATAAATGTTGGTACTGAATGTAGGTTATTCACAGGATACACTTTGGAGAAGAGATGTTTGAAGTTTTTTTTATTAACCCACAAATCTCTGGTTTACCTTTGGAATACTTCTAAAAGAGAACAAGAGGCATCTAATTAACTTTTTTCTCAAAAATTTATGTATGTGTATAAATGTTGAATAAAAGATAGCTAAATCATCTCAATGGTATAAAATATAACATTTATCTCTCACTCTCCATACTATTGCTCTTTGGGAATGGGCTGATGCAGGCTGAGATCAGTTGGACTTGACTCCAAGCCACAGCTGGGTGCTGTTTTACCTGCCTCTTGTGGTCTTTGCATCAGTGGCTATCCAGAGAATGTACACCCTTGGGTAAAAGGTGGGAGCTCATGAACACAAGCTCAAATGTGCAAGCACATTTCAAGTCTTTATTTGTATCATGTCGATAAAATCCAACTGATCAAAGCAAAGGGTTTATCAAATCCCAAGTCAAAGAGTAGGGATAGACACTCCACCTAGCATGAAATTACATTACTGCATTCTATATTCGATTATGAATACATTGCTACAATCTTTCTTAATATACTTGTAAGATTCAGTGTATTCTCACTATTCTATTTTCTGAACTTATGAAAAATAAAGTCAAAGATTATATTGGCTAGCTTCTTTTCTTCAAACCATATCCCCTGACTATGTAGACAAATAAGACTTGCTGGCATTAGCAGAGTCAGAATCAAATTGAATGGGCAAGTTATAAACACTGTAGTCACTTGAAAACTGTGAATTTAAAACCAAAAACATTTCAGGCAATCTCCCCTGCACGCCGCATACACACATCAATGCCTGCACCTCACTACTAATTGTGGGCACTGCCAGGATTAAGTTCCTGGTCACTTGCTTCTGGAGTGAAGATGATGTATTTTGGCACTGGAGAAGATACAATACCAGTTAAAAAAAAATCTTTAATAGCAAATTTAAACCCCATGATGGAGAGGCTGATAAGCCAGGAAAATCACAACTTGATTTAGAAAGCAGCAGGGAACTAGTAGGGAAACTTAAAGAGGAAGATTGAATAGCTGGTACAATAGAAAAGGAAGATTGCTTTTGCAAAGACCATTTTTGAAACTCCACAGAAACATGACTGTGGCACCAACCAGATGAAGGACTTCAGAAAGAAGTCATACTCTGGCAAGAGGAAATTGCAAATTTTCCAGTTTAAAAACATGAATGAAGATTAAGGTAGCTATGGCCATTATAAACAAGAGGGCTGCAAGTGTTTCCTTACCAGAAAAACTCAGCCTTCACCTTAATGATATAAAAAAAATGTCAGAAGCAAACGGGTGTTTGCCTGGGAGAAGATCAAAGAAGAAAGACCATTAGCATAGCAGCAGCTCTCCCATCTGTGGTCACACTAGTAAAAGTTACCTCCTAGATCTGACTGCTATGCAAGAAAGGGATTTTAATTCTGCATCTACCCTAAGCTGTGGAACCTTGGGCTACCTGTTTATTGACTACTCCAGGCATCAGTTATTCATAATTGATTTAAAACTATATAAATATAGTAGTACGTTTACCCTGTTCTTACTTTAGTGGGAATGAGAAAAACTCTGCAAAATGTGTTTAGTGCTTAAAAAAAAAAAAATAGAAGTGTTATCCCAGTCCAGAATACAGTAGCATCTTATTCCGTCTCATTATACCAGCAATTTTAATGAATGAAATGTCTTCCCATTGAGTGTCCAGTTCCATGTGATCATAAGCTAATCACACTGCTACTGTCTCAGTCTTCCCTCCATGGAGTACCACTGCAGACACAGCAGTCCTGTCTCATTGGAAGAGAGGGGAAATTGATTTTTTCAACCTAGTGATGGCATCCCCACCCCCCAAAAAAAGGGAATGAATTTTTAGGGGATTTCAAATTCAGGAATAGGTCATTCCCCTTTAAGATGAGTAGCCCTCATTTCACACAGAAGTCCCACTTCCAAAAGATTCTCTGTAAGCCTAACCATGAGGTGTTTTTTTTCTGCCTGCGTTACCTGGAAATGGCACGGAACACAACTGCTTAGCAAAAGCTCACACATCATAATCTGAGGTGTAATCAGGCTCATTTTTGAGTGAGCTAGCATATACCATGCAAACTCTTCCATCCTTTGATCAAGATAGAAGTCTGGACAGTTAGGTATGTAACAAAGACTCTTATCTTCCTCATAAAGAACAAAGGTTCCCCTTGAATCAAACTTCTCGCACAGAGAACATTTCAGAAGCCCCATCCCAAATCATCCAGCTTCTCACATACTAAAACATTCTTAGTCTATGCATGTGGTTACTGAACAGAAACCCTAAAAAAAATAATGTGTTACAAAATATTTCCAATGACATTTAAAACTGAAGTCAAGGGCAATCATTTCACATATGAAACAAACTATTTTTGCTGAAAATTGTGACCCAACAAGAGAACAAAAAATCATGATGATTCCTATCTATGTATGTGTAATATTAAATATTAAGGAAGCCATTTTCCAAAATCTTCTTAATATTCTCACTTTTAGAGTCTTTATATGTTTCATATACTTATATACAAGTAACACATTTTCAAATAGCTTGATGACAGTTCTCAGTCCTGTACATTTGTTGTGGTTAGAAAATGGCCCTAGAGTCAGCTGGACCTGGTCACAATTCTTCTCTTCACACTGGAAGTAGAAATGAAAAGAGCATGGGCTACCATCTGTCTTTGCCTCCCATTTATTAGCAAATGACTCAATCTCATCAAACCGCAGTTTCATCATCAGGATAACACAGTTGATTCATGGAAACAGGAGATCTGTGTATGCAAATAGCCTGGCCTGTAAAAGACAGGACAAATACTCTAGAATAAGGAAGATTTCAAGGTCTCACAATTCCTGAACACCCTCTGAAAATATTCCTTAAAGTCTCTTCTAAAGAAACAAAAACAATTTTTTAAACAAAATGCTTTTTCAGATATAAAGCATAAGATCTATAAAGGCAAACAGTCTTTAGAAAATGCCCACATATTTTTGGCTATAATGATAAAACTCGTGCTAAAAATTGGGCACCAAAAAAATCTTTTTAAAATGTCGCAGTGTGTGATGGGCCAAGTTTTATTCCATAACTCATTTGGATAAACACTAAATTGGAATGATTATTACAAAGAGAGAGAGAGACAGAGCGAGAGCGGGAGATTGTGAGGGACTGCCATATTGGCTTCTCTAAGCCCTATTTGAGTTTCCTGCAGTGCCCGGTTTCAGAGAGGAAACAGGAGCTCCAAACGCTCAGCTAATAACCCTGGTGGATGTTGAAAAGGCCAAGCACTTGTCACCACTGATAACTTACTCTCCTGACAAAAACTAGAATGAAGACACCACAGTGTTCTATTTCATAGCTGAAAGGCGAACAACTATTGGCAGTTTCTAATTTATAGATAGGTGATAGTCCTGGCCTGCATTTGGTTTCCTGCCTATCGGTGATCATGTGTTGCAAAAAAAGACATTCCCTTTACATCTTCTAGTGTAAAGGCAAAATCTGAGCACTATTGAAAGTAGACAGATTGGACTAAGTTTTTGCTTCCTTTTATTCACCACATTTTATTAGATCCTACAGTCCTTTTTGCCTGTCTATAGTCCCACGGGCTGCCCAAAACTCCATGAGACCCCCACCTGGTCCTTTCCTACATCCCCAAATTCCTTGATAATGCAAAATAAACTCTCCTTTCCTTTCTCCTCCCCCTAAATTCCCAACAGGATATTAATTTTACAGCAATCAGAGTAAAATAATTTATACTAAATGTGATGGATAGTCCCATAATCATGAGACCTATTTGCATTTTTAAAAGAGGATCACTGCTGCCAAAATTAATGCCTAATTAGTAGAATATAGGACAGTGTTACAAGGCATCAAGTCAATATGGGCTTTTTTTTTAATTGGGGGAATGAGGGGAAAATAATTAGGCTTTAGATAAATGAGCCCACGGAGTCTGCTCCTCTAAACTGGCCTGATATTTTTCTAGATCCATTCCTTCCTCAAGTTCTGCTAAAATAGAGTCTCTACCAACTCACATATTTGTTGTTTTTACCCAGAAACTTTCTTAGAACAACAGAGTCTCTAGCAATGGAGAAAAAGAAATGGGTGCACAGGGTTTCTGGGTGTGTGTTAGCCTGAAGTAAGCACATTAGTTTGTGTGGGTTTCTGGATGTATATTAGCCTGAGGTGAGCACATTTTCCAAATGGACATTGATAAAATCCTTCTTTGCTATAATTGCATGAAAGGTTGACCCACCATTGGAATATGCCATTTAATATTAACATCATTTATACAAGCAAAGCTAGATATGGGTTGATGACATATGGAATATGTCAAGCAAGGAATAGGCAAAAACAACAGCAAAAGATCATTTGCAGAGGGCTTCCTTGGTGGCACAAGGGGTAAAGACACAGCACTATGAAGCAATCCGCAGCACTATGAAGCAATCCGCAGCCACTTAAAGCACAAGTTCAATCCCCAGCCAGGGAGGTGACCCACATGGCACAGCAGACCTCTTCTATATGGCCCGATGCTCCCCTCAGCAGTGTATTTCAGTCTGCATGTTCTGTTCCCCACCCTGTCTCTGGTGAATCCTCTCATCTCTGGCCCATACCCCAGCTCTTGTATGCATAAATAACTAAATCATTTAAAAAAAAAGATAATTTTAAACCTTTATGAATATGTGACTGAAGGAACAGCCCTACAAGAAACCCCCCAATTACCACAGAAGTTGAAAGGGTTCACAGGAATCCACCAGCAGCATGTAGACAACCCAACACAAAGGGGAAATTGGAGCTTTTGGAGGTTAAATGTCACACCCATCAGGAGATGCTGCAGAGAATAGAATCCTGATTCCTGATTCCCACAGCATCCTTCACTGCAGTCTCTCCCGGGCTGACTCCAGAATATCTCAACTTTTAATCTACCCGTTGTTGGTACCAGAAAACACAGATGTGCACAAAGCACATTTTAAATTGTGAGCATTTGGATTTGATTTTGTTTTGACTCTCCAACATGGGTTCTTAGATCAGTAGTTCTCATTTCGAATCCATAATAAAAAGAGCTTCATCTTCTCTGGGTGAGCCAATTTTGAAATTTGGCTGATTCTTTCTACCAACAACGCAGCTGTGACAAACTTAGAATTTCAAATCCACGTGGCCACACACTAGGTGATGACTGTACAAATTGAATCAACTTTTCTGAAATACAATTTCTTATTTTATAGAATGGGAATGGTAACACTGGCCTAGCGATATTGTTATTTAACAAAAATATGATCTTTCCCCTTATTAGTTCAATGGTCTCGCAGGAGTTTCCTGACTTCCACCCTAGCCAATCTTTCACCTATTATTGACAGAACAGCTAGAAGGATCTGCTAAAACCTAAGTCCAGGCACTCTTCTGTCTACTGTCTCCTTCCCTAAAGACTTCATTCTTTTCAGAGTGCAATTCAAAATTATTCATTGGCTTACCTCCTCATTGGCTCTCTGACCTCACCTGCCACCACTTTCATCCTAGATCTTTTTGCTCCAGAAACTCTGGACCCATCCCTGCTACTGAAATATACAATCCCTGTTACTGAAATATACCCACCTCAGGGCCTTTGCACTGCCCTTTCCTCTGCTTGGAGATTTTTGCTTTGAGTATCCATATGAATCACTTTCTCCCCTCACCTCTTTTTAGGTCTCTAAAGTTTCTTCCCAGAGAGGTTTTCCTTGGCTTCCCCAGATGAAATTACAACCTTCTCTTCTAATACTTCACCCTTGCATCTTCATTTTCCTCTTTAGCGTCAACTAATATAGCCCTTATTTACTTATTTGTTTGTTTTATTTGTCTTTCCACAAGAATATAAGCTCATCGTTAGCATTTTGTTCACTCATATATGAGACTTAGGGATGGGGGGTAAAATTCAACCTCTCTAAACTAAAGACAATCTATCTCCAGGACAGTTCTACAATAATGTCCGGCACATAGTAGGAGCTTAACAAATGGTTGTCAAACTGATGACTGACTCTAAAAGAGATACAAAATGATGGTCATTGAAGCATGGAAAAGGGGGGGGAGGAAAAAAGAAGATGGGGAGAAATAGGAAAGTGTCATGAAAAAGAGGTTCAGATTGCAGTCATAAATAATCTAAGAAAGGAAATTAATGTATCATAGTTGAAAAACCCAGGAAAGAAATGAAACATCAGAAGGGAAAGCTACACTTCACCTTCACTGTTCATTCAGCATTCACAAGTGTAAGGACAGTTTTATGTTGACCTGGCACAGCACCATCTCTACAACAGTAGGAAGCAGCCTCACTTCTGTGAGCGACCAGATCAGCCAGCACTATCTCCCCAAGAGTAGGAAGCAGCCTCACTTCTGTGAGGGACCAGATCAACCTGCTCCCTCAAGGTAAGCACAGAGAACGAGAGCACTAACACACATACAGTGACTTTAGGATGCTATTAAGGATTAGATCCATCTATTCTTCACCATTTATTTTCTTAGGAACCTGATTTGAATATATATGTAATGTCAAGAAATAAGATCACTCACACATAACCCGAATATGATACTCCTCAATGCACACATACTCAAAAAGGACAAATACATCCCCTTACTATTAGTGGGGAGAATGAGGGGCATCCCAGGACCCCAAAACCTGTCTGCTCTAAATAGGTTTTGCCATCCACCACATAGATATAAAACATACTCTTAGCAGGTAAAACCTTCAATAGAAAAGAACTTGAATACAATTAGCATGCAGTAAAGAGGCAATTGGTGTGCAATAGAGAAAAGAGAATTAATATACTTAAAAGAGCATCTCCATGAAATTCTCAAAGTTACCCATCCCCTTGTGGGTAAATGCCCAGCCAAATAGGGTTGACCCAAAGCGGGGCCACTGAGGCCTGAAAGCTTGCTACAAATCTGAGACACCTTCTAGTGGAGATCCATAGGAAAGATTCCTCCAGGCAAATCTGGAAGGAAAACAGCAAAATCAAAATACAAGTCAAGATAAAGGTTGCCATTGTCAGCATCCCCACAGGTCTCTCACCATGTCTCTTCCAAGTGTCTCCTTCCATGTGCCCCAAGTCCCCGGTAGAAGTCCAAGGCCAAAAAGCTAGCATGGCTACGTCACATGTCTCTCTGCTCTAAGTGGCTCCTCCAAGCCTTCTCTCCTTCCTTTTTCTCCCCCCAAGTCCTTTTCCCAGTCTTTTTTAGCTTCTCCTCACTGCTCAGCTACACCCTTCCTTGGGTGGGGCAGGAAACCTGAAACAATCTCTTTCTATGGATATCACACTGTTAAATTATTACAGGATTTTTAACAGCTTCTTGGCCTTCCTGCATTGCAAGCAGAGGGAAATTCTGCACCTTCCTTATTCAGATTCCAATCAGTGGCAGCCCCTGGAGCAAGAGTGAGTTTTGAGCAGGCAAAAAAGGTAGTTTGGTTTCCAAGTCTGGGAGGCTCTCAAGGACCCCAGAAGGGCCCCTTTCCTTCTGGTTCGGCCTCCACTAGGATTTTCACTTTTCCTTCCTGGCCTTTTCCTCTCTGGCATCCCAGCCTTGCAAGAGTTGTTTGGAGTGTTAGGTAAGTTTTGCTCTGAGATGCTTTTAAAGGTCTGTGCTGAGGAAAACAACATTCAGTTTGCAGCCTTCTTGGGAATTTTATTTAGCTATTACCTCTTCATCCCAAGGATTTAAAGCCAGATGCAAACTTCAGCTCACGAATTAAAACAACTCTTCAGAGCTAAAAGCTAACTGTATTTGCATAACAATTTAGCAAATCCAAACTGGAGGGCAAGGTCAGGTGAAATAAATTGCCAAGGTCATGATTCTCAGAAGTGGTATTGAAATTCAGAATTGCTGATCCCGGTACTTGCTCTGCCCCTTGGATATCTCCTACTCTTTCTAAATGATACTGTGACCAAAATAAATAAATAAATAAATAAATAAATAAATAAATAAATAAATAAATAAATAAATAAATAAATAAAATCTACTGTATGTGTGGAAATCACAGGCCTGCCCTTAACCCTCTCCTTTCCTTCTAATTCCAGATTATTCAGATCCTGGAAGAAAAGGTCAAATCAAACCTACTGACCTCGCTATATTAGCATACAAATGACAGAATTTAGTAGAAACAGCGATCCGAAGGACTATTGGTTTGAATTGGGAGCTGCTGTTGACGACTTGAAACTCTTTTAAAGACTTGGTATCTATTTTCTTGACCAAATAATTGCTTGGAAATCAGGTTTAATCCTGCGAACCTTAAAGCATCGGGATCCTTAAATACCCGAGAGAAGGAATCTGGGGGAAGGAAGTGTGCCAATGATTCTTGCTTTAATACCCTTAGCTAGAAAATCCTTTAAAGCGACACCACGAAGAGAAGCTGGTTAAAGTCCCAGCCACTTTGAACCTGTCCCGCTGAACCTCTGGATTTTAATTCCTCGGGCGCAGCTCCAAGTCACAATTCTCCGTAGCTGGAAGTCTTTGCCCTCTTAGGACGCAGGGAATTTCGCCAACTACGACTTGCAGCCTGCGAGGGGAGAGGACTTTCCAGGGGCGCGGGAAGTGCCACCCGGGAATCTACCCATCAGTGGGCGTTTAGCGCAGCCAAGCGACAGGCTGGCGCCAGGGCTCAGCAACAGGGAGGCGCCGGCTGAGGCGGAGAGAACTTTGCGCTCCGAGCCGAACCACCACCCTTTGCTGGCCAGTCGCGTCGCTTCTTAGAGGAAGCAAGCGGCGGCGGCGACTGGGCGGAAAGAGGACGGAAAGAAAGGAAGAGAGGAAGTAGCCAGGGAAGAAGCAAAATGAAGCCGGCGCTGGGGGAGCCCGCAAGAGCGTGGCCGACGGGGGAGCAGGGCGCATTGAGCTGCTTCTTTCCCGCACCACGGGTGTGATCAGCTTTTCCTGCACGACCCCCAGGAAATAAGTAGGTCTCGCCTGGGCGGAAAAGGAAGAGAAAAGAATCCAAGTGAGCGCGTTGCCTCTTCTCTCACCGTTGCCCCTCGAAACTCAGGCTGTTTCTCAGCCCAGCCTCCCGGCGGGACCGGACGCAGTGCCGGAGCCGCCCTGCAGATGGGGCGGGCAGGGAGCGGGCACCCTAGCCGCGGGTGACAGGTGCTGGCCTGCCCGCCTGCCCGGCTCGGCGCAGGGAGCGGGCGGGCAGAGAATGCCCGGCAGAGGAATCTGGGAGCGGGCTCTGAGATTGCCGAGGGCTTGCTAGGCTCCAACTTGGATGGCGCGGAGACCGCTCCGGCTTCTGGGACCGCTACGCCGCGTCGAGTGAGCTGCGCGCGGGACCTGGGGGCGGAGACCTTAGGCGGCGGCTGCAGCGGGGCAAGCTGGGCGCAGGAGGGGGCGCGCTTTCTCCCTGCGGGTCTCAGTAATGAGGAGACTGAGTTTGTGGTGGCTGCTGAGCAGGGTCTGTCTGCTGCTGCCGCCGCCCTGCGCACTGGTGCTGGCCGGGGTGCCTGGCTCCTCCTCGCACCCGCAGCCCTGCCAGATCCTCAAGCGCATCGGGCACGCGGTGAGGGTGGGCGCGGTGCACTTGCAGCCCTGGACCACGGCCCCCAGCTCGACCAGCCGAGTTCCAGACGGCAACCCGGCAGGGACCCAGCGGGATGAGCCGGAGCCGGGGACTTGGCGGCCCCCGGCGCCTTCTCCCGGCGCACGCTGGCTGGGGAGCACCCTGCATGGCCGGGGGCCCCCCGGCGCCCGGAAGCCCGGGGAGGGCTCAGGAACCGAGACCCTGTGGCCACGGGACGCTCTCCTTTTTGCCGTGGACAACTTGAACCGCGTCGGAGGACTGCTGCCCTACAATCTGTCTTTGGAAGTAGTGATGGCCATCGAGGCGGGCCTGGGCGATCTGCCACTGCTGCCCTTCTCCTCCCCTAGCTCGCCGTGGAGCAGTGACCCTTTCTCCTTTCTGCAGAGCGTGTGTCACACTGTGGTGGTGCAAGGGGTATCGGCGCTGCTCGCCTTTCCTCAGAGTCAAGGCGAGATGATGGAGCTCGACTTGGTCAGCTCGGTCCTGCACATTCCAGTGATCAGCATCGTGCGCTACGAGTTTCCGCGGGAGAGTCAGGTGAGAGGAGTCTGGCGCGTGGAGATGGGCGCTGGGGGTCGTGACCACAGGGACTTGCAGCCGTGATAGTTTTGAGGGTCGGATCACAACTGTAGGTAGTAGAAGGATCTCAGTGGAAGTAAAACAAAACATTTCAAGTGCTAATGGAAATGAAACGAGGGCTAGAGGTTGCAGACAGAAGAAGTGAGGCATATAAGTGAAAAAAAAACTTCATGTTTGACCAGTTGGGAGAAACTTAGTGGATGTTCGGCGGAAGTAAAAGTCGCAAGTTCAGGGTAGTGGAGAGCAATCGAGATTCTGAAGACTCACGTGTGATGGAGATGGAGGATCCTGATTCTTCCAGTGGTTCAGTCCCTGGAGGTACTCTGAAAGCATGTGGCAGAAGGAGCAGCATCTGCCGTCTTTGACTTCTTGAAAAAGGTTGCCAAAGGCGATTGTGTAAGAAATCACATCCCTCTGAATTCCTTTGAGTAAATAGGCTCGCTGCTACTAGCACAGAAGCAATTGGTTAAAGAAGAGTGGTTAATTAGTCTTGGGTATGGAGAGCCTTAGAAATAACTGCTAGCGTCAAAAATGGGTGGGTGGGGAGACTTGTTTGGGATTGTTTCTTTGCCCCTTCTTTTTATGTGAGGTGGACCCAGAGGCTGGCTGTTTGCTGTTGCTGTTTTCACCCTATTTATGTTCCAGTTTATTACTAAAGGGAGAAGAATCTAGTGATTTATTTTACTATGGATTAAAAATATTAAATGTCTTTTCAATGAAAGAAGCTATTTGTGCACTAAGCAGTTGTCAATAATGATGGGATAAATATTAAGGAGAGGGCAGAACTCCTAGTACTAGGAGTATCCTGCGTTTTGTGCATTTTTGATAAAAATAGTAAGCTTCATTAAGCCTTGCATAAAGTATTTATGAAAAAGGTCACTGGCGTTGGACCCATTTTAAAGATGAGAAACTAAAGAAAGTTCTAGAACTTGATCAAAGTTCACCATGTACTAGTAAAAGTGCCCAGACACTGAAGAATTTCTAACTCCTTCTAATTTTCACTCTGTCCTCTGCTGTAAAAAAAAAAAATCCTCTCTTCTATTTTATATATATATATATATATATATATATATAGGGGTAAAAAACTATAATGAATAAGGCATATGCAAGTGAAAACTTAGATAGAATCTATGCACAAAAAACCAAGGGAGCACTAAAGATAACTTCCTCTAGAAAACTGAACCTTACATTCTTTATCTTGGGAAAGGCAGGCACAAGTTCCTTTCAGCCGTTGCCCAAATGATTTCTATTTAATGCTGATCTGTTGAGATTTGATCTACAGAGTGCAGGCTAATTAACTTTTATATAAAATATTTCCCTCACCTGAATCCGAATGACTGGAGGCAGCAGATGGGAAGACACAGAAAACACAGGTGCACGATGCTGCCAGTGGCCAAAGTGTTATAAACATGAAATTGCTTCCATAGGGTGCATCATTATTAATATGTATGCAGAATCATAGCCAACAAAGTGCAAGAGTCAGCATCACTTGCTTCTCATCATTGCGTCTTTATTACCTAATACTTCATAAGTTGCCAATAGTATTCAGTCTCCAGATTCCTTTCCACTTATATGTAGATGGTTGTCAAGAATCTTAAATAGAAAGAATTTTCCCCAAAATTAGTGTTTCTTAGTTGGAAGGGAAATTGTGCATTACACAGAGCAATGCAACAAAGAGACCAAAGAAACCATGAAGCAGCATCTAGACTTCAAAGCTTTAAGAGGACTGCTGGGGATGGGGGCCAAGTCCTCAAGGACAACCCTTGCAAGCTGACAATAAAATAAATACTCTGCCAAGAATGTTAACTTCTGTAATTCAATTCAGAAATGCATTTGAATCACTTGTTTACTTTCCTTTCATGACACACATCTTGAAAGGGAGCAATGATTTTATTAACTCAGATCTAGTTGTCCAACTGAGGACATTTTCTTTCATGTCTCTTTATATATTAAATTCAAGCATTTCTAACTTACCTTACTTTTAGTGTATCACTTAAATGTCATCTTCTAATATTCTATATTAAGTTAAAAGCCAAGTCATTGTAATATATAATTTTAGGATATGACCACAGTCTGCTTTCATCAAAAATAACTGATATTTCCCTTTATTTGAAAAGAGAACCATTCTCTAATATACTCATGGGATTTTTTTTTTTATGTTTTTACTTCCTAAATATAAAAGCATGTCAAAGTCATTTTATACATTAAAGAAAATTGATTTAATTTAGCCATTGTCCTCACTGGTATCTACTGCCCTGTGATCTAATTTGTTGATTGTGCCAATGTCTAAATAAAGGATTCAAGAAGAAAGTGAACTTGTCCACATAGTCAAGTGAAATCAAAGTGTGTCTCTTATTCAGACAAATCAAAATTACTTTTAGAGCAGGAGCAACATAATGTTTTCTCTCACTTTCTTGGGTCACTAACTTCTTTCATATGAAGGCTTTAATTAATTCATAACAGTTTTGATAGCATCTTGCCATAATTCCTGAATGATCAACCCCCTGAAATGATCAAACCCCCTGAGAAAGGCACAATAATTTTATTTCAGTACCCTCTTTATTCAAACATAAATACATGCGAGCATCAATTTGGAAAGAACCAACTTCTTTCGAACAGGAAAATCCATTAAAAGGAAGATACTTAACTTACCCACTTTTGGAAATCATGTGTATTTTCTCTGTATAATAAACAGTATAACTTTGTACTTAAGATAGAGTCAAATCACATTTCCATCAAAAGTAAAATCAGACTTTATTACCACATTCAAACCTTCGCTTGAAGTTACCTCATTTTATTAAAATGGTCACTTCTTAGTTCTAAATTCTTTTCCTATGACCTTTGAATGAAGATGATGTCTATGGGCCCTGTTACATTTATTTTTTAAGTTACGTTAAGTTCCTGCAGTTATTATTCTTCCCCTGTCCTGTACTACTTTATCTCCCAGTGGTTTTGTATAGTTTCCCGTCAACTCCTTAAATTTACCTGCTGAAGTAGTGACAGATGCACATTTCTTTCTAAACTGTTTATTTCATGATTCCATATTGGTTCCAGGAAACAGAGTTGATGGAATAATCTTCTGACTTAGATCCAAACCCAGGCTATTAAAAAGTGACTGCACTTGTTGAATGTGCCAACCACAATTTGCCTATCGTGTGAGCCATATATGCTAACTAACTAATATATATTTGTTCCCATGGAAATATAAGTGTTTTAGAAGGTCCACATTCTTTGATAAGATAGGGCTAAGTGCTGTAGCTCATTAATCGGAATTTGGCTAGCACAACTTTTGTGTGGGTCAGGGAACAAACAATGACACCATATATAACTTAATTGAGGTGACTCATCAGGAGATAAGTTAAGAGCATTTATTTTTTAAACATCTGCTTTCACCTGAGTTGGTTTTCCTTGACTTGATCTATGCAAAGCACCGTCTGTCTTCTGTGGGAAATGTTTTCTTCCACAATTCATGATGAATGGCTGATAGTAGCACCTAATTGTGGTTGACTTGAAGATAAATGATTTCAAGTTAAATGTCAAGCGATGCAAAACTTTCCTTAGCAGTGATAGTTCACAGGTTTCTCTGGAAGAACAGAGATCTGGGACTAATTTGGAGATTCGTGGTTTGGATTTGGGAAATTTTAACAATGTTAACAAATAGGTAGAGCAGAAGAGACTAGCAGACATTATTCATTGGGCAATTAGTGTTTGTCACCCACACTTCTTTGCGCCTGCCACAGTATAACCATAGAGAATATTTGATCTTTGATCTTCTTCAACTATTATATCTTCGAGTTAACTTATAATTGAATTGGCTGAACTAAGTATCTGAGTTATCTGAAAACCAATTTCAAAGTATAATTCCTTAATGTTTTGTCTTCTCATGTTGCAGAAGGCACCATGGATTTTGTGTCATTGGATTTTCTTTCGTGAAAACCTTCAGTCAGTTTCCAGCCATGTTGGTTAAAAGAGCATGCTATAATGCAAAGTATTTTAAATAGTAGTCAAAGACTCTCAGTCCACTTCTCTCTCTTACTGATTATTTAATCTTGGCCAAGTGCCTCTATCTCAGAGCATCTATGTTTATCAGACCAAAGAAGGTAGCTTACCAATCTGACAGCTGTTTTGTGAATCAAATAAGAAAGTAAAGTTCTTTGAAAAAACTTGTAGTGTTAGCAAAATAACTAGTAAAGAGATATCAGTGATGATCTGGTAAGAATCATGCAATCCTAATTCTCCATTAATAGTTATTAACCCAACTGGGATTGATTCAATACAACATTTCTTCATCTTTACCTTGCCTTCTACTTCCTTATTTCCCTTCTCTTAAAAAAAAGCAACTGGGTTTAGCCCAAAAGAAAACAAAAACAACTAGTTCCCAAGTAGGTTACTTACCTGGGAGTAGAAGACATGCCATAGGTACTGTTTCTGTATCAAAGGCAACTTTTAACCTGTGGCATATCTAACACTGTTTATAGTAGAGTCTTTGGTGTCACCATAGAAAGTTCAGTAAGAAAGTTTTTCAGAAATGTTGGCCTCTCATGTTGATCATAAGTTTCTCCTATAATCAAACTTAGAGTAAATCACTTCTGAGACTATGGCCACACAGTCTTATCCCACCACCCCCACTCCATTCACTATACCACGAAGCATAATGTTTAGCTCATTGACATTATAGTCACAGCAAGTCTTTCCTGATGAAGAAAGCAGCATGCTGGTTTATAGTTGCAGGAGCTCCTTATCTCATCATGCACAGCTAACAAGCATTTAGAAAAACCAGCTACTTGGAGTACCTTTACCCTAGAAGACAGTGGGCTTTATAGCAAGGTACTTCAGTCGCACCACTAAATGTAGAGATGAGAATCTCATTGTCTTCTGCCCACTCTACCTATAATACAGCTCATAACACAGAAGAGTGGAGGAGCTCTCAGCACCAGAAATGTGAGGCTAGACTTATAAAACTAGGCAAAAAGGAAGAAAAAACATCTCAATATCTGCCTCTGCTGAGTAAATGCAAGAAAAACAAATAAATAGAAATCTTCAAGCCACACATTTCTCTTTCTCAGATCTTTCCTCTTAGGGATGGTGGGAGAAAAAAATCCAAGGGGGAAAAGTGAGCCAGGAGTAAACCAGTTGTGTGATCTCTCCCTCCTGCTCCTAGGCTAATACCTCAATATGTAAGATTCCCCCTCTGAATATGTAAGATTCAGGCACTTTCAGGGGAGATTGTTTGATCTGTAGTAAGAGAGCAGGTGATCATATTGCCCTGGATTGGTATTTTAGCAGCTGGCATAAACCTTGCCACTGAAAGGCCAGGGGTGGCCAGGGATTAGCCTTCTGAAAGGCCAGGGGTGGCCAGGGATTAGCCTTCCTGGGTTCAAGTGATAAAGAATTAAGTGGGTGGACTTCTTTTTATTTAGACTGAATCATGATTCATTGGTATTCATTTGAGACATAAGTTTGGGGGGAAATTCAATCATATATTTTTGAAACATTTATGATTTTTCAAGGCTTCTAGCAGATGAGCTCATATAACCCTAATTGACCTGTGAGGTAGGTAACAATGTGTAGACAACATGTAGAGTTTTAGAAAGATGTATGTATTGTAGGAACTGAAAAGTCACTAAGAAGAAAACAGACTAGTAGCTGTTCTGAATTTAATGTGCTAGTCTATACTCCAAGGATAGATTGGATTCACCACTGTTTTTGAATTACAGAAAATAAAAGGATGAAAGAGAGCTGTCTACTTCTATGTTTGATTGTTAAAGCCTATTTCATACTAAAAGCCCAATAACAGGAATTTAATTAATTAAATGAATTATATCTCTTTACATTTACAATGGAATAGTATACATCCATTTAAAATGAAAATGATTGCTGACACAGAAAGAAAAAAATTATAAAATGTATATAAATGATCTATAAAATATAAAGTCTAGAATTTTATTTATAAAATTGTTAAGAGTAATTATAGTTAGATAGTTGAACTACACATTTTCCCCTATCCATTCTTCTATTTTTCTAAAAATAAATGTGTTACCTAGATAATTAAAAGTAGTAAGTGAAGAAAAATATTACCTTCACATTTTCTTTACCAGTTCTTTTAATAATTCAAAATGAAAATAAAGATTTCAGGAAAAAATAAATTGGAGAGTATGTTCAAATTGATCAAGGCCCTTTCACATCTATTCTTAATTTCATCTTCACAATTACTTCGTGAGGAAAGTGGGGCAAATAGTATTATCTTTATTTTGCAAATGAGACAATAATAACTGTGAAGGGAAAGATAGATGTTAAGAGAATAAGTTTTTGAGAAGCACAGACCTATGTTTGAATCTTAACACTACAACTTTCTAAACATCTTACCTTGAGAAACAGCTCTAATGACTCCATACCTCAATTTCTTGATCCGTATGATTATACCATAAAGTTATGGTGAGAATGACATCATGAACACAAAGTTCTAAGCGCGGGACCTGAACCTGCTTTCTTATTATGAAAATGATGGTACAAAGTGTTGACATGGCAAGATTAATAAAAAATAATAGGATTAGAACTCAAATACTTTAGCCTGCTATCCAGAGTACTGCTATGTGCATATTTAATATGTGTATTATATTCAGGCTTAGGAAGTGACCTCCTGTTTTGGAACCCCACTTAGAGTTCCAGTTCACTGAAGTGCACTCAGGTTAGGTGTGTAAAGTTGGTTAGTGGTGATGTGAACTTTGTGGTCCAGTTTCAACTAGTTGCTCCATTGTGTGGGTTCAGAATGACTGGATCTTTGGAGCAGTTCTGACAGAGAACAATGTTCTATTTCTGTTAGTATCAGTGAGAAATTCACAAGTCTTACCTTATCTACTACCAGGATCCAAACATAAGGAACAGTAGAATGTAAATGACATTCACACTTGATTCTCCAATACATTATGTGCAGTTCCCATATGCCTGGCTCATTAGGAAAAGATTGGATTGGAACATCTGGGTTGGGATTCAGGTTTAGGTAGCATTTCCCAGTTCTCATTCTTGGTATTTACCACCTTCCATCTGGGCAAATGAAAGAAGGAAGTGGCAAAAAATTGTGGGGGTGGGCCTACCGAGTTGGCACATTTAGGCTGGAGAATGCGCCCCAAAACTCCCCCTGTCTAGATCCCCAGAACCAGTTATTACTTTACCTTCTATGGTAAAGGGGACTTTGCAGCTGTGAGTCCATTAAGCAGCATGAGACAGGGAAGTTATCCTGGATTATTCAGGTGGATCCAATGCTCCTTATAAGAATGACGCAGAAATTTAGGGGAGAAGGTACTGTGACTATGGGATGATGGAAGCAGAGACTGGGGTGATGTTCTTTGTAGATGGAAGACTACAAGCTAAAAAAAAAGAAGAAAAAATGATTTCTTTCCTTAGAGGCTCTGGAAGGACCTACTAACACCTTGACTTCAGTCCAGTGAAATTGATTTCAGATTTTTGACTTCCAGTTACAAATAATGAGAATATGTTTGTGTTTTAAAACACTGTTGATTGCAATTTATTATGGTGGCAATAAGGAACTAATTATTATAACACTTGTATAGACTTATACATGGAGGAGATAAAAAGAGAAGTTGACCTGACCCAGCCTGAAGAGGCAGATTTTGGTTCAGCTTAACACATTTTGCAGCTGAACAACTGAAAAAATTCAAGAGAGATAAAGCTTGGGTCTTTTAAGATGCAGTGACCCCCCCCCAACTTGTTACCATCACCCAAATGATATTTTAGGGTTCTTGGAAGGAAGGGGGTTGTTAGAAAGGATAGGATCTAACTTGGTATGGATGGAAGGTTCAGAAATGGCCCCCTTTTTCCTATAGGTTTTTTAGTTACTAATGTAACTGACTTATGGCTCAAAGCTTAAGGGACAACAGCACTGTGATATACTAAGGCTTGTAGGAAAAAGATACCCATAAGGCAAACTCCATGTTTTATTGAATGCTGACTATATCAGAATTGTTTGATGCACACAACTCTGAGGGATATTAAAAATGCATATTGCTTTTCTGAATATAAAAATGATGCATATGCAGTACTACCCCATGGGTGTCCACAGATGACCTTGAGTAACATTTTGATGTATTTTGTTTTCTCCAGGCTAATGCTTTAAAATTTTCAGGAACAGTTGGGTAGAATTAAAGAAAACTATTGTCACTCCAACTGGGCATTGGCATAAAAGAAGAGACAAAAAGAAAAATTTTAATTTCCTGAAACCTCCAAGTTAACTTAATTTCTGAAATCTGGGCATTTGGAATTGATGGCATTTCAATATTACAAGATGGGATTTTGTATTTGTCTACTTTTATATTTTCATCCTCTGCCAGTGGTTGAGTCTGGATAGTTCCAAATAATAACTTGATCTGAATCCTTCAGTAGTATTCTTGGGAATGACTTAGGAGTTGCCACTTCCCTTCAGTTAGAGTGACCATTAGCTGAACTCTCTCACTGTTCTCCTGCACACAATCTTTGGTGGTTTGTGTGGAAGGTCTCAACTCATATCCAGTCAATAATTTGCAGATTAAAGATTTAAAATGTTTATTTCCATAAATAAAAAATGTTTAGCATGCTTTTATCTGACAGAATCACAATCTGGCTGAGTTGTGAAATTCTCTGTATTCATTTCCAATCGGAGATACTTAAACAGGGATTCCATTAAACAGGGAATTTACTTTTATCTATTGTGAATTTAACAGGTACATATAGAGAGCAGTTATTGTGTTGATGCTATAGGAGGAATTAATTTGAGTTACATCAAACATTGTGTTACACATGGAAGGAAATGTTGAGTGTACACCTGAAAATGAATGACAAATCCATACTTGAATTCATCCCATGTGCCTTCACCTGGTTGCAGGCACGCAGAGCCATCTAGTGGTGTCTAAAATATAACTTTCAGCTACAGCATCCTAGGAAACCATCCACAAGACTACAAGCAACTTTTAGTCCATTTCCTGGGTGGTGGTTTTGGGTTTTTTTTTTTTGTTTGTTTGTTTTTTGTTTTTGGCTGTGGGAAATGTATGTTTGTCTTAGAAGACTTAGCAATCTCTGCAGTTCTGCCACCAACCTATAATTGCAGTTATAAACCCATAAAGAAAGATATCAAAGTCTATGTCTAGAAGGGTTGAAAAGAAAATGTGAATGACTTCCTATGTAGATTACTAATGTAATGTATTATTAGAAATTACTAATGTAATATATTATTAGAAATTAGTAGTAAATAGTAGCTGTATTTACTATCCTTTTAGCTCATAATGCAACGTGAAAAGATACAGCCATTTTATCGTGGGTAGTTCTGAAAGTTAATAAAATATCATAGAATAAAATAAAAAATCACCCTTAAATCCACAGCCCAGAGATCTAGGCATATATATATGTTATAAAATTTGTGTCATCCTATAATTTTTTAACTTACCCATATATTAGAAATATCTTCCCATATCATTAACATTTCCCATTGTTTTTAATAGCTGGATAATTTGCCTTTGAATGGATTGTTTCATCATTTGTTTAACCCCATTGTCTGAATCCAGGTTGTTCCCATTAAAGTAATAAGAAAAATTAACACTGCTCCTAATGGGACTTTACCAAACTTAATATTCTTATAGATTATCCTCCTTAATATTCTTATAGATTTTGGTTCTGTAGAACACCTTCTTCTTGTATTTTAGGACACCATTGTGGTTTTCTTTTTATGCTCTTTCATTTTCTTTTGCTGATTGTGTTTCTTGCCTTTGACTCCTGGAGTAAGAAAGAACCAAAAACAGAAAGAACCCCAAAAATTAATTTAAATGATGTAAAGTTCCAACGTCAGTTTCTCAGCACTCAAGCCCCATTTCAGGGGCTCAGTGGCCACGTGTGGGAAGTGACTACTGTATTTGACAGCTCAGATATATATTTTCCTTCTTCATAGAAAGTTCTGTTGGTCAGTTCTATTGCTGTCAGAGGGCATGCAGTTGTAAGGAGTAGAAACTCACTCCATGAAGCTCAAAAACAAGGAATTTGTGCTAAAAAATTACAGGTAAAGAACAGGAGGCATATGTGCATGGGCACAGTTGGTGTGATAAGCTCCACCACTGCAAACTATGGGCAACTACTCTTTTTCCTTTCCCCTAAAATCAAGTAGCTCATCTCTTAACTCTCACTTCCCATCTGTTTCAACCTTCTTTCTGTACATCAGTGTCTTCTTTTGTACTACCTTAGCTTTTATGTGAATGTGGTTTTGATTTACCATGACAAGATGTAGTATGACCTCTTTATGACTTTACAACTCTAACCAAGTCATCTATGCGCTTTACATCTCTTAGTTCAGTCTCCAGACATCTCATTGAATCAACTCATATACATTGTCTCACTCTCCACTCCAAGGTTTCTGTCCTCACTTCATCCAATCAGCAAAGGCTGGATTTTTGAGTTAAGTGCTTAATGTAATCTTTAAATACAGCAGTAAATAGCAAAGTTCTTTGTTCTTAAAGAACTTACATTCTATGAGGGGAGACAATAAGACATGCAAAAAATACGTAATGTGGTTTTTTTAAGAAGAGGCAAATGTATTTTCTCACTAGAGAAAGTTAAAAGCAGGGTAATGACTTAGAGAATGACTGGTCAATGATGCCTGTCAGAAGAGGTGACATTTGAGCAGAGAATGAAGTAAGGAATGAACTGTGCAAATTTCAGAGGGAACAACATTTACAAAGAACGAAATCAAAAGTATGAAATCCCTGAGGTGGGAATGAATATTTGTTGAGCATTGCATTGCAATGAATATTTGTTGAATAAATTAATAAATGGACTCCCCTTAGTCCTCTCCATAACACTGTTTGTTAGTGGGCACAATTTCAGAGACTGAGGTGTAAATAGCGAAGCAATAACCAGACTTAGTACATTTTACTATAGGCATTTCCCAGGGTTTCGACTCCTGAATATGTCTCTTTGCATGTGGCAAAAATGGCATCCCCTCTAACTTAGAACAAGATTTCTCAACGCATCTTCAGCTTCTCCCTATCTTCATTAGATTGTGTTGTCTCCCTCGTGTTTCTCGTATCTCCATCTTTCCTTCTTTTTTTCACAATGGATTAACTTTCCCCACCAATACTATTGAATGGCCACTGCAGCTCTAGTTTTTTTCCTCCCAACCATTTTGCACTCTGCTGCTCTGTAACTCTTCTTAAAGTATTCATCCTTTCATTTATTCATTCAGCAAACATATCACCTTAGCATCATGTTGTTTTACTCTGGCAGTATTATGGTTCTTGTTCTTTGCTCCAATACTCCTGAAGGATAAAACATACATATTAAAAAATAGCAGTGCTTCAATATAAGAAGAATTTGAAAATTTAAGCATGATACACCATGCTTAAGAGACAATATCAAATTCTCCAGGTTTTGTGAGTAAAATTAAAGAAGCATCCATTCTCCATCCTCCCTATTCTTCCATGTTGCCCTGAAGCTAGAGAAACAGCGGTCAATAATCATTAGCAAACTTACAGAACCTGATTTTGAAGACCTTCCACAAATGTGCAAATAACTTCGTGGTTTGTAACATTCTGCTAAGATACAGCTGCCCAGAAAGCCTAAGAACTCTAAGAATTGAAATGTGTGTGTGTGTGTGATTTTTAAATTGATAATAGTAAATCTTTGTTTTAATCTCTGTCATATATCTATACAGAAATACAGTATAGAGCTAAGTAATCATGATTTGCTGATGAACTAAGCTCCTACTCAGAATTGATTTTTCCATTGAAACAATGTGATCTGTGACTGTTAAGACCTCAGGCCAGGCCACAAAAGCCTATTTGGCCCATAATATAGCAGAAATATGGCATTAATAGTTCTATAGACACCAAGTGGTATCTGTATCATGTATTTTCAGTTTGAGACCAAGCAGACAGATATGGATTGAGAGGGAGAAACAGAAGCTCTGGTTTCAAGTTCTAGCTCCAGAATATTCTGTATATTCTTGCAAAACCTCCTTGAGTTTCAGTTTTCTCCATGTTAAATTATAGTCATTCATTAAACAAATATTTATTGAGTACCTACTGTGCTATTTTAAATTATTGATACAGGTTTTGGTGAGTTGATATACATAAAAATACTTCATAAACTCAAATAAAAAAGATGAGGAGTTGGGTCTCCCCAGTGGTGCAGCAGTTGAGCACTGGGTTGCAAAGCTGCCTGCAGCCTCTGCAGCGCTGGTTCCATCCCCAGCCACTGGCAAGGGTCCCACATGGTGCGCAGACCTCTCCTGCCGCACCCGCTGCTCCCCACAGTGTATTTCATCAGTCCGCCTGTTCTGTTCCCCGCTCTAGCTCTGGTGAATTCTCTCACCCTCCCACGCTTCTGACTGTACCCAGTGCTTGTATAAATAAATAAATCTTTATAAAAAAAAAAAGATGAGGAGCATTTTTTTAAAAGATTTATTTATTTTTATACAAGAGCTGGGGTACAGGCCAGAGGCGCAGGAGGGTGAGAGGATTCACCAGAGACAGAGTGGGGAGCAAAACAGGCAGACAGACGAAAATACACTGCTGAGGGGAGCAGCGGGTATGGCAGGAGAGGTCTGCCGTGCCATGTGGGAATCTCCCTGGCCGGCTGGGAATCAAACCGGTGCTGCAAAGACAGCAGACAGATTCACAGCTCTGTGCTCAACCCACTGTGCCATAGGGGAGGCCCGATGAGGAGCGTTTTTATTGAAACATTGTTTTCTTTAGGAAAAAATTCCTAGATCTTGTTAAGGACAGACAGCTCATATCTTCTGTGCTAACCTGACCTTCGCCTTCCTTGTTCCATTCGGCACTGAGCTGGGTATTGTACTATAACCCCTAAATGGCCAACCACAGCCAGAAAAGCAGGAGAGGAGAGCAGTGTTTCAACACTTCCCAAATAGGGACAAAAAATAGTGTTTATCCTGCATCCCCTACAGTCAGGTGTCCATCTCAGACCTGGGGAGAGCAAGGGATTTTGAGGAGCTAACAGCATAGAAGCACTACAGCTGGGCCACAGGTTAGAATGAGTGACACTGGAAATCAAATTTAAAGATAAGATTTCCTGCTTATATTAATGAGAATGTATTTGTTAAATTTTTTGAGAATGCATCTTTTTCTAAATAAAATCTACAGTAAGCTGGGCTACTAGAAAAATAACCAAGTCTTATTCTACCTTCACTCCAAATTTGCCTTTAATACTTGTCAGGCAGCAGCCACTTAAGAGGTCACATCTCCATCAGGATTCAGCCCCAGCCTGGGCCAAGAGAACATGTAGAATCCCCTTGGCACAAAGTAACACTGGGAAAGACCAGGAGAACCCAACAGACTTGACCATGGCCACCCCATCTCTGCCCAGTTCACGACCTCTTAACTGACTTCTCTGCCTCCATGATTGTGCTCTACTGAATTTCCCAAGCTGCTGTCAGAAACAGGACTAGTTTACTAAATGGACTGCTGGACCCCCTTCCACTAGGCCCTAAAAGGGATAGCTTTGTTTCCCAAACTTGAGGCATTTGATGCACAACCTTCATCATTTTTATTGTATCGCTGCATCATCCCCTGCTCCGCATTTTAAAAGTTAATTTACTCTTTCACTTAAATTTATTTTCAAAAATCTTCCCAGCATGACCTTAATGAAAAAACCAGCACCCTTGCCATAAATAGAAATTAATTATTAAAATAAGTACACAGTGAAAACAAAGCAGTTCTAGCTTGCCTGGGCCCTTTTTAAAAGGAAAGTTTCCAGGTCTTAAGAAAGTGTTGAAGACATGCTGACACCAAATTGAGGCTTTCTCCTTGAATTAACAGAAGGATTAAACACTAATTGAAAAGGGATTAATTTTCTCACTATGTGATTCAGTGTTATTTAATGTCAAGTCCCCGAACAACCTAAAATCCTCTCATGAACCACCTACCCTCTGCTAAACCCTAATCTATAGGCTGAATGCTAAGCAGCTTACAGTGGCGTTCAAGACCTTTCATTGTCACAACCCCTTCTCGATACTCACCCTTTGCACTCTGCTCAGCTGGGCCTAAATGCACACTGAGGTCCCCAGCCCTGCCAGGGGAAGCTCGCTGCTGGGAATGCTCTTTCCCCTTGTGTACGCCTGAAACTCCTCATGTACCTTCAGATCTTTGCTCAAACATTACTGGGTGGGCATATTCGCTGCCCACCCCTTTTCTGTCACAGTTAATCACTTTCCTGCCTGTGCAAACTTCCTGCTTTTTTGTACATTCTTTTTTTCTAGATCTATCATACAGTGGTATAATTATTTGTTAGCATGTGTCTCTCTCCTCCACTAGGTTAAGCCCCAAGCTTCTAGCCCAGTGTGTGGCTCATAATAGGTACTCAGTGCCTATCGATTAAACTGAATTAATGGTCCATTTCCCTCTTTTCCGGTATAACAGAACTAAGTAACTGCTGTGGAAAACCTTCCATCTGTCAAGGTGGGGTGATGTGAGTTTAAGAGATTGCACCACCTATGAAAGAGAGTCCTCATTCACTGGTGGATAAAGTTCATGACCACCCAGAATTTATTATAAGATGACAAAGCTGTGAGAATGAGGCCTTGAAGAAATTGATTTTGTAAGAAGTAGGAAACTGGTTTCTGCTACCCTATTAAACTTTCCATATGTCCTTCATTGTCCTCAAATCAGTTTTCAATTTCTTGCAGATCACAAGTGACAGAAAAGTGACATTGTTCTCATGTCTTTGAGCCACTGGTTTTCCAAACTCTCACCTCCACCCAGAGTCAACTTCACTGTATTGTGTAGCCCGAGATTCTTGACATATAAAATTAAGGAAGTCAGAGCTGCTGAAAAGTAAAGTTAACCAGAAATGGTCTTAGAAAAAAAAAGAGAAAAAATCTGAAATTATATTTCATCCTGCTATCTCTCATCAAACAAAGTATCAGGAAGTCAGACAGGCGTTCAGATCTGGGGAGAGGCATTCGTATAATTTCTGGGGGAGAGGCGTTCAGATAATTTCCATCATACTCACTGCCTTTCTGTCATTAAATATATAACAGGTCTTCAAATGATGTCATTTCATTAGAAGGTTGATGAGAAAAACAAAATCCCAGCCGAAGAGGAATGAAACATTACTCAAGGATCTGCTTTTGTTATATACTGTTTGGCTTAAAACTATAGTTTCCAAAAACCTGTGAAGAATTTAAAATGAGGACGCCCTGTATGTATCAATAATTCCCAGGCCTTCAGTCCCCCGGAGTCATGGCTGCCTTTATGTTAGCAACATCCAGGTAACTTTTCAAAATATAGATTCCCATATTTATCAAATCACAGTCCCTGGGGTTGGAGCATAGAAACTCACCTGACAACTTCACAGTGTTTCTTTTTCTTTTTTTTTTTAAAGATTTATTTATTTATATAAGCACTGGGCACAGTCAGAAGTCCGGGAGGGTGAGAGAATTCACCAGAGCCAGAGCAGGGAACAGAACAGGCAGACTGACGAAATACACTGCTGAGGGGAGCAGCGGGCGGCAGGAGAGGTCTGCACATATGCGGGACCCTCGCCCGGTGGCCAGGGAACGAACCGGCGCTGCAGAGGCTGCAGGCAGCTTCACAAGCCAGCGCTCAACCGCTGCACCACCAGGGAAGCCCCTTCACAGTGTTTCTTACTATCATAATTAGGGGCCAAGTTACCCTCAGAGCCTCTCCCAGAGTGATTTTCAAACTGTGACTGGGAAGCCCCTGCACAGTTCACATTAGGTACTCTTTCACGTGTAGATTCTCAGCCTCACTAAGTCCCACTAAATCATATGCTATGGTCTGGTATCTGCATTAAAAACAAAACCCAAAACCTCCCCCAGGTGATTCATCTGTGCACAGTCAAGTTTGAGAATCAGTGACCTGGGGGAGAGGTGTCAAACTCAGATGCCTCACAGGGGCCGGGAAGGTAATGGAAATGTGAAAAGGAGCCCCAAATAATACAACAGGGAGTAGTAAAAATTGGAGGTAACTGAAAAGTGCCTGACCTTTCCAAAGGAGGCAGCCAGCCACCACTCAACTGCAACCAGCTGTTACACATGGGGATGTTGCCAGATATTCTGAATTTGCAAAACAAGCCAGACTCTAACTTGTTTTTTTTAAAGTATAATTGGCAGATAAAATTGAAAGTATTGAAAGCATTCAGTGTGATGATTTGATATACAAATCCATTGTGATTTAATTCTCCTTTTTTAGAAAAGAATCTGCAGGCCCACTTAAGAGTCTGACACTTCTGAACTAGGAATATCGATACATTTGTCATAGACAAGTATTTGCCAGGTCTCAAGGACTGGCAAAGCTAGAAGGTGACATACACCTGTAACCACAACAAGCACAGCAGCTTTAAGGTGCAGCTAGGAAGAACCAGGATAATTACATACTGCAAAGGGCAGGCAGCTCCCTCATCTAAAAACAAGAGAGCAGGTGTGTTTGTTTTTAGGCAGAGGAGGGGAGTGAGGCACTAAAAGGATAAAGTAATCCATTCCAGATGTACCCCAAAATAAATCTTAGAAATCTATCTCATAAAATAGAGATAATGAGATGATAGGTACTCATAATGTTTGAGTTATTGGTTAAGTAGAACAGTTTATATCAAGTGGATGAGCGACGTTGTCACTCAGTAGGTTCTGGTAGTGATGACAGAGCAAGTCAACTCACTCAGTAAGAAATGTCATTTCAAAACAAAATTGTCTGTGCATCTCATCATGGGATTTCTTTCCTTTATTCTGGGTTCAGTGATTCTAAATTTTATGTAAAAGAAGTTGCTAATAAATAGTCTGGTGAATTCTTGTGGATAATTCTGGAAAGCTAATAAAGCTCTAGTGCTGGGTGGTCTTCACTTTGTTGTACTAGTATTCCTTGGCATTTTTATTTAAAAAGTAATTTTTATCTGAGAGCAATGTAATGGTAATATTTCAAAATTTATTTAGAATTCAAAAGATTAATAATTGCATTATTTCAACATACACTCCTTTCCAATTCTTGTCCTCTTGCATACATTTTTATCTCCATGAGTGTTTTCTGTTTTACTTGCCATCACAATCCTAGGGCCTATTAAAGTGCTTTGCATAGTAGTCCTTCACATATTTGTTTAAGAAATGAATGAATAAAGAATTTATAAATGTATCATCAGTTTTGTATTCTGCTTTGCTGACTTCTGCTATCTCATTCATTTTATAAGTATCCAAGACTCCAGACAAATCACACTTCTCTAAAATCAAACAAAAGGTCAAGAAAAAGTCAAAACTGGAAGGCTGACCATCGAACTGAGGCAAACAGCAAAAGAGGGGGCAGGAGTGGGGGCAAGACAGGAAAGGATGAACACAAGGGAATATGGTGATGGTTCACAGGTGATACAGTGGCAGAACTATGGGGACTAAAACAATGTAAGGGGAAAAATTTAATTAGTTAATTAATAAAAAGAAAAAAGAAAACAAGCCCTTTGAGTGAAAAAAATCATATTTCTCTATTTTGTTCATATTTTTTTATTTGTAAAACCAGAAAGACAGAAAATTTAGAAAAAATGCCTTATTCCACTATCCAAAAACACTTTATTTGTTGAGATAGTTCTCCTAGTATTTGTTATATAAATATTTTTCTTTAAACATGGAACATTTCAGATTCTTTCATTTAATGTGGCATTGTTCGTGTTTTCCTTTGTTATGGAAAATCCAATGTCACTATTATTTTATTAACTGCTTATTATCTCAAGTTATTGAATATTCCTAGAATGTTGACATTTAAGTTTTCACAATTTTTCTCATAAAATGTTCTATGATAAAGATCTTTGTTCATAGACTCTTTGTTCACTTTACAAAGTATTTTCTTTTCCTTTTTTTCCACACAGAAATGCAGGCAGTCTTTATTATCTTTATTATCTAAGTTGACAAGGTCTCCGGAATTGTCATTCATTTATCTGTGCTTTTTACAGATTATTTTCTTAGCATACATTTCGTGAAGGGGAAAATAAATGTTAGTTAATAACAATATCTCCATGGATCTTTTTCATATGGCTTATATGAGTGGTATATTTTCTAGATCTTTATATATCCGAGATCATCTGTGTTATTTTTCTTACAAATAAAAGATAGATTGACAGGGCATCAAGTTCTTTCCCAAATTTGGTTAGATGTCATTTTATTGTCTGAGCATTTAATGTAGCAGACATGAGAAGTCCATGATACTTATATTTATCTCTTTGAAAGTCACATTTTTCTTTATGTCCTTAAATGCTTTTTATTAAAGCATTTTGCCAGATATATCTAAGTATAGTCATTTTTATTCATTTCACCAAGAATAGGTAATTCATTAAGTTGAGGTAGTTTATTAACCACAAAATTTTTCCTTAGCTATATCTTTGATTAGTGCTTCTGTTCCTGTGGTAATGGCTCCTTTTGTAGGTACAGCATATGTTTTAGGTTGGAAACAAATAGTCTATATCCAAAGCAGGACAATTTTGAAAGTTAAAAAGGGAGCCATAAAAAATTATAAAGAATAATAGGCACTGTCTTAGTACAAGCTGAGATACATATTAGCCCTCCCTGTCTTTATTATTTACAGTTCATCCTTTTTTCCATATCCTGAAAGATTTTCTTAATTTTGTCTTACTTATCACCATTTTTTTATGCTTCCAAGAATATTTACAATAAGCTATCGGATTTTTAGTTTTCCTGCTTCTTTCCACATGACACTATTTCCTTTTCATTCCATCCAAGTGTTCATTTCACATGTTATCCTCTTGAGAATTATGTTTCACGAAGGTCATGTTATGCTTATTGCTTAAATCGAAGGGTTTTGTGGGGCTTTCTTAACTAATTTTCTTTTGACTTCTAAAATAAATCATTTTCAGAATATGTTTTCCTTTTCCTTTGGCTGTTTTATTGCATTTGTGTAGAGTATAGGTTGGTTGTTTTTTGTTGTTGGGGGATGAGTTCTGATTCTAGAGCAATAAGAAATCCATACCTTCTGTTTGAAAACAAACAGGCTGATTAGATAGTAACTGCCTTACTTTGAATTCACTTATATCTTGACTAAATCTTCTTGTAGTAAATACAGCTGGACACTAAGTTGTGCACATTATCTCAATCTTTAGCAATCCTCAAACATGTGCGATGACTGTTGAACTGAACTGGAATCTTCTTCTTTGCTGAGTTTCTGTCTGATCGTATGAACCATAAGCTCTTTTTTTTTTTTTAAGATTTATTTATTTATTTATTTATTATACATACATACATACATACATACATACATACATACATACATACATACAAGCGCTGGGTACAGTCAGAAGCGCGGGAGGGTGAGAGAATTCACCAGAGCCAGAGCAGGGAGCAGAGCAGGCAGAAGGACCAAAGTACACTGCTGAGGGGAGCAGCGGGCAGCAGGAGAGGTCTGCGCGCCATGCGGGACCCTCCTCTGGTGGCCGGGGAGCAGCCTGGGATCCTACCGGTGCTGCAGAGGCTGCAGGCAGTTTTGCAACCCAGCGCTCAACAGCTGCACCGCCAGGGAGGCCCAGAACCATAAGCTCTTAATCAGTTCCTCAACACAGGCAGTCTTTCCAAATCTCACACCTAGAATCTATCCTAGACCTCCTTGCTCAAAATCTTAGGAGAAGTAGGTTTGCATATCTAAAACAATTCCCTGGTGTTTCCTTTTCCCTTTGTTTTTATTTAAAATTTTCCCACCTCTGTTCCTTATAATCTTCTGACACCTTCTCCCTTCCTCATCTTCTTAGCCCCAGAAACTTCATTTATTCTATCTGCCAGTTTTTTCTGAGTATTTTACTTTGTCACATCAATTTGTGGTGCTTGTTTTACTACATATAACTCCCTCCATCTCCTTCAGGTTTGCAGTAAATGGCAACATTTTGTCTTTCCTTATATCTAAATAGTATTCTATTGTATGGATATGCCACATCTTGATCCAGTCTTCTATCAGTGGGCACTTAGGTTTTTCCAGGTTATAGCTATTGTAAATAATGCTGAAATAAACATTGTAGAGCATAAAATTTTTTTAGTTGATTGTTGCATATTCCTTGGATGAATGTCCAAGAGGCATTGCTGCATCATATGGTATTTCCGTTTTCAGTTTTAAATGCACATTGCTGGGCCTCCCAGGTGGCACAGCAGTTGAGCGCTGGGCTGTAAAGCTGCCCGCAGCCTCTGCAGCACCGGTTCGATCCCTGGCCTCCGGCGAGGGTCCCACATAGGGCGCAGACCTCTCCTGCCGCGCCCGCTGCTCCCCTTAGCAGTGTACTTCATCAGTCTGCCTGTTCTGTTCCACGCTCTGGCTCTGGTGAATTCTCTCACCCTCCTGCACTTTTGACTACACCCAGTGCTTGTTTAAATAAGTAAAAAAATCCTTAAAAATAAATAAATAAATAAATGCAGATTGCTTTCCAAAGTGGTACACAGTTTATAGCCCCACCAACAGTGTAAGAAGGTTTCTCTTTCTCTGAATCCACTCCACCACTTGTGGTTGGGGGACTTTTTAATATGTGCCATTCTCAAAAATGGGTGGTGCTATCTCATTGTTTTGATCTGCATCTCCCATATTGAAAGTGATGATAAGCATTTTTCAATGTAACTGTTGACCTTATGGATCTCCTCTTTGGTGAACTGTCTGTTCAGATCTGGTGCCCATTTCTTTATTGAGTTATTTGTTTTTTTTTTTCTTTAAAGTGAATAACTTTTTTGTATATCTTGGCTGTTTACCCATTATCAATTTATATTCTCTTTCTCCATGTAAAAGCTTTTTGATTTGAGCTACTCCCAATTTTCCATTTTTGCATTTATTTCCTTTGCCATAGGTGTTGAGTCTCCAAATATATCTTTATCATTGCTTATATGAAATGTACCACCAATGTTTTCTTCGGTATATTTTTTGTTGCAGTTCTCATTTCCAAGTTTCTCATCCACTTTGAATTTCTTATAATGTGTGGAGTTGAGAGTGATCCAACTTCATTCTTTAATGTGTGGCTGTCCAGTTTCATATATACATACATACAAATGTATTTCTGGACTTTTTGATTCTGTTCCATTGATCATTGTGTCTATTTTCATTTTAATATCAGATTGTTTTTGTTCTGTCACTTTATTGTATAGTTTATAGCAACATGATGCCTCCATTTCTCTCCTTTTTTCTCAAGAGTGTTTTGCTATTCAAGGCCTTTTATAGTTCTGTATACATTTTAATAATTTTGCAAAATGATTAGAGAATAATGTTGGTGTTTTGTTAGAGACTGCATTAAATTTACATATCACTTTTGGTAGAAACAACATTTTGATTATATTGTTTTTCCCCATTCATAAGCATGGAATGTTTTTTTGTTTCCTGTGTCATGATTTAAATCCTTTAATAACATCTTTTAGTTCTTGTATAGGTCCTTCACTTCCTTGGTGAAGTTAATTCCTAGGTATTTGGTTATTTTTGAATTGATTGTGCCTGGTACATGTTACACAATCAAGAAATATTAGCTACTATTATTTTCAAATGCAGTGTTTCACCTTTTTTTCTTCTGGTTCCAATAACTTATAGTTTGTGCAGATTATGTCCATTCTAGCAATAAGTTCATTGTTTTTGTTTTTTGTTTTTGTTTTTCTTTTTTTTTTTTAAGATTTCTTTATTTATTTATACAAGTACTGGGTACAGTCAGAAGCACGGGAGGGTGAGAGAATTCACCAGAACCAGAGCGGGGAACAGAACAGGCAGAACGACGAAATACACTGATGAGGGGAGCAGCAGGTGGCAGGAGAGGTCTGCGCGCCATGTGGGACCCTCGCCGGTGGCTGGGGATCGAACAGGTGCTGCAGAGGCAGCGGGCAGCTGTGCAGTCCAACTCTCAACCGCTGCGCCACCAGGGAGGTTCATTAAGTTCATTGTTAATATAACCTTTCAGAGTTTTGAGTGTCCACATTTTTATATTTTATTGGTAAGTTGGGGAATGATGCATCAGATCAGTTCCTGCATTTTATTGGGATTTTATGGATAAGTTCTAGAATGGTTATCCATCACTGAGGTCTTGGTTTGAATAGGCACTGAATCATTTCATTTTGTAACTGTTCAACTAAGGGATATCCAGGAACCCCAAAATGTTAAGGGTGCATGTTCTAAAAAGGCTTGTTGATCCACATGCACTAAGACCAAAAAAAGCATACTCTTAGTGACTCTTACTGTGAAAGATCTTTGATTGATGTGGAGAGAAAGAGAGCAGAAGAGAGCGAGAAAGAGAAATAATTTCAAATATTCCCAGTAAGACTACAAAAATTACCCATGCCCTTGTGGGCAAACACCCAATCAAATAGGCTTGGCCCAAACTACGGCAGGTGAAGCCCAAATGCTTGCTAAAAGTCTTAATCATTCACCTTCCATTAGGAAACCAAAAGAAGTTGGTTAGGCAGAGAGGTGGGACAGAAAGGGAGACATGAAATTCAAAATGTACCATATAACCTATCATGAGGTCAAGATAACAGCTGCCATTGTCTCTGCCAAGGACCAAGAGCACCACCCCAAGTCTCTCACTCACACGCTCGTCTACACATGTTTCCTTCACATGTTTCTCCTCCCTATGACTCTCTCTTCCTTCATATATATATATATATATATATATATATTCACCTCACTCCTTTCCAGCTGCCCCCTTCAGCATGGCATCTTAGGAATTGTACTCCAAAGTGGCAGCATGCAAGTGGGGGCAGAGAAAATGAAGAAAGTCCACTGCACTGCAGTGCTTCTCCCTCTTTCGTGGAGATATATCTATAAAAAGTTCAGTCCGTGCTTTTATGCCATTTGCAATGATTCTAGTTTATCTCTGTCCATGCTTTTCTGCCTCATTTCTTCTTCTACCTAGTTCTGTGATTTTGGAGCAGTTGCGTCGTTTGAAACATGCCAATACCCAAAAAAACTAGTGAAGCCCAGGAAGAAAATTATGTGTGTGGTTCAAAAGGTCCCCTGAGAGTGATAGTTACTAGGAGGAACTTGGTTCAAAGCCAAGATCTTTCTAAAGTATCCAAGTAAGTAAATAAAGTTTCAGATATTGAGTATATCAGTGGGGACCACTCAGGAAATAAAAACCAGAACAGTTATTTGAAGAAAGAAAATTTGATCTAATGAATTATTAACCATGTACACATAGTTATTAAGTAAATGGAAGGATAGTAAGAGAAATCTATGGTATCATGAAGATAGCAAATCCTGGAAGTTGTTACCCTCCCTGGAGCTGAGAAAAGAATGAGAAGAGCCTGGAAATATAACATGTAGAAGCTTAGAGGACGAGACCTGTGAAGCTGAAACTCAGCCATCTGAGGAAAAGGGGTGCCATTCAGCAGTGACGGTGTCTCTGAGCTCAAGGGGGGGATTTAAGGGGCTGGGATCCAGATTTCTAACTAGCCAGTTGGTGTTGGTGTCTGTGAAAGTGCAGGATAAGGTGATTCTGCACATGTTGGAAAAACTGCACTGGATTTAGCTGCTGCTCTGGAAAAGGACCACTGAATGGATGAAGAGGCATTGCTGGGGTAGTGCTTAAAGGAACTGCAAATGACAGTTCCTTCTCCTGTGGAGAAGGCTAACTGGAAAAGTTTATTTTCTTCCTCCCTGCAGGCTCCCCCTAGTGGCCTCTATTGGCAGAGCTTCCCAGAATTCCCTTGGCAAAGAAGAAATGTGGCTTGCAGTGTACTAGCTCTAGCATCTAAGGCAGAGTTGGAATTGAAGCTGAGAGACAAAAGCCATAGCTGAGACAGTGAGTCAACCATGTAGTAAAGAAATAGTAGAATGACTGCTATACATTATGCTATTACTATGTGGCAGCATCTTGCATTGTCACATTTACTTTTTATTCAGTCTTCTCATGTAGCTATTTTTATTCTCATTGGTGAAGAGATTAGGGGTTACTTGCTCACAGCCACTTACTTAAGGACTTTATTTGTTTAAAGGTCACTCAACCAGTAAGACACTAGCCAGGAATCAAAGTCAGTGTAAAACTTCTACACATTTCTTGCCTCCTCGAATGGAGAGCTTCCATGTTATGGTTTCTTCTAAGGCTGAGATGCATTTGTGAGTAATTAATGTCTCTGTGCTCATCATTGTTTGATTTTGTTTTATCTCGATAAAATTATTATTTCACAGCATTTCATTTAGCTTGTTAGGCATGTGTGTATAACTGCTGAGAGCTGCAGGGACTGGGCAAATTTCCAATTCATCTGAACTAAACAGATAGTTGAATCGGACAATTTGAAGTTGAGAAAAATATATATTAATGTGAATTATTTGCTTTGGCCATCCACTTTGTCGTTCAAATTGCCTGGAACATTGCCTGGTTGCCAGTTGACTCTATGCCAGAGAATATCACTGTAAATGTTTGGCAAACTTCCTTCCTCTTGTACCTCATCACCAGAGGGTAGCTCTTCTCAGTAAACTCTCCCTTAGGAAAGTAATTTGGGTAAACGTATTATACAATTTTGCCATAAATAAATCTCTGAGTTGCAATGTGATTGTGTGGGACAGGGTAGAACTATCAGCCTGTATAGATATCCAGATTAGTGGAGATCTCTATTTATGTAATACAGTCTTGCTTTTAAGAATAGACTTGGGACATCAATTATCAGCCATACCTTACTGTAGCCTTTATTTAGTAATATTTGTACATATTGTAGATTCTCTATGCAATAATAAATGAAGTTAATGTTTTTGTGTTTATGCTTGAGACCAAAAAATAAAAATTCTCTGAGACAGAATTTGGTTAGAAGACAAATTATTATCTGTCATTGGAGATAATTTGAGAGTTGAGATTTGACCCTCAATTATCTCAGCTCACTAGTTTCCAGTCTTCCAAATCTACTTTACTCAAACTCACAATAATCATTTTTCTATAAATAATTCTATAAATAATTCCAAAAATTCTATAAATAATTGATACTGCAATATTTCAAATATAATCTCCACATAGTTCCTTCTTCCACTTCTCTCCCCAAATTATAGGGATTTCCTCAGAGTTTTCTGAAACCAAGGAGTCCCATGAAAAATAATTTAGAAGAATGATAGTAAAAGAGACAGGTTATATATAGAAAAAGTTTAGGTTTTAAAAAGTTAGGGTCTTTATGAAAGCCTGCTACACCATTGCATTGATAGATCATAAAACTACTGTTCTTACATATTTAATAGACCCTTTTGTAACTGGATTGAGTATCTCCTTCCTTTGAGTCTCGAGTACAGGGCATGAGCCTTCTCTTCATCTGTATAATAAGAGCAATCTCTCTTATTTGTTGATGATTTTAGAATTCGCAAAGTAATTTTGGTTCATATAACCTCATATACACATAACAATATACAATTCTAATAGGAAGGTATTACTCCTTCAAGCGACAAATGATATTATAAGAAAATGGAGCCTCAGGTAGACTCTTTTTTTTTTTATAAATTTTATTTTTATATTTCCCATATAATTGCAACCCCCATATTTTGACCCCAATCCCTCCCCTCCCTGCCCCCCACCCCCCTAGGTAGACTCTTTTACCAAGTAATTATTAAAATGAAATTTTCTGATTTTAAAATTAGCGGGCAGTCTTCTGTCCTCTGAATCACTGCAGATTCAGAGATTTTTCTTCTGAGTACTTATATAATGTGTGAGCTGCTGTGACACCAACTTCAGCAGAATCCTAAGGTCCTGATTCTTCTCTTCCTACTTTATTTTTTTTTAAGGCATGTTTTATTTATTTATTTGTTTGTTTGTTTGTTTATGCAAGCACTGGGTACAGTCAGAAAGCCGGGAGGGTGAGAGAATTCACCAGAGCCAGAGCGGGGAGCAGAGCAGGCAGAAGGACCGAAGTACACTGCTGAGGGGAGCAGCGGGTGGCAGGAGAGGTCTGCGTGCCATGTGGGACCCTCCTCCGGTGTCCGGGGAGCAGCCGGGGATCGAACCGGCGCCACAGAGGCCGTGGGCAGCTTCGCAACCCAGCGCTCAACCACTGCGCCACCGGGGAGGCCCCTCCTCCTACTTTAATCACCAGTCTCAGCTGCTTCAACCAGGAATGGTCTCCCAAAAGAACCCATAAGCAGAAGTTGTGCTCTGTTTCAGTAAATGTATGTTGTTTAAAACGGCCTTCAGATTAGCCCCCTGACATCTTAAAATGCTATCTATTGTCATCTGAAGCTGTGGAGAAGGATAAATAATAAATCTTGTTTCTTTCTGAAAGAGATCATTTAAATTTTCTAAGACCTATTTGACCTTGAATACATATTAACACATTTGCCCTTCACTTCCCTTACTCATGTCCAACCTCTAGAAATCCTTAGCTACTAATCTTCCTAGGAAAAAACCATTTCAAAGGAGAAAAAAAATACTTAGAGAATTTCAATACATGTTATGGATGGGAAAATAGGAATGTGCTGTTAAAAGAGTGAGTCCTTTGCCAAAGGTCATAGGAGCATTTTAAAATTGCCTGTGTGTTGTGATCATTTTGAATTCCTTTCAAAGATTTTGAAAACATTTACAACAGTTAATATTTTAATCTTGAACTTTCTACTATTATGTGGAATTCATAAAATATGTCCTCTGGCATATTCATATGTTGAGGATTTACTGCAAAATTTTATGTGAGAGTCTACAAAGTTACTTTGAGGACTTTTAATAAATACCTGGGAGACACTAGTGGCATAGACCTTATAATTTTGGAGCTAGATGCTAACTCATCTGGTACAAAAATATTAAACTGACCATAGAAATGCATAAGATAAATCATTAACCCATTATTTCTGAAGATTTATTCCTTGAAACAACAGATGATAAATTTAATTCAGGGTCTCTAAACCAAAATGACTCATCCACTATTAATTATAATTATAATTAAAACCCTATCATGGTAGGTACCATATAGATAATTCCTAAACCATATTAATATCTATGACCTTGAGATCATTGGGGAGCTGAACCACAGTACCCATCTCTCCTTTCACACAGAGCACTCTGTTCTTACTCTCAGCAATACTATCACATAGTCCTCTAGCATCAATGGAACAAAATGTGCTTTAATTGGCTCTGTCTATAAAGTCATAACAAGAACCATGTTATCTTGTTTGAAAAGATGTTTAAACGACATATGCCAGTCTCCCAACCACTGGACAACCCACTGCCCATAATAAATAATGTCAAATCCCTGAAAATCATAAAATCCAATTAGCTATTCAGGTCATAAAATGGGATTGCATTTGTCACTTAGTGATCTATTGATGACTATTAGCACTCTATCACTGACATGGCCTCAGACTGTTTTAGAATGAAAAATATTTTACTCTTATCAGCCAACTTATTTTAGACTCTTCATCCAAATGGTAAGATTGTTCTCATTCTCTTTTTATCTATATCTATTTTACATACTCAGTACTTCTGAGAACCAGTCTCCCCTGACCAAACGTCTGCATTGAAAATCTCCCTCTTCCTCACCTGATAAGCAGTAAGCAGTTGGTTAAGATTAAGGGGAAAGCCTTGCCAGAGAACTACCAAAGAAACAATCAACTTCTGTTTGCATACTCCTTTCCAGATACGTTTCATGTGAAGAGGAGTAGAACATTAGGTCAAACACCCTGAAATTTGCCAGGAGGCTTCCGGTATTCCAAGAAGGGAGAAAAATTATCCATCTATCAATCTCAGATATTCATGATGGATTTTCCACCAAAGTTAAAGATGAAAACACTTGCCATGATATTGTCTTAAGACTGTAGACATGTTAGGTAGTGTTAGAAATGAATCTCTTAGAACTGAGAACAATTATAAAAAGTGAAACCAAACCAAAAATTGTTTTCTTAAACTAGAGATGTGAGTATATAAATAACTAGTTTACTTTTTCAATAATATGATTCCTATCTATATCCACTTCTTATTTCTGAGAAGTTGTCACTCTGGAATATTTTTAAAGATGTAAGCTTTCACCAGGACATCCAGAAGGAAGACTTATCTTGACTGTACCAAAGAAAGACAGGTATATCTGACCAATAAATGAGGCATGAAGAAGAGCAGACAAATGTGTATATAGGATTTAGGTTTGAATTTTATTGTTAAATCTTATTAAACATAAACTAAGATAAGTGATAATAATTAAGCTAGTCAATGTGTCCCTTATTTGGTCACTTATGATTACCATGGACAGAGAAGTAGATTCTGCTGATACAGCCACAACCCTGGGACTACTTACCGGCTGCTGTGCATAATGCTACAGTCTATAAGACAAAATATACTGCTGGGAAATTTTATACTGCATTTTTAACATACTATTTCCACAGTTGACATTTCAACATCAGGATTGTTTGCTCTCCTGGGAAATACTGGCATCTTTTGCAAATTTCAGTGACTGTTGAGTAATTGCTGTTGGGACGTTTCTTGCTTCTCATTTGCTGATTTAGTCTCACCACCTCATTACAGGTCTGTGATTTCTTTTCCAAAATCTGACTTTCATCTGCAAATGAAAAAAAAAAAAAAAAGATCAATCCTTTTGGACCTGGGAGACTATAAAACTTGGTCATTTGGCAACACATTCATTCTCGTTCTCTCTCTTGGTCTCCCTTGTGTGCAGTGTTCTACATTTTTAGATAAGTGCTAGGGTGAAGAATGAAATTGGTGTCCAAGGAACAAATTGAAGCTTGCTGGCCTATCTGGGAATTAAATGAGCTTTTACTTAAAAGGAACCTATGATGACCTCCTCTGGCAGCACATTCTTACACCACATGGACAGTGAGGAGTGTTTTCCTAATGACCTGCATTCAAAGGAGAGATGGTATTTCCCTGAAATGGTTTACTATATAATTTGTCATAAATTAAATTCAGTAATGTCAATCTTTCCAGCATCCTAATTGCATGATCTGTTTATGTTCTTAATAGCTGATGCTCTTAAATAATTCCTCTCTAAACTAAAGTTTTATCTACACGTTGCCAGAATGGGCCACCAAAGAATAGGGTAATTTTGTTCACTTCTTAGGATTATTATGAAGTTGTCACATTCATCCTGAATTCACAATCATCCTAAGGCAGACCACAGCCACTCAGGGAGTTTTTTACATATATCTGACCCATAGTCATTTGTTCTGACTTTACATTATATTAATCAACAGCAGAGATTGATTATATTGCAGGAAGCAGAAAGGTCAGAAGAATAAATCAACTACCAAATCATGAATGAGGAGCACTATATTCCTTTGAAAAGAAGGTTCTAATAGTGTTAAATAGGACAGAAGAGGGTTGGAGGAAATGAAATGTAAATTAATTAAACCCTTCTCATCTCAGTTCGAACACCTCTTCCACAAGAAAATCCTCCCTTACTCCCAGACTAAATCACTCTGTATTACACTCTTTATAGTCTTTGCTTTAAGGTTCATAGAATATATCATTATAAACATGAATTTACCTGGAACAATTCTTGCCTTTCTCTGTCTTTTTTAAAGCAGTACTCACCAGGTAGTAAAGTGTAGTGATAAAGTATGGCATCTAGAGCCTGATTTTGAATTCCATCTTGGCTTCTTACAGTGTGACACTAAAGTTTGTTCCTCTGTAAAATGGGGATGTTAAGTGCTTCCAACGTTATAGGTTATAGAGTTGTTGTAAGTACTAATGAATTAATAATGCAAAGCACTTAGAATACTCGAAGTATTTATCCCATAAGTGTTACCTATTTTTTATATTATATTATATTATATTATTAATATGTGTTTCCTCCTTATTAGTCTAAGCTCCATGAAGACAGAGGACCTGTCTATTTTGTTCATTCCCATTGCATTCTACAGTATGTTATAGTATCTGGCATATAATAATAATTCAACAAATATTATCTGAATTAAAATATATCAAAATATATTGCCTTGAAACATGAGTTACTCTGGAATATGATCTCAAACACCAAAGGATCAAATTGTTTCTCTGTAGCATTATATTAAGGTAGACTATCAGGAATTCCTGCACAAGAATATTTTAAAAAACATGATTTGATCTACAGGCTATCCAGTTCTGCTGTAAAGAGCTATGTCATGAAGTTGTGTTTTTTTTTTTTAAAAAAAAACCTAAAATGCCTCATCATTTTAAGACAATAGCCAAAGCAGCAAACTATTTGAATATAATGGTTCCTAACATCCAGCAAATATAGTTGCTTGCATTATTAGACTCCTTTTAAAGGAAATCCTTCGCCTTGTGTTTAAACCAGAGAGAAAGCTAGAAATAGAGCCACAAAGGAGGTGAATGTTTAGATAAAGAAATTTTGAGATCAAGATAGAAATCAGGATGGAGATAGAAACGGAAGTAGAAGTAGAGGCAGTAAGAGCATCAGGAAAGCTTAGAATGAGACAAGGGCAGCAAAGATTTCTACAGGTCAACCACCCTGAAATAAAGCCACCGGGATAATTTCTAATAAATGCCTTATTCACAAAAAAAAGTTTTTGAAGTTTCCAGTAGGGAGATAAGTATTAATATGTGATAGAAAGGTATTCTGAGTTAGTCAGCCAGCAAATGCCATTAACCATTATTCTAGGCCCTAAAGATAGAGTAAGAATCAAGTATCTGGACCTAGAAACTTTCATTTTAGTAGTAAGAAAGTATTTAGCATACTCATCAAAAAATAAGGCAATTCCAATTATTGACCAGTGCTCTGAAAAAGATAGAATCATGTTCTCTAAAGAAAATGGTAGATTTGATGTGGATGAAACAGTGGGGAGCCTACTAATGTTAGACAGCCCTAAAAATTTGAGTTGGGGCCTGCATAATGATAAAGAATCAGCCTTCTGGGGAAGAGCATTTCCACCTTGCCTAAAAATGAAGGAGCAGCAAGCTCAAGGCAGGAGTTTCGTGGCTTTAAGACCACCTGGGTGGGAGAAAAAAAAGGAGCAGCAGAACCAGATCATTTTGGGCACAAAATAAAGGGCTTACATTTTGCTTTCACTGCAGTAGGAAGTTATTGAAGTGTTTTAAGCAAAGGGATGATGTGAATTTAGGTCTTTACAAAAGATCCCTCTGCCTGCTCAGTGCAGAATTCTTTGGCTGGACAGATCGCAGTGGAGACTAGTGAGGTGATCGCCACATTGGCCCAGGTACAGCTGATGGAGGTTTGCTGTGTAAATAGTGAGGTGATGAAAGCAATTGAGTTAAGGATTTATTTTACAGTGAATGGGACTTTCTGGTGATGAATGAATGATGTGAAGGAAATAAAGAAATTAAAAGCTGATTTCTTAGCCTGGAACTGAGCAATCAGTATAGGCAATAGTGCCTGCATGGTGACTTGGAGAGGATTTCAATTAAGGGATGTGAATTTGCCAGAGATATCTGGAATGGCAGTAAAGGACAGGACACATTGAATCTCTTAGAATTCTTTAAATTTCAGATAGCTAACAGGAATCAAAAAGAAAATAAAACTTTTTCACCATCTAGAAACAGAACATTCCTATTTGGTATGATTTGGTAAATTATGTTTCGGTTCTAGGAAAGCTCAGGTTATTTTGTCTTATAAATTAATGGTGCTAGCATGCCCAGATACAAAACATTACCTACAAATCACACCAAATAGAAACTTTCTACTTTCCAGTAGGGGAAAATCTGTCCAAGAAGTCAGTCAAATAGGCAAGGTCCAAGCTGGAGAATAAAGGGTATAGATGGAACTTAAATTTAATATCCTGGAGTGTAGATAAGAGATGAAGTGGCATAACAGTGCTCTGGGCATTTCAAAGTTGGAAAAATGATAGAGAAGAATCGACTGAGAAGGCAAGAAGAAAACGGGTTGATGGGATTGAGCACCCCAGAGGACAGAGGGGTTTAGGAGAGAGGGAACCACTATGTCAAATGGCATTTGGGGGTGAGTCACATGTAGAATGAAAACTGACCTTGGGTTTCAGCAATATTTGGTCATTGACTGATTTAATAAAAGTTATTTCAGTGGATGGTGAGTTCCAATGCCTGCTGGGTGAGAAAAATAAAAAATGAAGAAGTAGACTTTTTAAGCTTCTAAATCTTCAAACTTGTGCTGAAGAAGAGGAGTGAAATATGGAATAGTAGCTGAGATAGGGAGTGGATGATATTAAGAATACTTGTAAGCTGATGGGGGAATCCAGGGGAAAGAAACTGCAGAGGCAAATTCCAAAACAAGGTCATCAGGGAGGTGTGAGAGAGCAATAAAAGAACTCCCCATATTTCTATAATTAAAAGTTTCTAGATGCCTCAGGTGCTAACTCTCTGCTTACTTCACTTCAAGTCATAGCAATCTGTGCTTTATTTTCTTGAGAAAGTATAAGCATCTTTACTCTTCTGCAATATACACTAAGTGGCAAACTAAATAAATCCAGGCCAAGGACATGGTTGGGTTGATACTGTCATTTAGAGTCTAGGTTCCCCTCGCCTCATCCTGCATGCCAAGTATCTTTATATCTTTATTTTTATTTTTTAATTGACTGTTAGTGGGCAACAGACTTTAGTTTTTTAAATTTTATTTAATTTTGTATAGAAGAACTGGGATGCAAGCCAGAGGTACAGGGGTGAGGGGGTGAGGATGGTGAGAGGATTCACCAGAGACAGAGTGGGGAGCAGAACAAGTGGATCTACTGAAATACACTGCTGAGGGGAGCAGTGAGCAAGACAGGAGAGGTCTGCTGTGCCATGTTGGTTAGCTCCCTGGCTGGGGGATCAAACTCAGACCATAGTAGTGATGATAGCTCTGAGACTTAACCCCCAGGCCACCAGGGAGGCCCATCTTTGTATCTTTAAATTCACGTAATCAGAAGTCTGATCACTTTCTTATATATGCAAAATGCTCAGATCCTCTCTAGGAGGCTCCTACTGATGGGTGTGTTATTTTAAGTTTTAAAATTCTGATAAAGCTTCTGTCCTTTCCTTAATCTGTCCTCTTCTTTCCTTAACCTAGTCTCTGTTTACTCTCATTTCTTTTAACTCTGTTAAGGTTGGTCAGTGAGATTCAAAGGCATCTCTCCAGTTCTACATCTGTACCTCATTTTAGATAACAGAGAAATAACTGAAAGTCGCCTCAATATTGATACTTTTGTATGTTGCATCATGTTTTCAGTGCATCAGTCTTGAGCATTTAAACAAATTCAATTATGAATAATTTATAAAGCTCAATAAATATTTCTCCACAACCAGGTTTTGTGTAACGAATGACTGACACGCGTTGAGTTTGCACCTATCAGGATCCGCTTGTATTTCTAAGCAGGGCCCGAGGCACAAGTGCACTGGAGCAGTTCTGTCAATCCACGAGGCATTCAGGTGCCACTTTTCTGATTGACATCAGAGAAGATTTGTGTCATCTAGAAGGATGAGATTTTATAGGAAAGCAGATAATAATTACTCTCGCCTCTAGAAAGAAACTGCATTCATCAAATAAGAAGGAAAATGACTCATAAAAATAGACACACTGCTCAGCTAAAGGTCAGCCTTCTCTAACTAAATTTAAACTACACATCACCAGGTATTTGTTCAACGAGACTTTACTGTGGTTCTCTTATTTTCTGGGCACTGTTCCTCCTCAAGATTTTATTATAAAAGTCAAAATCTCTAGCCCCCAAATAATCTAAGGAAGATGAGAGATGAATGAACTGATAATCACAATACTGTGTACAGAGTGTGGAGGGCAGCAGATAAAAAAAAAAAGAGGCAAGCAATACACCTTGAGGGTAAGGCAAGTCAAAAATGTTTCGCTAGAGGAAGGAAATCTGAACACAGCCTTGAAGCTGACTGGGAGTTAATGATGCAAAAATATAATGATGAATGATAAGGAGTGTTCTGGGCAAAGAAAATGACCTAGCCCTGTATGTGGACACAAGAGGACTTGGAGCACTTGAGCAATTCCAAGCTTTCCAGGAGAGAAGGAAATTTAAGATATATTTAGACAATTGAATAAATAGGACAAAATGACACCCCTGTTTTTCTTCACAGGAGAGAAACAAGAGGATAAAAATATTTCTGATATAGAAATGTAATAGTCTGCTTTGATGGATTTTGCATAATCTGGGAAGGTAAACAAGAGATATAATAGTAGAACTCTCCAGGATCATCCAGGACACAGACAGAAAGGAAAAATAAAATCAACATTATGAATTTAGCATTCTGAGATGCCAGCCTATGTAATAAATGCTTTTAAATGTAAAGGCTGAGTTAGCAATTCTCTTTTTTCTTTTCTGAAAAATAATAAAGCCCTCTCAAGGTCCCTGCTCTCTTTATGAATCTATATGTTCCATGGACAAATTTAGAAAGCAGAAAGCCTAAAATATTTTGGTGTGATATCTAAGAGTTTCCAAGAAAATAATGCCAATAGAGTTTAAATAATGCTAAAAGAATGAACATATATAAACAGTAAATAATCCCAAATAGAGATAATATGAGGGCTCATAAGTAAATGAGATGTAAACCCAGAAAATTCATTTTGATTTGATTCTTTTAGCACTAAATATATTAGTAATTAATGTCTCTGTACTCTCAAGACGTGGTGTGATTGCATATGTTCATCGCAGTGGAGAGAAAAAAATTGTGATTTCATAAGTCAGGGTATTCTTTATATCTCTGTTATAAAATGTAATTATTTGTGGTTCAAGCAATACAGAGAGATCATAAGAGGTTTGATTGTTGTTGAACCTAAACTCCTTTCTTTAAAATTCAGGACATAAAATTAGGCACAAGTAGATATTCATAAATATTAAAATTTAGTCATATTTCCTGAAGACCATGATGAAGATAGACCACTCTTAACCCTTGCAGTAGAAAGATAAATGCCTTTAACTTATCCTTACCTCTTGATCTGTAGCATTCCATGACCTGTACAGGAATTTGGGTTACGTGAGTTCTAAGTTCCCTTCCAAATCAAAGGATAAAAGCATGAAGGGCTTGGTGGAATATTCAAACTTAATATTTTTGCCCTATCTGATGATTACTGGGTTTAAGTTGTTACAGGCAATGAACTGACAAATGAGTCCTCAAGGACCAGATGAGAGCCAAATCCTACATTTGAAAACTAGCCAAATCCTACAAATGAAAACTAGGTGTTTTCATTTCATAATCAGTGACAGTGCTCACATTGCTCATCCAGAAATGCTCACATCAATGGTCCTGAAAGAAGATGGTCCTATTCATTCATTGTCCTGGACCTGGGGTCACCACAATGACTTAAGAAGTCTTTGAGCTTGATAACCAATTCATGAACGTTCCACCTTTATGACTAGACTTTAAAAGCTAAATTCAACATTTCCAATGCCATCTTTGAACGAGGATTTGAAAGGTACAAAGAATTAGTTATGCTGATGGGTATTTAGTAATGTAAGTGGAATAAAATATCATTGCAGCCAAGCTTAATAATAATTAGTAGATGAAAAGTTTTGAAATAGGTGCTAAAGTGAAAATTTACTGAGATACTGTTCAATGACATGTTGATACTATTTCTTTTTTTTTTTTTTAAAGATTTTATTTATTTATTTATACATACAAGCACTGGGTACAGTCAGAAGTTCAGGAGGGTGAGAGAATTCACCAGAGCCAGAGCAGGGAGCAGAGCAGGCAGAAGGACCGAAGTACGCTGCTGAGGGGAGCAGCGGGCGGCAGGAGAGGTCTGCACGTCATGTAGGACCCTCCTTTGGTGGCTGGGGAGCAGCCGGGGATCGAACCGGCGCTGCAGAGGCTGCGGGCAGCTTCGCAACCCAGTGCTCAACCGCTGTGCCACCGGGGAAGCCCAATTTCTAGTATTAAACAGGTCAATGTCAAGTAGGGAGCAATGAATATGAGTTAATTTTTTTTAATTCCCAAATGAAATAAGAAGCCATTGTGCAATTAAGCTGATTTTATAATTTTGAAATTAATGTAGGAAGCAAAACCAGCATATATAGAAGACATATTACATCATATTTAGTTTATAAACATAATGTAAAAGTTTTGCCCCTGGTCTGGTAGGCAAACTAAAAAGCTCTTCCACAGGTTCCATTTTGCAAGTAGAAATCTACTTCTCCTGAGGTTTAAGTAAGTCTCTTCAGATAAGAGAGAGTGACAGAGAGAGAGTTAACACTAGGTGCCTGGACTTTGCCTCTTTTGGGGTGAAGGGATTGGATCTGGCATTCTTCTTTGGATGGGGATAATTTATTTATTTGTTTATTTTTATTTATTTATGCATTCAAGAGCTAGAGTGTATGCCAGAGATGGGGGGGCCAGTGAGAGGATTCACCAGAGACAGAGTGGGGAACAGAACAGGCAGATCTATTGAAATACTCTGCTGAGGAGAGCAGTGAATGAGAGAGGAGAGGTCTGCTGCACCATATGTGAGTTATCTTCCTGGCCGGGGATCACATTGCAACAGGGTGGTCCCCAGGAAAGGGGGAGGTTCCCTGCCCCACCCAAGGGAGGGTGGAGCTGAGCAGGGAGAGAAGAAGCTGCAGAAGAGACTGAGGTAGGAAGCAGGATGGAGCCAGGAAACCCGGAGGAGGCGCATGGAGCCTAGAGACACGTGAAGAAACTGCGCTTGTCTTTTGGTCGTGGACTGAGTGACACAGATGTGGGTGAGACCCGTGGGGAGGTGACAATGGCAGCTTTTATCTTGATGTTGATTTTGCTCTTTTCCTTCTGGGCTTGTCCGGTTGTTTGTGACCCTTTTCTGTGGGTCCCCACTGGAAGATGCTTTAGACTTGTGGCAGGCTTTGGGGCCTTGTTCTGGGCCGATCCCATATGGATGGACTTTTACCCACGAGGGGACGGGTAACTTTGGGTGCTTCATTTAGAAACTAAACTCTTTGCCTTACCTGTATTGTTTCCTAGTTTTATTAAAGTTCCTTCCCATTAAAGTCTCCTATGTTTTGTGTTGATGCGGCAGATGGCAGAACCCATGTAGAATAGGCAGGTTTGCGGGGTTTTGGGCTGCTCCTCTCCCTGTCCTATAACAAAACTAGTGCTACAGTGGCTGTGGATGGCTTCTTAGTGCTAAGACTTAACCCCTTGCATCACCAGGGAGCTCCTGGGTTGGGATAATTTAGAGAAGGAAGTCCCTCCTATTACATTCAAGGTGCCCATGACTCACTCTTTCTCGCTATTATAAACCAAATTTGGGATTGTATTTGGTGGAACAGCTGCTTTCTGGGTTTGAATCATCTCTGATTACCTATTAAACTTTGTCTAATTATTCTTGATGCTTTATTTTTTCGGTTAACAGGGTGAGCCATGATTTAGATGTATAAAACATGTAGTTGTATCAATTAAAAAAATGACTTATGGAATTAAGAAAATAGTTAATGTTAACTGTGGTATCAGTTCTAGAGGTTATTTAAAAGTAGAAATAATCAGCATTTGACTGAATTTTCACTCTTAGTGTAATAAAGCAAATTAACATGTGACACAAGCCATGTCTTAATAGTTTCAAGCTGCATTGACATAAAATAATCAAATTTCCATAGGAAATTGAACTTGTATGCTTGACAGTTTAATTATCTAGTGTACGTTTCCATAGTTCTCATTATAATATGCAGAGTTTGTCACTGAGAGTGTCTAAAACAGTAGTTAGAATACTTCAGTAAATTTTAATTATCTTGCAAATCATCTGCCTGCTGATATATATAAATAAATGTTTAGGGTCACTCAAATACAATTTGACCAAAATCTGGGTGATGTAATGGAAACTAAAGTCACTTTTAATCCAACATCTTTGATCTGAAATCTCTTAAAATGTAGCAAATAAACTTGTCCTTTGTAATATAAAGAGAAAAAGCTGGGTATCCAAGTGGAAAATTATATCTAATATTTTACTCCAGAAATACCCCCTCTACCTTTATCAAAGTTGTTGTTTTGACCACCCTCTACTGTCCTGCAAATGAAACTATGCAAAGTCTGGGGTTGTCAAGGTTAGTGGTGCCTCACCCATGCACTTACAACTGCAAAACATAACTCAAGTACAGGAGTGCAACAGCAGTGCGTTTATTCACAATGGGGAAATTGCAGGGAAAGAAAGAGTTTCTAAGACCACAATGGCTGGGTGTCCTACCCTAGATGTTATCCACAGTGTCTAGAAGTCCAAATCAAAATGTATTCATGCAAGATGGTGTTGTCCCTTCAGGGAGAGCCTGGAGCTGGTGGCACACCAACAACTGGTGGACCAGGACTCAATTGCAGTGGCAGCTGAAGGTGATCATGGGTGGTGCTGCTGAGGAAGCACCACAGCAGCCAGCAGTAGTAAACAGAAGGCCCGCTGAGTAGCCCCTCCCTTTTCTCTGAAGCAATTGGTTGAAAATTATTATTTTTTATCATAGCTGAAGTAATGGAATTCACTTTACCCAGAACAGACCTGATTGCCAATCCAGTCTTCGGCCTCCTCAATACCCCTGAAGTTGATCCATTGTATTTGTAGGGTGATCCTTGATGGTTTTTACTCTTAGTCTAGATAAAATTGTGACTTGAGAGTTATATCCTTTTTTTTAGCTCAAAGTATGCTAAAAAGGGTTACAGGTTGTTGATGAAGGTAGACTCCATTGACACAAGGAAAGGGGAGAGTAGATGACCTGACAATGTGGCAGAAAAGAAGAAAACTATACCTCTGAAGAGGCTCAAGAGCTCCAGCATCAGCACAAACCCAACTTCACTTGGTTCAATCAACATAGAAGCCAGCTGGTTCCATAGTCACTAAGTACATCACAGTCCTGCAACCAAGCTAGTGTTGACAGTAGAATCCTGTGAGTCATCCCAGAAGGACTAATTTTGCCTGCCCAAGGAAGCATGCTAATTTTATTACCAACAACTTTAATAACAAGGCTGATTGCCAAGTACTTGCTGCATGTCAGGCATATGATAAAACTTCCCTTATCAGATTCTACCTTCTAACCCCCTCCCCTCTTCCCATTCATACATGGTCCCTTGAGTTCCACATGTACAGAGGTTGCATCTGGGTAGGGTATCTTGTATAAGTGGGCAGAGACAACATGACCCCAAAGAGAGAGTAGTAACCAAAGACTCTCAAAATTATCAAACACTCAGGTAAAAGAAACAGTATAACCATGCAGAACAAAAGGCAGAAGTGGAGTGGAAGATAGTAGAATTGAATACCAATAATTACATAGAAGTAAACTGTGAAAAATGCATGATCAGAAAGTCAGTGTTGGAAGCTTGAATGATAGCCACAAACTGGACTGCTATGCTCCGTCTTCCCTTTCTGGTCATCAGTCTGGGTGAAGGCAGACTGAGTTGGTTCAAAGAGAACATCATGCTTCTGCTTTTTCTTCTGTCTATGGACATGCACCTCTATATCCTGTCCTGGCATATAGTATCTGCTTTCAATGCATGGTGTTGAATAATAAATCAGCCAGATGTATTTGAAGACAATGGTGTACATACCAAAGCTTCCTCCTAAAAGTGGGCTAAACTACCAGTGCCTGCCCTATTCCCCAGTGGGAGCCCAGTCTTCCCTATACTGTTGTGATGAAATAGACCGAATCCAGCATGAGTGGTGATATTAAATGAACTTGACCATGCACCCATAATCCTACCTTCTGAACCACTCATTGTTTATTACTACACTGTTATATATTGTTTCATATATCACTCAAAAAACCCAAAGGATGTATCTTAAGATCTATGATGAAACCCAATACATAAAGGTTGAACACCATTATGTAATACCATTACAGATTATAGTTTCAACCATGAAATTCAATAGAATCTAAGTGAAAAATTTAAGTGAATTTTCCCAAATTTTCTTGTTCTCTCAAACATAGAACTATACCAATGTCGATCATAATCCTGATGCTATAATCCTAATCACCATAATCCCAAAAATTTTGAAAATCACATTCATGAAAGATCAAAGTCCCAAAAACATTCTAGAAAACCAAATTTTTAATTCTTAAAATACATCTATTTGTATTTTCTAAGGGAATTTATTTGAGAAACTTCAGTTTTTAACTGTGTCATTTATCAGCATCGGCATTCCTTCCAGCTGATGAAATTCCAGGAGCTTTTAATAAATTAAAGTCATATTTGCTTGATGAAACCAGAGAAACTACTGACTGGTTCAAAAATAATTATGTGCACAGTAGGATAAGAAGACACACAACAGTGTTGCATATATGAGTGCAGGGTGGATTTCTGTGTACCCAGAACAATGTGAAAACTTGGCACAGAAGGTGGGACAATTTAATAGGGAATGCTCATGCCAGTGTCTATTGAATCATAGATTTTTAAAAGAGCAGCATCACATAGAAGACTGAATGTGAATTTGTTCTCCAAGGAGAACCATGCCCTAAAAGAAAAAAGCTGTTGTTCTTTGATATGTTAGACTTCAAAATACAGTTACTGATTGTGAAAGTCAGTCAGCTGTTACAGACTAACTCTGTGCAATTGCCCATTATCTATCCCTGTGATACACTTTTCATATTTCAAATTTTCCTTTTCTTACAATGTTCTATAATGTATATTTCACCTGGGAATCATTTCCCATCCTGGAGGTATGCATTGTGTAGACTTTTCAAAGATTTCTAATTCAATTGATGCATTTTTTTTTTTTTTGCAAATTTGACTCTGAGAAGGTACATCATCACAACTTAACTTTGTGTGTAAGCATTGTGTGCATAAGAACATTAAAATTTCTGCCATAAATAGATATTTTGTACATCTGCATTTATGAATAACAAAATTTCTTCTGATATGTGTTTTATTCTGTAAAGTGACCTGTAAAATATGTCCTGGTGGCGCAGCAGTTGAACTCTGGGTTGCGAAGCTGCCCGCAGCCCCTGCAGCGCCGGTTCAATCCCCGACTGCTCCTCAGCCACCGGAGGAGGGTCCTGCATGGCGCACAGGTCCTGCATGGCACGCAGACCTGCATGCCACCCGCTGCTCCCCTCAGCAGTGTACCTCGGTCCTTCTGCCTGCTCTGCTCCCTGCTCTGGCTCTGGTGAATTCTCTCGCCCTCCTGCGCTTCTGACTGTACCCAGTGCTTGTATAAATAAATAAATAAAAATAAATAAATAAATAAATCTTTAAGAAAAAAATAAAATATTCTGTCCTGCGTTTAGAAGCTTCCCAAATAAATCCTTTTTTTTTTAAATGTCAATAAATATTTCTTAAGGAATTCTTTTAAATTATTTTTTTCCAGAATTATGTTTTTGGGATTTTGGTCTTATAGGATTGTGATTTTCAGGATTTTAGACTGGAGGGATTTTGATCTTTCAGGTTTACAACATTCAGGATTCCGTCTTTGTAGATGATGACCCAAACTCAACTATACAACTGACATTATCAAATTGTTGTTAATGTAGAAGCACAAGTCTTTTCATTTCACAAGAATGAAAATGGGAGGAGAAAAAGTCAAGAAAATGGCCGAGGAGCCATGTGCACCCAGGGCGGCGGGCTCAACCCATGAGGTCACACAGGGCACATAGTTCTAACATATGCCATGCCGCACCTTAAAATTGACTGCATTCCATGGGCCTTTAGGATTATTTCAAATAATTGGAACTGTAAATATTGAACAAACCACCTCAGAGTTCTACTTCATGAGTTTATCAGAGGGCGCAGTGCATAGTAGTGACCAAAACCGCAGGTTTCCAGAACCTACCCAACTCTGGGTTTGGGACACAGGCTCTATTTTTCAGTAGTTACACAACTTTGGGGAAATTACTCACTCTTCCTGAGTTGGTTTTCTCACCTATAAAAGGAGACCAGTCATCATAATCACCTCACAAGGCCATTGTGAAGCTAAAACAACATGTATAAAGCAGCTGGGACATCAGTAGGTATTACCTCCTCGTTTGTGCTATTTTTATTAGATTACAGCTTCTGGGCAGGGACTAGGTCTAATATTTGCCTGAATCCTCAATGCAACCACAAAAACAGTTAATTTATTGAAAAGTCTGGGCTTCTAAAGGAACAAGCTTTAATTTTCAGAAATAAAAGACTTCTATATAATATAGGTCAAATGAGAAGTGATGTAATGAGAAACAGAAAACCTCCCGCAGCCTCTGGCTGGGAGAAGCTGTGTGGAAAGCTGGTTCTAAGCCCCTTGAACACCATTAATAATCAGCAGACTTATGAAAGGAAGGAAATTTTATCTCTGTTAAAAAGTAGTAGAAATATTATGCTCACTTGCATTTTTTGAGCTTTGGTCTAGAAGCAAAACTAAATGGCTTTGCTTGCCTGGGAAAGAGCTGAAACATTTTTCCCTTCTTAAAGCAAACCCGCTCTGTTACCTCTTTTCTTCTGTCAGGAATATCTTTAAGTGTCCGGCAAGCTCTTTACTGTGGTTAATACTGGGTTTGGGAGGCGGAGTTGGTTATTTGTTTCTATATCATCTAGTCTTCATACTCACTGCCTGGAGTTTAGTGAGGAGGGCATGCAAACTGAGTTAAATTTTTTTTTTATTATTTATCTTTTTACCATAAAATGTGCCAACCCTGGTCCCTTGCACCTGCCAATGCATGGGGGCTATGTCCTTTTCTCTCACCTTCTCTGGCAGCATAGCCTCTGGCAGCTGGTCAGTTGCTAGAGAAACTGGTGGTTACCAAGAAGCACCTCTAGGAAACTCTCCTACCGGCAAAGGATCAACACAAGAAGCAAAATTGTCAATTTAGAATCCTTCTCACTTCACATGAACAACCAGCCCTAGTTTTGAATTTTTTTACTGATTCAGAAAAATAGCTGAACCTGTGCTCTCAGATGGAGGATTCGAGCAGTTAGCACCAAGAATTCCTTCATGTGTGAAGTGACACAGAAACAAGCTACCAAAGAATGAAGGGATAGTTTTGTCATTGTTTTATTCATTTTTTTATGTTGCTTAAGGGAGGAGACTACTGTGAACATCGCCTCTCCCAGCTGAGCTGGAGCTGCCTTTACCTGCTAAGGAGCTGGTGTAAATGATATTTGTAAAAGATATCTATGGTAGAGATTGTTGTGTGAAAATAGATGAGAGAAAGAAAAACAAATGATAAAGAAAAAACCTGGATTGCAGTCATTTTAGAAGTACTTCCAACCCAGGATTTCAGTCTAAGCAAATTATAGCTGGAACCTCACTCTGGCTGGGCACTATCACATGCTCACAGCTCATTTTCAAACTGAGTCTATAAGTCAGAAGGCAGGTTTACCCCAGCCTTAGAAATGTGGAATTATGAGTCAGAAATGCTGTAAATGGCTTCTAGAAGGCAACATGGCCCATGAATGATGGAGTCAGAATTTAAGAATAAGTTGTCCTAACTATTAAGCCCTAACTCCCATACTTTACAGCTTCTCAGAAGAGGACAGAAAAGCTCAGTTGGGTTATCTGACTACCAATAAGCACTGATTAGGAATTAAGCAAAAATGGTATCCTACAAAAGAGGACAATGCAGAATCAAATGGAAGATATAAAAGCAGGTGGTAGGTGTAGCTATTTTACTGGAACTAGAAAGATAGGCCCCAGTAGGAGAAAAATGATCAAAATGAGACCATCCTTTTAGTTAAATGTGTTATGTTTTTGTAAGTCATGTTTTGCAATACACAATGATCATGTCTATATAAATCTTTTTTTTTTTAAGATTTATTTAGTTATTTATATAAGTACTGGGTACAGTCAGAAGTACGGGAGGGTGAGAGGATTCACCAGAGATAGAGCATGGAACAGAAGAGGCAGACTGACGAAATACACTGCTGAGGGGAGCAGCGGGCGGCAAGAGAGGTCTGCATGCCATGTGGGACCCTTGCCGGGGATCCAGGCAGCTTCGCAACCCGGCACTCAACCGCTGCGCCACAGGGGAGGCCCATAAATCTCTTATTTTTTTCCAGAGGTTTTTTTTTTTCCCCCAGTGATAATTATCAAACTTTTCCTGGGACATCCTCTCCCATCCAAGTCTTACTATATACCCTATTAGTTTAATTAATAATAATTTCTAAATTTATTAAGTGTTTGTCTACTGACCTATATTCTATCACTCTCACCCACTATGTAGCCTACAGGAAATTTCTTGCAAAGGATTTTGACTCACAGTAAAAGAAAATTATTTTTCTTAATTGAATGTGCTCAGACAAGGATTCTATTTCCTTCTGAGTTAATAAATGTGCTTTAAATTTTATAAACATTAACTTTGTCTATCAGATTTATTGTAAATATTATCTTGTTTCTAATGTTTCTATTACTGTTTTTTTGTTTGATGACAGGTATTTAATTCTGGAAGTAAAATATGCTGAAATATTTAGTTGAATATATATTTTTTTGCAATTTCTGAGAAACTTACCTATTTGATCTACCTTATAATGATTTGATGTTGTATTTTTTAACTCTTTTTTTAAAGATTTTATATATTTTTGCATAGAAGAACTGAGGTGTAAGCCAGAGGTGGCAGGGGTGGTGAGAGAATTCACCAGAGACAGAATAGGGAGCAGAACAGGCAGGTTAACCGAAATTCACTGCTGAGGGGAGCAGTGGGCAAGACAGGAGAGGTCTGCTGCACCATGTGTGTTAGCTCCCTGGCTGGGGATCGAACTCAGGCCCTCGAGGTGGGTGCGCTGAGACTTATCCCCTAGGCCACCAGGGAGGCCTTGTACTTTTAACTCTTAAATGGTCTGGAATTTCTTTTTAATGTGTAGCAAAATTAGGAATTTGTTTTTTCTTTCCAAATCTGTTTTTTTTTTCAGCTCCTAACCTCATACATGTTTTTCATGCATATACAATATGTAATTTATATTTGTATCCTATATTTGATCAATGTACATCTTCACATATATTAAAATCTATTTTTCTATTTACCTGTTAATGTTTTGTTAGTTCTTTCCTATTTTGAATCATTATTGTTGTATAAAAATTGCAATTTCTGACATGGTCTAACATCTTTTAAGGCAAGTTCCAGCTATATTTTTCTTTTTCCAAATTTTGTTACCATTCTTGCCTGATTTGTCTGTGTGTCAAATGTCAGTATTTTACTAGTTATAAATCTACTGTGATGGCAGCTGAAGCAGTCTTGCCTTCCACCACTGAATGATCTTCTGACAATTCTGTGCTTCTCCCACCCTGGCAACTGCATTGCCATGTTGACAACTCCTCTTCCCATCCAGCTCTGCCCTTGACTTGAAATTTCAGCCCCTGAGTACATTCCAGCACAGCCTCACCCCATCGATACTTCTTGTCCTATGCTCCAAAATAATGTACTCTCAGATTGTGATGGGAAGAAAACCTTAAAAATAAATGGGGTAGTGTGTTCTCTCAAATAGAAATAAAGGTTCAATTTAGGGTGTAGCGAAATTGTATCTGAAAATCCCTTAAATTACCTATTTAGCTTGATATATATGCTTTTGTGTATGCAAGTATGTATAATAATTATAGCAATACATAATACTATATATGTCATGTATAACATGGAACTCATTTACGAGAATTATCAGTACTATTTAATTCATATTTTCTCTCTTTCCTCCTTCTGAGTCTGTTTCATTTATATAAGTTAAATGCACTTATGAGGCACTTTCACTTTATCTGCATGGTAGAGACAAGCTTCCTTATTCTTCAGTTGTTCTCTTTTATATATCTGATTTAGGAAGTAAACAATGTGGAAATTATTTTCTAAAATTTATACCTTTTGTGGGTTATAGGTTTCTTCTTTTGTGAAAGCATACTTATAAGGAAGACATAGGTTTTTATTGTCAATTCAGTTTGATGAATTCATTTCCAGCAGTTCAATAGGTCTGATTTACTTTTCATCCCAGATTTTGATGATGTTTTATAAGGTTCAAATGTTGTGTTGTAAGTTTTCATATGTGTGTGCGTATGGCTTTGTCATTCATTTGAAAGAAATTAGAAGATGCTGCACCTAACTATTAGATAAGTATTATATCACAAGATATTTCTAAACTATTATTTAATAAACATTGTTTGAAAAATTATGTCCCTTAAGTCTGCGAGAGGATTAACTTCAACATCTGGAAATTCTTAATACAATTGTTTGTAGGGGTGAGTTTAATTATATGGATTAATCATCATGCAGGGAGGGGGGTCTTTGTTTTACCCCATGTCACACTCTCATACCAAATGCATTTATTTTTGTCTATTAGGGTCTAGAGGAGTTTGTGCAGAAGACTGATATAATCACATTTGTGTTTTAGAAAGAAAGCTGGAAATAGAATAGTGAGATAAATTTAGCTCAATATGATTAGCTAACTTTGCTTCCCTTCTATTTTCATGCCTGCCTTCACTAGAGCTTACTCCTTACATACAAGTTTAGGTAGTGCCTCTGTAAGAAGTATAAGGCTTTGTTCCAGATAGAAGCAAAATACTGTCTTGAAGCTCTGCTGGAAATGGTTTATTACTCAGTCTTTCTATAAAGTGACTAGATAATGATCAAAGCCTGGTACTTGTGGTAAACAAAAGAAAATTCCACTTGACAAATATTATCTCTGGTTAATTAACTTTGCTAGAAGAGATGGTTGAGATGTGTTCCTTGTCCTAAAAAGTCTTCTAGTCTAGTGTGAAAGATAAACACTTAACTAAATAGCTACACTATGATGAAAGGAGTTCTGTAAAAAAAAAAGGGTGAACAAATGATACCATAACATAGACATGAAGCAATTAATTCTATTCATACTTGGTCAGTAATCAGGAGCTGTCAAGCAAAGTCCAATTCACCATAGCAGGAAATCATCAGAACAAAAATATTGTGAGGGGGGAAAAAAGATCATCATCAATACCAGAAAAAATAGCAAACACGACATAAACTAGTTTCTGGAAATCTGCATGGAAGAGCTGAGTTTTGAAGGGTGAAGTTGAATTCACGCAAATACTTCCAAGTGGAAAAATGAGCTAGTGAAATTTGTATAGGTGTGAAAATACTTGCTCTGTTACAAGAGAAACAAAGTGCCTGCTTTGTCCTGTCTTGGTGTGCGTGTTTGGAGTGTTGGAGCTGAAATTAAAGACTGAGAATGATTTGAGCCGTACTATTGATTTTAAAAATTTGTCCTGTGGGTGATTCGGGGGTTGTAGTGCAGAAAAATGATATGATAATATTTGTGTTTTAGAAAGAAAACTGGCAATAGAACAGGGAACTGATGCCAAGAAAGCATTTGGGAATAATTTGTTCCTGCCAACTAAATGTAGAGGTTGCCTTCCATCCTGCAAAAGGGTTAAGCCAGAGGAAGAAATACAAAGGCAGATGGGGAGTATGAAAGCTAAAAAAGAAGACAGAAAGTTCTCTCTGGAACTTTATGCTAATCAAGAAGGCCTTGTTCTCCCTGTGCCTGTTGAATACTGCCCATAGATTATCCTCCAAAAATTCAGCTTTTATTGTTACAAACCTTGCTCAAAAGCTTATTATGGAAGGACCAAAGTTATTAAAGATTCGATCCTACCCACTGTGATTGCTCTCATTTGTTACCATTAGTCATCGTTTTCCTCTTGGGAATCCTCACTTCCCACTCTACCCATATCAAAATTGTTTCAATTCTTCAGAGAATTCAAATTTCAGCTTCAATCTTATTTCTCTTACATAATTTTTGGATGGGCAAAGGGAAGTCATATTTCTTTCTTTTGGTACAATGGTTTAATCTTTACTGAGAAATTCCTCCTCATTTCTCTTTATATATTATTGACCTGAATGTTTGGCAAATTCTCAAATATGGCCCATTAGTCTAATAGCTCCAAGTGGGAACATATTTCGTTCAATTCAGTCAATATTTATTGTGCACCTAACATGTATAGGGCATTGTGCTAAACATTTGCAAGATGTCAATGTGAAAGGATAAATATGCCAAATGTCTGCTCTTGGAAATAACAATTAACAAATGTATTCCCTGGAGGACTATTTCCACTTAACCTATAAGATTAATACTTGGTGACTTTCTAAGTAAGATACTCTTTCTTCATTGAGTTAACAACTTCCATAAGTAGATGAATTTGTTATAAAAGTTACACAAACCTGTTTAAGGAGCACACATTCCACAGCAAGAAGCTAGCTTCAGTAGATAAAATAAATGCAATCTAATCATTGCTATTGGACTGTATACTTTATCTACACATACATGTTTCCCCCAATATTCAAAAGTAGTATTCCGTGAAATCTTTACTAAACCAAAGTGGCATGAACAAAGGAGTTATCATTAATTTATTTGTAAAAATGTTCAAATATTCCCAGACCCCAAAAAATAACCTGCCAAATCATACCAAATAACACATAAAACCTAAAATGACATTAACGTATAATAAAAGCAGGATGATATGATAAATAGGCAAGCTACATGAAGTAGTACCTGGGGACAGAGGCTGGCAGGGCCGTTCTCACTGACCTGACAACATGCTGTGTCTAGAAAGCCTGCTACAAAAACCAATGCTGAACATTATTTTTGCTTTTTGCCTTTTGATGTAAAAATGAAAAATCCTCTTTGGATTTCCTTCAGTCTACTATTTTAAGTCTTTTGAATTGGCTTAATCTGAACTTTGGGAAAGCAGGGAATATAGGTGTGTACGTATGTGTGTATAGTCAATTACTCCAGATGTCTTAGTCCACTTGGGCTGCTATAACAATATACTACAAATAGGGTTGATTGTAAACAACGCAAATTTGTTTCTCACAGACTCAAAGCTGAAAGTCCAAGATCAGGGTGCCAGTGTGGTTGGGTGAGAGTCCCCTTCTGTCACAGAGTGCTGGTTTCTCATCGCATCCTCATTTGGTCAAAGGGACAAGAGAACTCTTTTGGGTGTCTTTTATAAGGGTATTACTCTCCTTCTAGGGCTCTACCCTCATGACCTAAACAATCCCAAAGGCCCCACCCCCTAATGCCATCACATTGAAAATTAGGATTACAACATATGAGTTTAAGGAGAATACAAACATAGGTCCATACCATCACATGTATCAGAAGTACCTTTCTCAAGAGGCTAGAAGTCTAGGAAACTATGATGCATCTATTTTCCACACCACCCTTACACAAGTACCTGAACTGCTTGAGGATTATTCTGCTGTTAGTTTTAAAGGAAGACAAAAGTAATTTCTTTCCATTATTTCTCCTAAGAAGAATGTTTAATGAACAAATTAAGTATAGCAATATTAGAAGTGGGATCCATAAAGGGAACTATCTGTAAAGAAAAAGACACATCTGATAAAAAAAAAAAATTAAAGCCAAATGCATGCTTGTGCCCCTTGAAATTGATACCCTTGTTGACTAGAATTATGGGGAAATCAGTTGTAATCTGGAATCAGTAGTGCCACTGACAGGAAATGTAGTTTTCTAAATTACGGGAAGTTTACCCCAGAGACACTTGAATATCACAGGGAAAAAATAAAGGATTGATCTTCATCAGAAAGCAGAAGTACTCTGTTATAATTTTTGGCCAATGCTTTCTAATTCTTCTTTTTCATATCTTTAAATACAGAATCCCCTTCACCTACAACTGAGTTTAGAAAATTCATTAAGTTCTGATGCTGATGTCACTGTCTCAATCCTGACCATGAACAACTGGTACAATTTTAGCTTGTTGCTGTGCCAGGAAGACTGGAACATCACAGACTTTCTCCTCCTCACCCAGAGTAACTCCAAGTTCCACCTCGGGTCTGTCATCAACATCACCGCCAACCTCTCCTCCAGTGAGGACCTCTTGAGCTTCCTACAGGTCCAGCTTGAGAGCATTAAGAACAGTACATCCACCATGGTGATGTTTGGCTGTAGCATGGAAAGCATCCGGCGGATTTTTGAAATTACCACCCAGTTTGGGGTAACACCTCCTGAGCTTCGTTGGGTGCTAGGAGATTCCCAGAATGTTGAGGAACTGAGGACAGAAGGCCTGCCCTTAGGGCTCATTGCTCATGGAAAAACAACACAGTCTGTCTTTGAGTACTATGTGCAAGATGCCATGGAACTGGTTGCGAGAGCTGTCGCCACAGCCACCATGATCCAGCCAGAACTTGCTCTCATTCCCAGCACGATGAACTGCATGGATGTGGAAGCTACAAACCTCACTTCAGGACAATATTTATCAAGGTAGGATGCAAGGCCTGAGTTACATCCCCATTCATAGCACTGTGACAGGAAGTAGTATTTCCTTATTTATCACCTTTGAAGAAATCTTGACCCTAAGTACCTTTAAATTCTAATAACATGGGTCGGGGGCGGTGGCTGGTTTTGGTGAGGGGAGTGTTCTGGTTGCATAAGGCTAGTATTTCATGACCTGTCACCTGGAATTTTATCTATACACTTGTAAATGCAGAAGGTATAGTCCATGCTGGAATCTTGCCTTTAAACCCTTGATTAGTTCCTTAAGAGCTAAGTGTTCTTGGCTAGTTATTTAAAAACTTTGTGGCTCAATTTTCTAATTAGTAAATGGAAATAATGTCAAATACCTTGATATTATAAAAATAACAAAGGTATCATGAAATTATAGATGAAAAGTATTTAATGCCATGCTTGACTCGTACATGCATAAGAAGTGTTTTTACCTCTGTCTGCTCTTTTCCATAGCAATAGACTTGAAAAAAATTTCTTCAAATTTTGACACAGAAAAAAGTCAAGTGGGAAGTAGACTTTTCTCTCTTTTTCCAGGTCTTGATACTAAAGGCAATCTAGAAAAGTGGATAATGACCTTAAGCTTGAGTCAGACTCTCTGAGTTCTACCACTCATTGTTTACATCATCTGGTCAAGTTATTTAATTTCTCTGAGGATTCATTTCTTATCCCCTATATGCATGTATGTAAAATGTATATAATAGTAGATCCTACTCTCCATGGAATTGTGATAAATGATAGGTAGGGAGGTATGTAGACAGACAGAAAAGAGTTCCATGGAGAATTGGTGTGTGTGTGTGTGCGCGCGCGCACGCACATGCATGTGCAGGTTTTTTAATTTAAATATTTAAATTTTATTTAAATATTTAAATATTTTATTTTATATAATTCTTACATCTTTTTTCATCTTTGCACAATGTATACATTTTCATTTTGGTTATATTCCCCATATAATTGCACACCCCACCTTATTTTGACTCTAGTCCTTCCTTTCCCCGCCCCTTCCTCCCTCCTACACCCCCCCCACCCCGTAGTGTATCTCTGGTTTATAGTTGCTTATTGATTTTGATTTTCACTTTGTATTGATTAGTCTTTTTTCTGGTCTCTTATTTAGGTTTTCTTAATTCCTGCTATGAGTGAAACCATCGGTATTTTTCTTTTTCTTTCTGACTTATTTTGCTGAGCATGATCCCTTCCAGCGCCATCCATGTTGCTGCAAACTGCATGTGTTTATCTTTTTTGATTGCTGAGTAATATTCCATTGTGTATATGTACCACATCTTGTTGATCCAGTCATCTATTTTTGGGCATTTGGGTTGTTTCCATAGCTTAGCTATTGTAAACAGTGCTGCTATAAACATAGGCGTGCAGGTACCCTTTGGAATTACTGTTTCTGTGTCATTTGGGTAAATACCTAGGAGTGGAATTGCTGGATCATGTGGAAGCTCTATGTTTAGTAGGTCAAAAAATCTCCACACAGCTTTCCATAGTGGTTGGACCAGTTTACACTCCCACCAGCAGTGCAGGAGAGTTCCTTTTTCTCCACATCCTCGCCAACATTTGTTGCTAGTTATGCATGTGCAGTTTTTAATTTACCTTTCTGCTCTAGTTCCTCATTCAATCTGGCTCAGAATGTAAAATGAAAAAGTGTATTTAAGTTAAAGAATAACCCATTGTATAGAATTTTCATGATTCACAGGAAACGGAAAATATTATTAAATTATATTTTCTAGAGACTTAAATTTTTCTGAAAAGGACCACCTATTGTCAGAAAGGCCAGTCAGAGAATTATTGCTGTTTTAGAGTAAATGCTTAAAGCTACTCTAAGCCCCACTTAAGGTTCTCCTGGAACACTGACATCTGACTATATTAGAGAACACAGGTTATATCTTAGTGTCTTGCCTTTTAAAATATTTGATGAAAGGTGGAGGTCTAAAGCATTTTACAGTTAATTTTGCATATATGGATTAACTACCTATCATGTGCAAGTCGGCATGCTAAAATATATGGCAGGTTAAAGGCTAAGCATGACCTATGCCCTCCCTAAAGGACGTTGTTAGTAAAATAATTCAAGATTCATATATTAGGATTCACATATGAATGATAAAATTAGATATTCTATCCTTAGAAATTGCCATTTTTCCTACATTGCATTTGATTTTCCCCAAGATTAAAGTCTATGCATGTTCTGTTTTATAGTCACTAGTCAGATTTAATCTGTTTTTGAATTAGCACATAATTGAGGTTCAGGATTTTATCTAGGAGAGGAAACATTCTCCCTCACAGCAAAAAAGACAAGCAACGGCTTTATTTAAAAATTCTAGTGGTCATTATTTTGGAAGGACAATCATAAACAGAAGACAGGATAACCCCTTGTGAAAACTGTGTTGTTATTTAGTGTCTTTCTGCCTCATGTAAAATGGAGACCACAATAAAAATGATTCTGTTTCGACCCTAAAACTGCTTAGAAACTATAGGGAGAGAGAGTCATTGACTTGAGCTGTCTGTACCTCAGGGATTCATTTTATCAAGATCAAACTGATTTTCCTGACTCTCCAAGGTTTAATTTATATTAAAATTCTGTGCCTGCTTTAACAAGGATCCGATCGCACTTCATACATGAAATTATATGATGGTACTTAGCTCATTCCATCATCATTGTCTATGCGTCTGACATTGAGCTCATGTATAAATTCTATTAAGTAGAGACACTATTATTCAGCTCAATTTAATGCTTAGCATATAGCAGTTACTTATTAGACATGAACTGAAATTAACACCAAAAAAATAAGAAACTTTTTAGTTCCATCCTATGTCATTTATTGCTATAGAAGAAAAATGGGTGTGGTTGACAACTAAATTAAATTAAAATTTTATTTTTTAATTTAAATTAACTTAAAATTTTATTTTTAAATTGAAATTTTATTTTTTAAGTTACCTAGCTACCTACCATCTAGATTTTTTTGCACTTTGTTTTTTCGATGAATGCTGGTTTAGTGGATAACCTCTGCCCTCAGGGCTGGCTATTTCCACATGTTTATTCCACAAACTTTGAAATTTGAAAAAGAAAAATGTGAGCTTTGTGGCACAGCAGCAATTCACAATGGATAAGGGTCAGTGACAGTGTTTTCATTTCCATGGATGTTTTTGAGATTGAACTCAAAGAATTTCAGGAAATATGCCTGGGACTTCTTAACCTCCCTGAGGAATACAGTCAAAGAGAAAGTTTCAAAGTATTCAGGAAAGGGTCAAGGAAAGTGAGCCAAAAACCTGGAAGAAGTTTCTATGATGAATAACTAAAGAGCTGCCTTAAGCTGTAAATCATCTGTGGATTTTTCGTGATCCTTATTTACTTTGTTGAATATGGTCTTTTAGAAAGTTCGTTATTCTCAGCCCATAAGTCACATCTGCATACAGTAATTTTCTTAATTGTTCCTAAATTTTGTGAGACTGACCCCACTTCCTCACTGTGTATTGAAAGTCATGAGGATAATGAGCCATGAATAGTGAGTGTCAGAGTTATGCAAGCTTTCATTTCTCATAGTAATTTTCAGTTTGGGCTGACAGAATTGTTAACATTTTAAAATGTTAATGAAAGCACCAAAACATGGCTTTTTCAGCATTGGCTTTTAGACTACGAAAATCATTTCTCATGGCAGACTACATAGAGGTAATTAAAGGTATAAAGGATTTTGTTCTTCCCACTTCTCAATGACAGAATAATGTCCATCATAAATGCAGACAAAACCAAGTTCACAGCATGATCTTGAACAGTTTACTTTCAAGTTGTTTTATTAAATATAAATTATTTGGGGTTATATTATCTGATGTGTTATTTGTTACAACTCCATAAAGAACTACATGTGGGGGGTTGTATGGAGCCAGTGGCTATTTGTTGAACTAAATAGGTCGGTAGACAAAAGTGCATTCTGCCACTTTGGAACTGACAGCCTAATACTTGAGTCAAATTATAAGAAAATGGTTATAAAGCAATGGGATAATGATTCTTAAAAATAGAATTGTGTTCAGGTACACATAATGCACTCTTCTCTGACACTTGCTGATGGAGTAACACTGAAATGGGATCTTATTAAATGAACAGGAATTTTCTACTTGCAGCAAATTCACAACCAGAAGAATGACATATGCAAATTCACAAGGAACTGTAAGAGAAATTTAATACATTTGGTACATATATTGAAGATGAAGAGGATTTGGCCTGATTCTGGAAAATAGTTTGTTTAATAGCATGCCACACAGGGTTGGTATGCCAGGCTAAGGAGCTTGCATTTTATATGCATAGTGGATGTCAGTTGAATGGCAGAACATTAGCCATGACATATTTATAAAATCATAATCCTGTAACAAATTAACCAAATGAAATAAAACAACATAAAAGCCATGAAATGAAAGTAATTTCTAAAACTGTTAGAGTATAAAAATGGTTTGTATTTTCAAAAATTGGTTTTAGTCTTACCCACATTTACTCCCTTACTGCATTTTGAACAACAGATTCTTGTAAAAGTAAATTAGTAATTTGAAGACATAGCTGCTGTTCCTGGGGTTAGGATCCGCCCATCTGAAGGCATTGGGGTATGAATGAATCCACTATCGATGGAGAAATAGATCCCTGTGTATTCAGCCGGCTAAGGTAGTTACTCTTTCTTTCCTTTTTTTAAAATATATTTATTTATTTATTTATTTATTTATTTATTTATTTATTTATTTATTTATTTATTTTACATCACTGTTCTTGATCCCTTACTTGGTTTCCCTATATCCTTCCTATAAGTGAAACCATCTGATATTTTTCTTTTTCCTTCTGGCTGATTTCACTGAGCATAATCTCTTCCAGCTCTTTCTTTAAGAATTCTAAGATTCTAGACTCTACTAGACACCTTGTCCCCCTGTTTGAAAAAGTCCCACAACCTTTGGGTAATTAATCATAGCTGTCATGATTTTAAAAAACTGACTATGGAGGCAGCCCTCTGCCCCCCTGTCTTTATGCAGGGATCTCTTTCTTTTTTTTTTCCTTTCCTTAATAAACTTGCTGTGTACTGAGGACCAAAAAAAGCTATGGAATCTTGTTTTTCTTCTTTGAACAGTTTCTGCAATTTAATTCTGTATCAAGTAGGCAGTGATTAATTCATTGATTCATTCATAACATCTATTGAAGCTTACGAATATTAAATTAAGCCCTTGTCTAATGCTGAGAACACAAAGAATAGAAGACAAAGGTCCTATTCTCCGGAAACTTAAACCTCTTTCTTCTCTTCTCCTAACAGGAGAGAATATGCTCCTTGAATTATCTCATTTATTTCCATTTCCTTTGACTTCCTGGTTAGCTATCATTCTTCTTTGGTAGAAAGCCCATTCTCTCAGTGACTAACCTTTGGCATTAGCTGGTATTGCTCAATTCTTGCTCAATTGTCGCTAAAGAATATTCTAACATGCTTAAGATTCTGCTCCAAGCTATGTTCACCTTTATGCTGACAGAGTGAAGCAATGCCAAGAGTCACTGGCCTTTCATTACTAGTAAATGTTGCTTTATTTAATGATTTTTGTACCTACTGTATGCCAGGTATTGTAGGGCACCAGTTTTGCTTCTGAAAAAGAGACTAAAACAAAAATTCATTTAAAAAAACCCCAAGGTATAAATTGATGCTGGTCCCCAGTGCATTCCTGGACACTGAAAACCTGCATGAGACAATTCTAATTTTGTGATATTCCCATTCACCATCACCCATATTGTGACCCTATCAAAGGTCGCAGTAATCTCTGGAAGCTTTCATTTCCTTAACTATTAGAATTCCTAACTTGAAAAGTTAAGCTGTGTGCTTCAAGTCATTCAGTTAGTACTTTATAGGGAAATATTTAAACTAATTCATCTAAATCCACATTCCTGACTCTCTCAGACATGATGTAAACCTTCCTTAATCAGGATCCCATTCCTCTGTAACCAAAGAACACTGAAATTTTCTTCCAGCCAAAAACTATATAAATTAGGAGGCACGATTACCCACTTGCAAGCATTCTTGTCCTCACAACCTCTGCTAAGCCAAACTAGTTAGCCCATATGTCTCAACAAGTACCTAAAAGAAATGCAGTTGCAGTGAACATAGAAGCCAGAGTTTCCATGCTGGTAGCACTGGCTCCACAGATCCCTAAGAAGAACCAATGGTTTGGAGAGGCTTAGTATGTCCACCTTTTACTCCTAGGTTAACTTTCTTTGCTAAGGCAACTAAGGAGTCAGGCATTCTAGAAATCACATGTCTTAATGCCATGAATCTTAGGGAACAACCCTTAAGGTCCATGTTTCCGTTTTTTTCCAATAGGAACCCATGTTACTACACTAATTTGACTGAAATTCTTTGACCTTGCTCCTCCCTCCATGTCATTTATGTCATGCTATGAGCTGAGTCTTAAAGTCCTCTAAATTTTAGGGGACTCAGCTAAGAACATGAGAACATGAACATTCCCTCAGTATCTTCTTTTGATAAGCTCAAATTTGCTTGATCTAGCACCCAGCAGGTTTTAAACTGTGAAATTTTTCCAAATGAGGAGAATTCCAAGCTTTTATTTGCCTGAGAGGAAATGCTAGGCTTTGTTGACTTTTTTACTTTGTATTTATCAGCCACATAATTTGAAAATATGAAATGATAAAAGGCAATGCAGCTCTACTCTGAATTCCAGATCCATCTCTTTTTTTTTTAAAGATTTATTTATTTATGCATACAAGAGCTGCGGTACAGGCCAGAGATGAGGGGGGTGAGAGGACTCACCAGAGACAGAGTGGAGAACAGAACAGGCAGACTGACGAAATACACTGCTGAGGGGAGCGTTGGGCGCAACAGGAGAGGTCTGCTGCGCCATGTAGGTTTCTCCCTGGCCGGCCAGGGATTGAACTCGTGCTGCAGAGGCTGTGGATTGCTTCATAGTGTGGTGCTTAACCCCTTTGCACCACCAGGGAGGCCCCAGATCCATCTGTTGGGGTCACTTTACTCCCCAGACCCTATAACCTTTCAGATGAGTGGTAAATACTGTGTGATATTCCACTGTCATAGCTACGTGAAGGTGATGCTGGAAGGGATAGCAGCACCTGAAATAACGCTGGAGCCAGGTCTGAAGCTGAAATGAATTAAGTGGGGGTATTCCACAAAGTAACCTGAAACAATCCAAGGGGTAAGCACAAGTCATGACTGTGGAGAAGAGTCAGGGCTCATGCCAAAATGCAAAGGGATGGGAAACACCTTGGGATCTAAAACAGCTCCAACTATCATGTGACAGAAAAACAGAGAAGAGTTTAATAGCTATGCCACACAGATGTGGAAAGCAGACACCACTCCATCCATGTGCCCAATGTCTCGATATGGTGACCCCCCCCAACACACACCTAGAGTGAAACAGCCCAAACTATGTATTGAATATTTTGTGACCCAAGGACACAAAAACATTAATTCGAAGGGAAACCTCTACTCCTATGGTAATTGCACACTATTTACAACAGCTCAGATATGGAAACAACCTATGTGCCCCAAAACAGTTGAGTATATCAAAAAGATGTGGTATATATACAATATGGAATATTACTCAGCAATCAGAAAAGAGAAACTCATACCATTTTCAGCAACATGGATAGAGCTAAAAGGAACTATGCTAAGCAAAATCAGTCAGAAAAAAAAAGAAAAATATCTGATAGTCTCAATTATGGGGGAATAAGGGAAACCAAATAAAGGATCAGGAAAAAGACAAAATTTGCAGGCAAATCATAGATCTAGGGCATATAACAAGGAAGGGAAGAATACAAGGGACTATGGTGATGGTCACTATGGTGGTGAGAGAATTATGGGGACTACATATGATGGGAGAAATCAAATATTGTACAAAAATGAACAACAATGTAAGAAAACAGAAAAAAAAAATTTTTGTGACCCAATTGCAATAATCAGTATCTTTACCTCTTGGGGGAAATGTAAAGAACAGTATAGTTCTACTGTATAGTTTCACTTGCAAGTAACTGAATTTTGTAAACACTGGAGAAACATAGACCCAAGGAATCCTATCTATGCACATATGTACATTTAATGTGCAATTCAATTGTTGTCATGCATTCCTGATAGAAATCTGTTTAAAAGATGAACTTTGTAAGTTGTTTTAAAAGATGATGCAATCAACAATTACAACGTGTGGGGCCCTCTGCTCTGAAGACTGAAATTAAGCCATTTCCAATTCCTGTTAAATTCCTTATCAGGGAGATTTCTCATCGAACTAATTCCTATTTTTGATACTATCCATGGGGAAATGTATTGGAATTTTAATGCTTTGAATAACCTCTAAATTGCAAATGCAAATATCTCCTTGGTGATTGAACCCCATTCTCTGGCAAGTGATGTCATACTCTTTAAGAGATACAGGTTGGATTTGAGCAGAAGACATGTGTTTAATTGCATTTATGCCACAAACATTCCTGAGCTGTTGCTTTGGCCAAGCACTATGCTGTGTCTAAGATTCAAAGATGACTCTGTGATAACCTGCTCTACTGAACTGCTGAAGCAGAGCAGTGGGGATGGGAGGATTTGTCCATTCCTAACAGCAGCTCTGTGGAAGAGACTGCTCTGGAGATGTGAAGAGTGTCAAAATTCATGCATTTGAGGACCTTTCAAACTAAAAAGTTAAAGATGGAATTAATCAAGTGTCAAATACTTATACTTGAGGGTACAAAGGAGGCTAAGAAAAGACAGTCAGGGAGTGTTTTATAAGTAGCTCTTCAAGTCTTCTTTGATGTTGAGTTTGAAGAGCTGGCCCATGTATGGAGGACAAAATCAAAGTAATGTCTTCTGACAGAATTGGACCATGGGTGAACTCTGTGGCTAAGACGGCAAATTCATGCTATTACATAAAGGAGGTGAATACCACAGGAGACAGCTTCAATAAAATGGGCCATGAAGTGAAAGCTGAACTACTAATACTGGTCATGTAAATAGGCAAAAATTCTCAATTACTTTAGAACAGGGAGAGATGGTGAAATAAAGAAATAAAAAATTGTAAATAGATGGATTTCAGAGGGTCACAAAGGAAGTCTAGAGTGACAAAATAATAATTAATTGAAGATGGTCAACCACTGGCTTAAGACTAGATCTCTTCTTAACAGGACAGGATACTGGCATTTCTTTTTTACAAAGTCCACTAGTAGAAAAAGGGGCAAAGAGAGGAAGAAAGGAGAAGGGAAAATTCAGAAAAATAAAAGAAAGAGCATTGAAAGAATGAGATAAACATCCATTAACTAGCATGTCAGAAGCTGTTAGAATACTTGAAGGAGAAAATATAGAGTCTAAGGAAAAAAAAAACAGATAATGGGAATAATTTAGATAATAAGAGGGATTAGGGAATGGTGTTGAAGAATTAAGAAAACCACAAGCATGAATTAAAATACAAACATAAAATAGGAAGAGCTGATACTTCAGACAGCTGGAGTAGGTCTACGTTGGTTGCAAAAGATCAGGATTGTGTAGAAGTTTTCCAAAAGGCATAAGACTATCCAAAGAAAATTGTTTGGGGCTTTGAATGCCGAAAAGCAGGGGGATGTAGGATTTGGGAAGATAGGAGTTTTGATTGAAAGATTTGTTCCATGGCTGTAGATAGGAATCACATGAAGAAATGATGGAATTTCTGAACATCTGTGGATCTCCAACTCTCTCCTCTCCTCCCTGAAAAAAGATTGGGAAATTAAGAACATTCCTTTAGTCTTCTACCCACCTGTGACTACACAGGTGCCTCTCTTTTATTCTTTCTCCTTTTCCTAATAAGCCTGTCCTTTAAAAAAAAAAAAAACAGAACTGGTTGATTATTTTGAGTACTTTTTCTGTGGAGTTTTTAGGGTTCTCTATGTATATTATCATATTGTCTGCAAATGGTGATAGTTTGACTTCTTCTTTCCCTATGTGGATTCCTTGTATGTCTTTCTCTTGTCTTATTGCCCTGGCTAGGACTTCCAGTATTATATTGAAGAGCAGTAGTGAGAGAGGACATCCTTGTCTTGTTCCTAGCAACATGGATGGAGCTAGAAGGAATTATGCTCAGTAAAATAAGCCAAAAGGAAAAAGAAAAATATCAGATGGTTTCACTTATAACAGGAATACAGGGGAACCAAATAAGACATCGGTGTAAAAAAATAATAACAGTACAAAACACAACAGAGCAAAAACAGACAATTGTAAACCAGAGACATCGTGCAGGGGAGGAGGAGAGAGAGGGATGAGAGGGAGGGAGGGAGGAGCACAGGGGACTGTGGTGATGGTGCATGGGTACCTTGGGGAAGGAGATTCTATGGGAACTCAATCTGAGAGGGTGGGGGAAAGCAAATATTGTCTAAAAAATGTAAAAAATGATAAATGTTAAAAGAAAAAAAGAAAAAAGTGCCTTGAGAGAATAAATCCTATATTAATATCCAAAAAATATTAAAAAAAACACAAACAAACAAAAAGAATATTCCTTTGTCTCATACCAAAAGGATTTTATTGGACTTTTCTACAACATATCTACTGTCGTTAGATCTAGAGTAAATTAAAAGTGACCAAGAAATAAATATTTAGGTTCAGTGTATAGGAGCAAGTAAACCTGATGGGAGTTAGGTAGTTCTGTGGGGGGAGTTGGAGAGAATGTCACTAGCAATAATATATAGCCAAATATTTCTAATCAGGCAAAGGCAAAAAATCAAAATAAGTTCTCAGAGGTGAAAAAATTTTATAGAGCTTTATAAAAGATGAACACATCTCTCATTCCCCAGGGAGAAAATATTAAATGATGAGATCATCCTGGTTAAAGGGATTCATCTCATTTTTCAAGATATAAGAGAGTGAGGATATAGATTATTTTAATGATACTGAGAAAGTTCCTAAAGGGAAAAATACATTTTTAAGGCTTCACAGAGTAAAATAGATATTCCCATGTACAGATATGATTAATAGAAGACTTCCATGGGAAGTGGAGTGATAGAAGAGGGCTATTTAAAAGAAATTTAAAAAATAAGAAAAGTAGATGTAGAAACAGTTGATCAGTGGGAAAAAATCAAAGTAGAACTAAATATGTGACTTTTGAACAGCTGGGCATAGAAGAAGACTTTGAGTATGAAAAGCATTTAAACAAAACATAGATGGACAAATGGAGAATAGGAAGACGGGATTTTTACAGGACTCATTCAGAAGCAAGAAAAGATATTTACAATAAATATAAAAAACAGTAAAATTTCACAAGCAGCGCAGGTCTTAAAATCTTTCAGCACATGACACTACTGTTGGTAAGTGGAGGTTTTTTAATCTAACTTGAATAAATTGTAGAGTGAGTTTTTTTAAAAGTAAAAGTAGTACATGATTAATGTAATTTAATCCCATACATAAAGATAACATGGTTAAAGTTCTGCAGGGAGTGTATACTCACTTAAATTAGTCCATCAAATATCTACCCAAAGTGATAGTATTCTAACACCCCAAACAAGCTATACACTTAAACAGCACGTTTTAATAAGTGAACGTACCATACTTAAATCCTTCACTTGATACTGATCTAAAACATTTCATATGAAGGGGTTCCCCGGTGGCGCAGCAGTTGAGTGCTGGGTTGTGAAGCTGCCCGCAGCCTCTGCAGCGCCGGTTCGATCCCCGGCTGCTCCCCGGCCAAGGAGGGTCCCACATGGCGCACAGACCCCTCCTGCTACCCGCTGCTCCCCTCAGCAGTGTACTTCGGTCCTTCTGCCTGTTCTGTTCCCTGCTCTGGCTCTGGTGAATTCTCTCACCCTCCCGCGCTTTTGACTGTAACCAGTGCTTGTATGAATAAATAAATAAATCCTTAAAAAAAAAAAAAAAAGAAATCCTTTAAAAAAAAAAAAACATTTCATATGAAGTCCTTTGCTATTGAGAAAATCTTCTGTCCCATTTTGGAAATAAGATAATAAAACTCCTCTCAAATGAATTATAGAGGGAGACAGTAAGAGCTATAATTTACTTTCTAAATACTCTCAATGAATTAAGCAATAAAGAGAACTCACACAATTTCTTTTCCACATCCACCCTCCTGCTTGTTTCTGGACCCTACGTTCTCTCTGCCTTCTCTCATGTCCACACTCCTCTGTGTACCAAGAGCAACACCTGGAGCACAGGGGCAGGCCCAGGAATTCTCCCTTGTTTCTGCCACATCAACAATCTTTCTATTTTTACTGGATCATTTCCATCAGCCTATATGCACACCCCTGTCTGTCTCTCTATCTGTCTGTCCAGCTATCTGTCCATATGTCTATCTATCTATCTATCTATCTATCTATCTATCTATCTATCTATCTATCTAGGACATACATACACATAGACTCATTTACTTGATTTTTTTTTCCCCTCCACCATTATCCCATTTTCTCCTCTTTACAGCATGACCTAGTAAAGAGTAAATTCCAGCTTCTCTCTTCTCATTCTCCCCTTGAATGTCCACATTAGGCTCCAGCACTTCACTGAAATTACTCTAGTCAAGTCACCATTGGCCTGCATGTTTATAAAAGCTGTCGTCAATCCTCAGTTTTCTACATACTTGATCTGCTGGAAGCATTTGACACAATCGCTCATTGTTCCCTCCTTAAAACATCTTTTTAACTTGACTAGAATACAGCACAGCTGACTTTTTGCCTACATCTCCAATGATTTCTCAGCTGTCTTTGCTACTTCTTCCTCACCTGTACCAGCTCCAAATGTTGGAGTGCTGCAAACTTATCCCTTGGACTTCTTTTTATCTACAATTACTCACTATGTCATCTCCTTAAATATGGTGTAGACAGTTATGGCTCCCAAATTTGTATCTCCAGTCCAGACTTCATTGCTGAGCTCTAGATGATCACCCTTTTGAGCCCCCTCCCTCGCTCTCTCTTGCTGTAAGCCTCAGATATGTGGTCAGCTGACTAGTCTTAACTGAAAAAGAAAATTCTTTAATTAGTATGTCAAGTTTTGTATACAATGGGGCTTCTAAAATATATCTTAAGGGCCTCTCCAGTGGCGCAGTGGTTGAGCACTGGGTTGCGAAGCTGCCCACAGCCTCTGCAGCGCCGGTTCGATCCCCGGCTGCTCCCTGGCCTCCAGAGGAGGGTCCCACATGGCGCGCAGACCTCTCCTGCCGCCCGCTGCTCCCCTCAGCAGTGTCCTTCGGTCCTTCTGCCTGCTCTGCTCCCCGCTCTGGCTCTGGTGAATTCTCTCACCCTCCCGCGCTTCTGACTGTACCCAGTGCTTGTATAAATAAATAAATATAAAATAAAATAAATCTTTAAAAAAAAATAATAAAATATATCTTAAGTATATTAAACATGCCCTTGTTCTTACTGTATGCATCATACATCATAAAAATATTTTCTTACATGATTTGCAAAGTATAAATTTTATCTCAGCTCCTAGACAAATCAACATAGATTCTTAATTAGTGACCTAATGGAGATTTATTACTAAAGTAATAAGTTACTTCAATGCAAATTAACTAATAAGCTTTCTAGTTTCAATCAGAGTGATGTCTTGGGAGGTTTACTGGTTAAAAAAATAAAAGGTATAGCCTCGCACTGCTTTGTTAAACACTCATACATGCATCTCAGTCCAAACTAGGTTCTCATTCATAGAGTGAGAGGCAGGCCTTTGTCATTCATAACAAGCTATTATAATTTTCTTCTATTACAGGTGGTCTCCTGGTCAATATCTCTTCCTACATAAATTTTGCCTGTTCCCAGGTCAACATTATTAATGCAGACTTCCAGCTTCATTATTACCCTGATCAGAAATCTTTATGGTTGCCTTTTTCCTATTAAATTGAAGCCAGTCTTATAAAATAGATATGTGAATCATCTCTAGTCTAGTTGTAATCTGCTTTTCCTTTATTATTTTCTCCTATTTTTCTATCTTGCTCTCCAGTAAGATGGCTGTGTTTAGCACCCCCTGTTTTATGCTCCAACTCTACCCTTTTACCTTTTCCCGTAAAGTTCCTGAATCTGGAAGTTTTCTTCAGAGTTCCTATCTAGGCTGGAGCTGTAGTACGATTGGCACAGCACATGCTGATATTCTCGGTCCATGTGATTGGCACAGGCTTTAAATTCCTATTAAAATAATTTAAGGTTACAAATACATTGTATTTGTCCTTTTCATTTACATTGCTCTATGGGTTTACTTTGACCTGACAATCAAACTAAATATTCCAGCTCTCATTTACATGACTTTCAATCAAGCCAAGTTTCACACATTCTTTGTGTGGCTTGGGAACTAAATATTAATCTGTGCATCTGGCACTCTCAAAATCACTGCTTTTCTTTCTGGAGACTATGTATTTCTTTTTCCTTTTTTAAAAGTTTTTTTATATTTATGCATACAAGAGCTGGGGTACAGGCCAGAGGTGTGGGGGGTGAGAGGATTCACCAGAGACAGAGCAGGGAACAAAACAAGTAGATCGACTGAAGTACACTGCTGAGGGGAGCAGCGGGTGAAACAGGAGAAGTCTGCTGTACCATGTGGGTTGCTCCCTGGCCGGCTGGGGATCGAACTTGCACTGCAGAGGCTGTGGACAGCTTCACAGGCTGCATCTTAACCCTTTGCACCACCAGGAAGGCCCAAGACTATCTTTCTTGATTATACCATCTTCTCTCCACTTCTACTGCTCTTACCTTAGCCCTTATTTCCTTAATCCCTTTATGAAATAAGCTGAGAGGGGAGAGAGGATGAGCAGAAGGATGAATGGACTCTATTTCTCACTCGTGAACCTGTGCTCAGTCCTTCCTCCTTCCAAATCATTTCCTATAGAGCTAGTAGGCTATTTCTTAGCAGAAATCAGATTATCTTACTTGTCACTGCTTATCATCATGTGGCTTGCACTTTCTATCTCTGACTTTCACACATGCATCTCCCTGGTTTGACCACATGCTCCCCAGATTATTTTATTGGCTAACTAATTCCTTCAAAATTTAGTTCCAGTACCACTTTTTCTGAAAAGCCTTCCTTGTCACTCCTGGAGTAGAATGTGAAGGTTTGCTCTCTGCTCAGAGACACCCAAGTTTACGCCTGTCCTGACACTTTTACCCTGGTTTAAAGTGCCTGTTCACTTTTAATTCTCCCCATTACTAAACTTTAAACACTAAGAACATTAAGTATGTATTTCATCTCTGTAATCATGCTAAGAACAGTGCCTGCATTTGTATCCATTTATCTTGCCAATAAAATTATTCCTGCTACTTCTTTTTCTTGTTCATCCAAGCATGGTCCCAAGAAGAACATGGTAGAATTGGATTTAAGCAAAAACAAGATTTCAAACTTGTCATCTTGTAACTTCTACAGTGGGCATTTAAACTTTGCAACCATTGTTATTACATCACAAAGAACACATAGCAAAGGCAGCTATAGTTAAAAGCTATCAATGAGATTATTCACCCTAGCTATGAAAATGAAATAGAAACAATATATTAGAAGTGGGCATTCTCTGAGACTCAAATGTCGGTGCCAATAATCTAGTGAAACACGTCCTGAATTTTCTGGTCTGGGAAAATTGAAGCCATCTAGACCTCCTGATTGATTTGCATTTTGGTGACAATGAATGACTCAAATATATCTGAACATTGTCCTTCAGTCAAGGTCATCTTGATGCTATTTAAAACCAATAATGAGGAATGTTTTTTACTGGAATGAAGGAGTAATATATCATCATGGAAAGATTTCTGAAGACTCCTAGTGACTTCTTTTCTGAGATATTCTAAGTACATGTTCATTTGGTGGTAGTCTTTCAAGGGTCCATGCTATGAAATGTCTATAATCATTGTTATGTCGCAAATATTCTTAAAATAATGAGGGATCTTCTTCCTACAATTTTACTTTCCTGATCACTAAAATGTCCAACTGAAATTAACCTATTTACTACTAACCATTTTATTCCCTAGTTTATGGCTGTGTGTGTGTTGTGTGTGTGTTAAAATATCCAAAAGCAGGTCACTCTTCAGATATACAATTGTGCCACTCTTCTCTTATGGTACCTGGTGATTATCAATTGATTGATCTGTATGTTTTAACGATTTGGCTCCCTGCTTCTTGAAAGAAACAGAAAATCGTTTCAAGTAGAAGATAACTGAGACGGCGTTGCTTGTTGCAAAATAGAATTCACTTTAAGTAGTACAGTCCCAGTGGGAAGTGCTTACATGAATAATTACCATTACTTGCAATTTGCCAAAATGAACAGTTTCATCACATTTAGTGATAGCAGCATCTTCAAATATGATTTACATTTAAATCACTAATGAAAATTAGTACATTCTTCACACTTTCTGATTTTTCTGTATCCCTCTGTGGCAGCACAACTTTTTACTTCTTGTATTTCCATGTGTAAATTACCCCGTAATGTTTGTGACTGGCAGTGGATGAATGTGTTTTGCTGAGCCTAGATTTGCATCTTATTCCACAAAAAAAAAATCTTGTTACATTTCACATTTCAAAGTAATTCTATTCGTTCAAAATGTGTCTTAAGAACTATCTATGCATTTAACATAATGCAGTACTAGTATCTCCAACAAAAAAAGTTCTATTAAAAGAATTTGTGTCCTGAAGGCAGCACTGATTAAAAAAAAAAAAAAAACTTCAATGGAATTAAATAGTAGCTACCATCTCTGAAATATTTGTTCTGTGTCACAAGGTGTGATCCATGCTTTATGTGCATTATTTTTAACCACTATAATGGAAGTATTATTTTTTCCATTTTACTTATGACAAAATTGAAGCTTCCGTACCAGTAAATTGCCCAAGGACAAGGTTAGTGGACGTCTGGACCAATATTCAAACACAGGTGTACCAAAATCAAAGTATGGACTTCTATTCTCACGTACGGTCATAATTAAGAATATAGAAGTGTCACAAGCTTGCATACTAGCTCTTATTGTCTTGTCTTGCCAGACCCAGAAAGATGGGTCTGACCAAACATTTTCCTATCTCATCCATATCAAAACATACACTGACAGTGATCTGGTTCATCAGGACTCAGTTGTATCATCCAGTTGGTAATTTTCCTTTCTTTGACTTCTGGCAGGAGCTCTCTCTAGAGTCAGAGCCAATTGTTTTTCTCTAATGACTTAGAGGGAGGGTAGCCTGAGGCCATCCAGAGAACTGTGAATCTATTTATCATCGTTTCCTTTGTTCCATGGATGATATCCAACATGCTGCTTTGACTGGCCTCATGAGGAAAGATATGTTGATTGTTTCTACTCTACAAAGAGCAACACTGTTAACAAGATTTGGCTGTTTTCTATAGTTATGAATGCAATTTTTGAGCAATTATGAAAGTATATGCATACTAATTAAAACTTACCCCTTGCAACAAAAAATAAAATATTTATTGAGCTAATGTAGTTGCAATCAGATGTCGTAAACAATGGAAATAAGACATGTTGAAGACCTCCATAACTTGGAATGTTATGGAAATATATAATTAACAGTTTACAATAGAAAAAAGTAACATGTCCTTTAACTAGGAATAAAAACATTTGGAGCAAGACCTAGCAAAAGTCAAGCACCCAACTCTGGCATTAGAACCTGAGGTGAGATTTCATTCACTCAATGAAAAAAGATTCTTCTAGAAAGAATCCATTTAACTAATTCTTTTTTTTTTTAATTTTTAAAAATTTTTTGTTTATTTATTTATTTGTTTGTTTGTTTATTTATTTATACAAGCACTGGGTACAGTCAGAAGCGCAGGAGGGTGAGAGAATTCACCAGAGTCAGAGTGGGGAGCAGAGCAGGCAGACTGACGAAGTACACTGCTGAGGGGAGCAGCGGGTGGTGGGAGAGGTCTGCACACCATGTGGGACACTCACCCGGCAGCCGGGGATCGAACCGGTGCTGCAGAGGCTGCGGGCAGCTTCGCAACCCAGCGCTCAACCGCGCACCACCGGGGAGGCCCCCATCTTACTAATTCTTGCAGAAATTATAAGCGATGCTTTTTAAAATAAAAATTAGAGTTTCTTATTATTCAGAGTGAGAAACAAAGATGAGCACTGCTTTCTGACTTTGGCCTCACCTCGCTTGCTTACTTTTTGCCTTTGCTCCTCTTTGCCAGGTTTCTAGCCAACACCACTTTCAGAGGGCTCAGTGGTTCCATCAGAGTAAAAGGCTCCACTATCATCAGCTCAGAAAACAACTTTTTCATCTGGAATCTGCAACATGACCCCATGGGAAATCCAATGTGGACCCGCTTGGGCAGCTGGCAGGACGGGAAGATTGTCATGGACTATGGTATATGGCCAGAGCAGGCCCAAAGGCACAAAACCCACTTCCAGCACCCAAGTAAGCTACATTTGAGAGTGGTTACCCTGATTGAGCATCCCTTTGTCTTCACACGAGAAGTCGATGATGAAGGCTTGTGTCCTGCTGGCCAACTCTGTCTAGACCCCATGACTAATGATTCTTCCATATTGGACAGCCTTTTTAGTAGCCTCCACAGCACTAATGATACAGTTCCCATCCAATTCAAGAAGTGTTGCTATGGATACTGCATTGATCTGCTAGAAAAGCTAGCAGAAGACATGAACTTTGACTTTGACCTCTATATTGTTGGGGATGGAAAGTATGGAGCCTGGAAAAATGGGCACTGGACTGGGCTAGTGGGTGATCTCCTGAGTGGGACAGCCCACATGGCAGTCACTTCCTTCAGCATCAATACTGCACGAAGCCAGGTGATAGATTTCACCAGTCCTTTTTTCTCTACCAGCTTGGGCATCTTAGTGAGAACCCGAGACACAGCAGCTCCCATTGGAGCCTTCATGTGGCCACTCCACTGGACAATGTGGCTGGGGATTTTTGTGGCTCTGCATATCACTGCCATCTTCCTCACTCTGTATGAATGGAAGAGCCCCTTTGGTATGACTCCCAAGGGGCGAAATAGAAGCAAAGTCTTCTCCTTCTCTTCAGCCTTGAATGTCTGTTATGCCCTTTTGTTTGGTAGAACATCAGCCATCAAACCCCCAAAATGCTGGACAGGAAGGTTTCTAATGAACCTTTGGGCCATTTTCTGTATGTTTTGCCTTTCTACATACACGGCTAACTTGGCTGCTGTCATGGTGGGTGAGAAGATCTATGAAGAGCTTTCTGGAATACATGACCCCAAGGTAATGCTTCCTTTTATGCTAGTTTTCTCTTTGCCTGTCTGTAATAGCTCTGTGTGTTGTATCTTGTGCTGTGGTGTCAATGGTCTGTCATCTAACAGAAGATTGCTTTCTCAGTCATCTATAGGGACAGGGACTAGTCCAAAAGGCTTTCAATTTGCCTGGCTGAACTAAATATTTCATTACTTCATTAACTGAAACAAAAAAAAAGTGAAGGATCTTAGGAAATGCATGGAAAGTCTTTTTAGTAGAAACATCTATCAGTGCCATTTTCTTTGTGTTATTTAACAAGATGGCTATCAGGAAAGTCTTAGGAAGTAGTTTTACCCAAAGTAGACTTCAAAAGTGGATTAATTACTTATCTTGGGAATTAATGGAAGTAAATAGTAGGATTCATATTTTAAGTAATAATCATTTTTTCACCATTAAAAAATAACAGAATGGAAGGAACTACCATTTTATCATAGTACCCAAAGTCTGATGCTAAAGAACTCAATGGGTGATGAACAAGGAATAGTGGAGTAAGATGACAAGGTTAGCTAAGAACAAGATTCTCATGCTCATAGAGTAAGGAAAGAGGTAGAGAATGCCAACAGCAACTTTGCAATGTCTGAGTTTTTGTAAGAAACCTGTGTCTCTTCTAAGCTGCCTCTTAGGAGGTTGTTGTCTAGGAAATATCTGACCTTTCTGTCTCAGGGCAGAAGGGAGAGAGAGGGAGGGTGAGCTCAGGTAAAGGAGTAGGTGGTAGGAGTGGTGGTGATAGGACTAAGGGTAGCCATGTTTCTGTGTTTTCTCTGGATTGAAACAAAACCTCTTTCAGTGATTGGAGGTATGGAGATGCTGTTCCCATCTGGTGGGAATAGTGAGGATGGGGCTGTTAGGGCAATTGGTATGGAGCTCGAGGCAGGATTTCAGTACTGATGGGGAGCAGAATCCAGTTCCAGAGCAGACATGTATTCTGATGTGTAGGGCACATCTAACAGAGACTGGAGACAGCTGTAACTCAGCCAGCATAGCCAAGAAACACCATGTTTAATGCAACCTGAGCTAAACTGAACATTCCAAATGGTGAAACATTCATTATGCCTTCCATTACCTACTTTCACAGCAGGCATCAAGGCATTTAGTCATTTTCTATAAATTTTTATTGCGCATTTAAAATTAATTTCATAAAGCATCAACAAATAGGACATTTGTAACTGTCTTTAGTAAATGATGAATGATGGAATATCCCAGAGACCTGTTAGTAGTTTTAGAGAAATCGCATAGCTTGAATTGCAGTATAAAGTCTGCTTTGTCAACAAATGAACATAAGAAATGTAATACATATACTGCAAGCTCCTGATCAGTGACAAGAACCTTATGAAAAATCTGAATGAACAAGAGCTTGTGGATGAGGCAAAGATTTATATTGATTTTTAATGAACACTCTGGATTTCAGGTTATGAGTTGGAATTCAGGGAACACAAATAAATTCTATAGCATAAATATGCCACCTGATTATACTGTGACAATCATAAACTATGATACAGTATTTTCTTACTCTGAGTAAATTGTTTGTAGTCCCAAATTTTGACTGTGACTTTTTTATATTAATCTTGGAATCTAAATACCACTTACAAAATGTATTCATGGGAAAGGAGTTTGAATGAAACTTACTGACTTAGAAAGTAAGATTTGTGATCTGCATTTATACACAGTCCAGGAGTCAATTGAAGCCTGCCTCCACATGTATCTATCTGTTAACTGTGATGTCCAATAACTTATAATAAATGCAACAGCTCTACTTTTCTTCTAAATCATCATAGTTTAGCATGTTAGCTCTATATCAAAAACAATGAATAGGATTATTAAGAGTGTAGACAGTTGATCATCATTTCAGAGCTGAGTTCCACTGGCATCAACTAACCACTTTGAATCAGAGCTAGAGTTACAAGCAAAGGCTGTGCAATTTGTGATTCACTACATGTTGCCACAGCCAAGGCAGGATGGCTTTTTTCTGCTGGGGTCAGAGGGAAGACATAATCATGTTGCTGGCTGCTCCTGCAGATAGCCCCAAGGGATGGGGACTGAGCTACTGGACAAATGAAATTCAAGATGCTTCCATCCTCACTTAACTATTTTTTCCAGAATAATTTATTTTACACTGTAAGTAATAAATGTAGCTTTTCATGGCCTCCCACTGACTCTTCTGGAAAGCAGGATCCATGCTCTCGAAGCATGAACCATGAAAGCAAGAATTTATGGGTGACATATTTAATAGAACTTATATGGGTATTTCTGTGACATAAAAAGGGCACCTTTCGCTATAGGTGATGCAGAAAATAGAGTAGAGAGGGAAACAGCACCTATTGCCTCATCCTCCAAAGTCATTTTCTCTTAGCATTTTGGGATTGACAGGTGGATAAAAATTGCAGTATTATTTTTATCCAACAAGGTCTTCAACTGGGTCTATGGTCAAGGAGTAGACCTGGATATTCTTAGAACCTTCTAGTCATTGACATCTGACCTACTGAGATATAAGACAAGAAAATCACTTCACATATTTATTTTTCTATGAAAAATAAAGCCCCCCTCCTCCCTCATAAAGTTGAATTGGCTCAGTTGAAAAAATACATCATCATTCAAAATGAGCCATTTGCTGCTTTTAATGGGTTTTATAGTTCTTTTCTAGCATCTCATATAAAATGCCCCCTTTAGCCTGGTGTCTCTAATATATGTTTTTTTAAATGTCAGCTCCTTAAAGGAGTAGGAAGCTAGTGTCATTTTGGTCTAGGCAAATGATGGTCTTGCTTTAGAAAAACTGTGCTAGAGAACATTCAAGTAAATATTAAAAATTAAATAGCTCTTGCTGTGAAGGCAAGCGCACACTTTAGCCAGAAATATTAAAGCAAATGGCACTTTATTCACTTCCTAGTAGGAAATTATAAGCATTTCCTAAAATAATAAAAAAAAGCCTTTATTGATCTTCATATAACAGCATGTGGCTGTCCAATAAAACATAGGAATTCATATAATGAAAGCTGGCCTTGAAGACTTGGGGATGAGGTCAGAACATCAAGGCAAACAAGACACTGAAATTGGAGTTTGAAGTGAAGTGAAAGAAACTAAACTACACCAGGCCATTCATTTGTTCCTAAATTTATCCAATAACAGCAAGGTCTGTTCCAGGCACTGTGCTGAGTGACTGGGAGTTTAGTAGTGAGTAAAACAGACCCTGTCCTTGCAACATGGAGTTTCATAAGAAAGAAAGACGTTGATTTCAAGGGAGCACATACATCTGTTAATGATTTAAACCACTGTAAGTTACTAAAGGAAAACACAGCAAAATCTGAGAACCTCCCAGGAGATGAATCTGAATAGTCTATCAAAGAAAAACCTTTGAAAAGAGAAAGACTGCTGAGATCTGAAGGATGTAAATCAGCCAAAAGTGAGTGCACTGGTGTTAGGAGAAGAATATTCCAGGGTAACCCTCCAGCATGTGCCGAATTCCTAAGAATGGAGCAAGGGGGTTGAGATCATAAACACTCCATTATGAGCCACAGACTGGAAAGCCTGGAAAAGGGGAGCAAGAACAGCAAAAGGAATAAAATGGAGATTTTGATCAACAGACTTCCAGAGAGAAAGTTTCTGAGAAGAGGAAAAATTCAAGAAATGGCCTGATGTGAGAGAGCTGCACTTTTCACGGGCTGCTTGTACTTCCACACAGAAAACAGCAGCAACATTCCCTTCACTTTGGCAACAGAAGCTCATAACAAACCCGCCAAGTGTGTCATAAAATTGTGTTGAAAGAACACAATTTTTTAATGAACAAAACATAAAAAGATACTTTAGATGAAAAATTGAATGTGGTAGTGGTTGGCAATATCTCACAAATATATTAAAAACTGTTGAATTTTATACTTTAAATGGATGAATTATATGGTATATAGATTCTAGCACAATAAGACTTTAATAAGCAAACAAACTGCCATGTCACCAAATTAGAAGCCTGAATATTTAAAGATATCAGATTTTCCCTTGGCTAGTTTATAAGTATAAAGCACTTCCAATCAAAATCCCAAAGGAGTTTTTGTTGATTTGTTTGTTGCTGAATCTTATATACATTGATATAGATGCAAAAAGAAAAAATCAAGGGATTTATTTTTCTAGATATTGAAATTCTTAATCTTAGCAATAATAACAGGAAGCTAATATTCACTGACACTCCTATATGCCGTGCACTGTTATAAACAAAGTTGATAGAGTAGCTCTCCTATTGAGTAGCCATGGAAATTAAAATAATCCAACTGAAGCAACTTGTATAGTGTCTGATACCTAGGGGGCACAAAATGATAAAAAAATAGTGAAATTTCTTGTAAAATTTTAATGTGAATATTAATTATATTTATCTTGAACAAATAGCTCTCTCTCTCTCCTCTCTCCTTGTCAATGTAACCTGGGTAAATGGCTAGATTCTCTTTTTGGAATTAACTTCTACAGAGCCTAGAGGCAAATTTTCTGCCTACTAGTAGTAGATTTATTGTCATCGTGGAAGCATTTTAAGCATCCTTGCTGGTTTATATTGTCAGTTTTTCCAGTTCATCCTTGTTTAAATTTATGCTGTCTGCTATTTTATGTCACCATTAGGTTACCTTAAATCTTTTCAAGAGGGGAACAGGTATAAATTAAGTAATGGCAAAATTAAAGAATAAGTGATAGTAACAATAATTCAAAAAAGACTTAAGATGAACCAATCAATATAAAAAATATTAAACTTACTTATAATCAAAAAATGTTCATAACGATTGCAATGAGAGGATATGTTTGCCTATCAAATTAGGGATCTTTTATTGATAGTTCTCAGTCTTGGTGGAAGCACATTAAGAATGGCACCAGCATACGCTTCTTTGGGGAGGGTAAGTTGGTGCAATATGTTCATAAATCAGTTTGACCATTTGTATCAAGAGCTTTAAAAGGGTTCTTGCCCTTTCACCCTTGACTTATACTTCTAGGAATGTGTCCAAGGAAAGTAAATTAATGTACGGATAGTAATTTAATGCAAAGACTCACTGCAGTCTTACTCAAAATAGCAAAAATTTGGAAAGCATGTCGATGTCTAAAAATAGCACAATTAATACATTATATTCCCATATGTTTCAGTAATGTAGCCAGCAGAAATTAATTTGAAGAGTTTTTAAAAATATATCCAAAAAATCACAATATAATGTTAAGTGGAAAGTCAGGATACAGAGCCACCTCCTATATGTCCAATTTTGTGTTAGGCATTTGCACATGCTTTACAGAGATGTGCCAGGAAGGAAACATAATAAAATGTTAAATGGCAGGGACAGCTGAGCAGTGTAATTACAAGACTCACTATGTTATTGTTTCCACTCCATATTTGCTGCAATGTGCCTGTATTATTCATGACACTAAGAAGCTAACAGTAAACCCCATAAGAATGAGAACAATTCCAGACAGTAAGTGACAGTACAGCCCAGTGTTGGTTCCACATGCCCACTGCTGTCTGCAGCCTTTCAAGTCCAGAGTCCATGGAGAGTGAGAACCAGGACAAGTAACACTCCCATAGCACGATGTTTGCATCTTAAAGATGCTTTGCCTTCCACAGAGGCTTTCAGAAGCAAATTTTCAATCCCGTGCAGGTTATTACCCTCATAGACTTAACACTGAAATCGTCATGTTATCTATCTATTTATTAGTTGTCTCATTGTATCTTACCACTGGACCCTCACAGTGTTGGGTGAACAGTAAATAATCAGTGTGTTGTTCAAAATATAAATGAAAGAAATATATGGTATTGTTAGAATAGGAGTATAGCCTTCTGCAGGGATTATTTTGAAAACAATGCTTTAGATAAGGTCATCAAAGCTATTCTCCAGTATAAGGAGAACCCCAGCAAGGTACAATGTACTATGATTCAAAGGACAAAATCTGGGTCTGATGTATGCCTCAATTATGGGTTAGTTGTGTGAAGTTTGGCAAGTGACTTAACCTCGTAGGGCATCTATGTTCTCATTTGAGAAGACAACAGGAGCTAATGAGTGTGAAATAGCTAGCTGAAGTATGGAGTTCATACACCACTAGAATATTATAAGGTCCATGGGAGTGGAGACCAGGTCTACCTTGTATTCCTGCTTCCCTACAGCTGAAAACTATAACCAGTCATATACCTAAGTGATGGGTAAATAATGAACTTGGCCTTGAAGCCATACAGAGTGACTGACATGTATCCAGGAGAATAGAGGCAGAGGATAGAAGCACATCTCATTGGCTATTGGAGAGTCTGCTCCAGGGTATTCCAGTTTTATCCAAGAGTGACCCAGAGGTTTTCAGCCATGAGATTGATATAATCAGATCACCAAAATAAAGCCTAAGACCATGATGTCCATAGTGGAGCCAAGAATCAGAGATAGTAGGGCCATAGAATGGCAACCCGGATGGTTCTGAAACCCTGATAGCACACTTTGGAGTTGGGTCAGATATATTAGGGGTCTAGTATAGATCAATAAATGATACTTGGAGTTGAAAAAGTGAATATACCCTTTGCCTTCCAGAATGTTTTCCAATTCAAAAAACTTTAGGAAAACTGTCAAGACTTTGCTAATTTGGGTTGATAAATAGAAAATTGAATAAATGGGTGTGTGATCTGTTTATTTTCTCACCTACTTCCAAAATAATTCTGAGATGGCATCTTTATTGAATTTTTTAAATAACTGCAGCTTTATTACTTTCAAATAGATACAGTAATTCATACTAACTGCAGCAAAGTGTTTTCAATTAGACACCCTGCTGGGTTTGCTTTAATGAATGCCTAAGATCACTTCCTTCATTTGAATACAAACGGAGAATATGCCAAATTTTTGCAACATCTTCTCTTAAATTAGTGGGAAATAGGCTTACAACCTTGTTTACAATAGTAACCTGCTTAGCAAGCACTATCTTTATACATACTGTTTATACCAATTAATATGTTGTAGGATGTATAAATATTCAAATATATCTTATGTAATTATAAACAGTTATCACTATACTTGCCTACTGACTGAGTGTTTACATATATACATTTACATTATTTTAAAAGTTAATGTAGGTTAAATGGACATACACATTTGCACATTTGTAACTAGGGAGAACTAAGTTACTTCATGTCACTCTTGGACATAAAGTGGAAATTACCCGGATACACCTTCCAACTGTGAGACAGATACGCCTACCATCTGCCTCTGTCCTACTTGGGCTTATCTTGGCCACCTCTGCTCATCCTTACAATCATCCAAACCTTTTAAATCCTTCTCATTCTAGATGCTATAGAATGAATACAAAGAACACCCCAGTAGGGGGCGATGTGGTAGGCTACACAGGAGAAAGTTCTGGCGTTGGACAGAAATAAGTTTGATGCAACTTAGGTTGATGGTTAGCCCAACAAAGAATCTTTTTCATGCTCCATAGCTATGTATGTCTGAAGAAGTCACAGGCAACCCACAAAGATGCTGCTTTTACATCTAAAATACATATTTAGCTCTTCAAACAGTGCACATTAAGGTGAATGTTGAATTTTTATGATCCTTAATCAGATCTGGAGCTAGTGTGATCTAATCACTGGTTTAGCCACTGGTAAGTCAGGAAGCGTAACTGTGACGTCAGCTCCATTATGAACTCAATCTGGACAATTCTGTCAATTAGAGCTTAGTTTTCCCAATTACAACTGCATATAAGCCTGCTCCAGCCATAAAGATGTGTGATGTTATTCATGGCTTAAATTCACAATGATGTTTTGTCAGAATCCATTAATACTTTTCAAACTCAAGAATGCACTTATCATGATACTTTATCAGGAAGATGCTGCCTAAAAAATGTCAATGATAGAAATTCTTCATAGTACAAACCCAAAAGAGAACCTGTCAGTGTTTCCTTTAATTAGATTTGAACTATGGTATTTTCATGCATGATCTGAAACATAGAATTAATTGAGGTTAATCTATTGGGAAATAAGTGAACACAGTATATAAATATGTATCTCCTGTGATTTACATGTTTAAAATTACCAATCAGCTGATCAGAGTTTCATTCACAAACTACTTAGCTTCACAGTAAGACCATAGACATAATTTTACCAACAGGAACTGAACTATTGTCAATATATAGTAAGGATAATAACAGTTGTTGGATACCCACTATGTTCTAGAAACTATGGCATTTCACGTGCATTTTTCTCATTTAAACTTTACTACATCCATACAGGTCAGGAAATAGGGCTAAGAGAAATTAGGTTACTTGTGTGAGTTCATATAGGTAATAAATGGGTAGTCAGGTTTCATACCCAACAATATCTATCTGTGAATTAGTCCTATTCAGTGTTTCATTTATATGTGCAATAATAATGTCCTCCCCAACCTGATTTATTCCAACCAGCTCTCTCCCCACCCCTGGACTTGGTTAAGAAAAGCTCCTCACGGACAAAGATGACTCAAGGACAGAGACTGCTGAGGTTGCAACATTTCAATTTGTGCACACATAGCATATGATTCAGTATGGAATAAGGAAGGCAGAGAGACACAAATCCAGGAAGGATTCATTCCCACCCCCTCTCTCCATTACCATCACTACTACCCAGGGAAGTGCTACAGCAGGAACATGCCCTCTGGGCACATGACAAACTAAGAAGTTATCACTGGTCTGCAGAGCGTCCTGCACCGCCCCCCATCACTGTGAAATCCTGTCACATAGCCCCATGATGCCCTGCCCCCCTGCCACCATTCCCTGTGAAATAGCAGTTTTATCTCCTCTTGGCCTGCAGCTAGAAATCTCCAAATGAAGCTGTTATGTCTGAATATGAGCTCTGGTGCTAATTAATCTCCCCACTGCTCAATCCTTCAAACTTGCTCCTCTCCACCTTCAGCACCACTCAGTTCACATCAATTTTGTTCAAAGAGAGCGGAGGGAAATCAGTCTCTGTTTCATCAGGGTATGGTTCATGCTGTTGAACAGCTAGAACTAATCTATAGTCATGAAGAGATTGGTTAAAGGAAGGTAACTTTCTCATTGGAAGACAGTGTTGCTGTTAAAAAAATTTGAGTGAGATAAGTATTGTCAAAGTGAAAAAATTTGTTATATGAAAGAGGTATAGAGAATGAAATTGTATGTAAAAACATTTTACTAACATTTTCAGTTTTACTGAATTGGCCCTCATGGGGACACGCCACTTGCCACCAGAATATAATGATATCAGAAGCACTTCAAATATGTCTTCCTGCCCCAGATGCTGAAATTCTCCCAACAGCTATTTCTTTGTATTAAGATATTTTCCTCTAGAAAGCCCTTATAAAAACTACATACATTTCAAGATATGACAAATGGTCCCTGAAAGAGGAGAGATTTCTATTAGTTTCCCATATGGGTTATTTTTTAGACTAGATAATTCTGCTTACATAGAGATTAAGGAAAATATGTACCACTGGAAAGTTTGATGCATTTTAGGGAGAAAATACCAGGCATCAGATTTGTCAAAGAAGAGACCAAAGGAGAAGGTAGCCAGCTCAGCTTCCTATCAGGATTTAGCCCTTCTCATTCTCTTCCTCTCACTGCTAAGGCCACTTCTCTCTCTCATGTTCAGGCACAGCCTTTTTCTCCCTTGCCTTTTCCCCAGCAGGCTCAGGAACTTATCCCATCCTTATCCAGGAAAATTTAAGATGTTCTCCCTAAACCTTTCTCCTCAAAATATGGTCGAAGAATTGGCTACTTTTGCATCTCCTGGAGCTAATTAGAAATACAGACTCTGAGGCCCTACTCCAGACCTGCTGAACCAGAACTTGCGTCATCACAAGATCTCTGGGCATTTAATTTATACATGATTGGAGGAGATTACTGTAGGTCAGTTGCCACAAGACCCAGCATCAGGTCACTTTGCTGCTGGCCTCATTCTTACCTTCTACCCTTGAAGTAGTGACCTGTTCCAGGACTAAGGTTTACCTCCATCTTTTCATTGGCTTCACGCCCCAAGTTCAAGGATCCAGTGACTTCCATACTGCAATCCTGCTTAGCTCTGGTCCTCTCCCAGTGTGGAGATGCTTTGACACAGAGCCTGAGCGCACAAGCTACAGTGTTAGCCCCACTGGTAGACATCTTGGGTAATGTACCTATACGATTTTGTTCTTCATTGTCCATCCAGAATTCTGCCACACCATCAAACTGATCAATACTTCTTCTATATCTCTGAGTCAAACCAGCAACACACCAAGTCTGTCCTCTAAAGAATTTCAAAAAAGAATCTCAGTTCTCCACCAGTTTATGCTCACTGCAAAGAAGTTCCTCCTTGTATTGTTTCATAAACTGAGCAGTTTTACTCTTATTCTTTGCTCTATGGAGAGTATAACTAGCTTAATCAGCTTCTTCTTTGAACCAGTATTAACCTATTTCTCAGCCTGTTATTCATATCTTGTAAATCAATAGGCCAATCTTTGTTTTCCACTGGTCTGGACGAACAAAATGTGCTGCTATGAATTCATAAGGTACCATCCACTCATTCTTGTAAGGGTTTTTATCTATTGTATAATTGAATGCTGAAAGAAAAAAAAATATATATATACATATCACATATAAGAAATACAAACTTTGGGCCTCCCCGGTGGCGCAGCAGTTGAGTGCTGAGCTGCGAAGCTGCCCATAGCCTCTGCAGCACCGGTTCGATCCCTGGCCTCCAGCGAAGGTCCCACATGGCGCACAGACCTCTCCTGCCGCCCACTGCTCCCCTCAGCAGTGTACTTCGGTCCTTCTGCCTGCTCTGTTCCCCGCTCTGGCTCTGGTGAATTCTCTCACCCTCCTGTGCTTCTGACTGTACCCAGTGCTTTTATAAATAAATAAATAAATCTTTAAAAAAAAAAACAGAAATTAAGAAATACAAACTTTGATCCTTATCCAGTGATTTTCCTTTTATTTTTGTATGCTTTTTAAAAAGTGACTTTTGTCACTAATGTGACAAATAATAATGACACAAACATTTGTAAATCATGCCATTTCTTCCCAACTGCTTTAACTCCAGTGCTCAGTTTACCCCCTACATCTTGGTGAAGCAGAAAAAGGTATTTCATACTACAGAAGACTGAGGCTCAGAGGAGTTAAGTGAATTTTCCAAGGTTCAAGCTGCTACTTTAACCCAAGCTTCTTGATTTCATATCCATCACAATTTTCAGTAGAATGCGCTGCCTCATATTAAACTATATTAAAAATCTTATTAAGCATACAAGAGTAGGAATGCTTCTGGCTCCCAGAGCTTTGCTCAGCAGTTTATGAATTTAATTTGAGAGAAATAATTATTAGAACAAATAACAAATTCATAATATATTCGTTTAATTACTGGTAAATATACATCGAGTACTTGTGAATTACCTTTAGTTTTTAGATGGTTTAAACTTTCAGGGAGTGGAATAGTTTTTCAGGTCAACTATAAAATCAGGCAACCAATATATGGAGAGCCAAACGGAAGTCCAAGAATGCAGAATATATTTTGCTTTGTGTCATGTTCCAAATGACTAATAGGCAGCAAGGGTTTTCAGGGTTATAATTTTAGCCCAAGGTTCTGGTAACTACATGAAATCCTTGAGTGGTTTATGATATCATAAGGTGAAATTATGGCTCCCTATGGGCAAAAGTTGTTGAAATGCTTTCAGCCATTGAGTACTATAACTAGCCTGTCCTCTACAGCAATTATAGGAAAAAACCATATTAAATGCCTAGTGATATGACTAATGCCTTTAGATATAGAAATTATTTTTTTAATTAGAATGGCAGTCAGGCAATTCATTCATCCATCCATTCCATCAAATTGTATAAGCTCCCATATGACTGTCACCAAGATGAGGGCTCAGGTTAGAAAAACATACAGTCAGATCCCTAACCCTGCCTTCAAGAACTTTCATTTCAGCAGTTGATTTGTTACAGGGCAGGAAGAGGGCCATCCCAGACCCTGCAAACCTGCCTGCTCTAAATAGGTTCTGCCATCCTCAGCATCAACACAAAACATATGAGACTTTAATGAAAAGAAACTTTAATACAATTAGTAAACAATACAGGAAAGGCAAAGAATATAGTTTCTAAATCAAACACCCAAAGATACCTGTCCCCTCCGGTAAAAGTCCACCCAAATGGGATTGGCCCAGAACAAGGCCCCAAAGCCTGCCACAGGTCTAAAGCATCCTCTAGTGGGGACCCACAAAAAAGGATCAGAAACAACCAGACAAGTCTGGAAGGAAAGGAACAAAATTAAAATCAAGACAAAAACAGCCATTGTCGCCTACCCACGGGTCTCTCACCCACATCTGTATCACCCAGTCCACGAACAAAAGGCAAGCGCAGTTTCTTCATGTGTCTCTCGGCTCCATGTGCCTCCTCCAGGTCTCTTTCTGGCTCTTTATCCTGCTTCCTTCCTTCCTCAGTCTCCTCTGCAGCTTCTTGTCTCCCTGCTCAACTCCACCCTCCTTTTGAGTGGGGCAGGAAACCTGGAACCTCCCCCTTTCCTGGGAACCACCCTGTTACAGATTCAGACATTAAATGACCACAACTGTTAATTGGGATGATGATTAGTTATGATGACAATAGAATTCTAAGCCAACATGTTAACAGTAATTTAACCAACTGGTGCTGGTGGGAGGGGTGGAGGGAAGAGGAAGTACAAGGAGGACACAGAGGCCTCCTTGCAGAAGCAAACTGAACTGAACTCTAAATATGAATCAGAATTATGAAGGCTGAAAGAAGGAAAACTCATTTGTGTGTGTGTGTGTGTGTGTGTGTGTGTGTGTGTGTGTGTGTAGAAGAACTGGGGTATAAGCCATAGGTACAGGGGGTGGAGGGGGTGTAATAAGAGGATTCAGCAGAGATGGAGTGGGGAGCCAAACAGGTGGATCTACTGAAATACACTGCTGAGGGGAACACTGGGGGGAGACAGAAGAGGTCTGCTGAGCCATATATGGGTTAGCTCCCTGGCTGGGGATTGAACTCAGGGCATAGTGGTAATAACACTGAGACTTAACCCTGAGGCCACCGGGGGGGTCTGGAAAACTCATTCTTAATAGGTAGATGAGAGTGAGAGAAAAAAATTAAGTCCTTGAATTTGAAGGAGGGGCCCAGAACCTCCCTTTAAATGTTAGAAACAGTTGTATGCAAAGCTTTGGAGAAAGTGAGAAAGAATCAGAAAATAAAGTAGTTTAGACATTAAGACACAAATATATATATATATATATAAAAGATTATATGATATATAATGATATAAATATATGTTATATTTTTGTATACATATTGATATATATCAAATGCATATTCATATATTATATATAATATGTGCATATAATTCATGTATGTGTATATGTAATAAGAAATAGATGTGTAGGGCCTCCCCAGTGGCGCAGCAGGTTGGCACAGCGCTGTGAAGCTCTCTGCAGCCTCTGCAGCACGGGTTTGATTCCCAGCCGGCCAGGGAGATTCCCTTATGGCGCAGCAGACCTCTCCTGTCTTGCCCGCTGCTCCCCTCAGCAGTGTATTTCGGTCCTTCTGCCTGTTCTGCTCCCTGCTCTGTCTCTGGTGAATTCTCTCACCCTCCCGTGCTTCTGGCTTGTACTTCAGTGCTTGTATAAATAAATAAATCTTTAAAAAAAAAAAAAAAAAAGAAGGGCCTCCCCGGTGGCGCAGCGGTTGAGCGCTGGGTTGCAAAGCTGCCCGCAGCCTCTGCAGTGCCAGTTCGATCCCCGGCTGCTCCCCGGCCACCAGAGGAGGGTCCCACATGGCGCACAGACCTCTCCTGCCGCCCGCTGCTCCCCTCAGCAGTGTACTTCGGTCCGTCTGCCTGCTCTGCTCTCCGCTCTGGCTCTGGTGAATTCTCTCACCCTCCTGTGTTTCTGACTGTACCCAGTGCTTGAATAAATAAATAAGTAAATAAATCTTAAAAAAAAAAGAAAATGATGTGTATATATAATACAGTATGTATGTATCTTTTATACTTATGTATACAGATGTATGTATGTACGTGTATGTGCCATAGCAAAATTTGCAATGAGAGAACAATTGTTTCCTATAAAATGCCTCATTTTCAATCACAAAAGAAGAGAATAACTTAAGATTCAAAGACTATACAGATAATATTCAAAGGGCAACTAGGATGATAAAATCAGATAAGGTCATAAAACATTGTGTTGAATGTATCAATAGCTACATGATTCTAAAAGAGACCAAGGGGTTACTCAATGTGAAACAATTACCTAATGAAGATGTCATTCATTTTGAAAGACAATACAAAGATCACCACCAAATGGAAAAGCCCAGAAAGAGCTACTGACTACACAAGTCATTTCTCAACAGTATTTCAATATCATTTCAAAAAAACCAATTATTATTTTTCAGTGATAACACAATTTTCATTTGTGTCATATTTTAAAATACAGGGCGTATTTCTCAGTTTAGTTACTAGGCACACTAACATACTTTTAGCATAGTTAAATATAAATAAATCTAGCCTCCGTGGTGGTGCAGGGGTTAAAGTCTCAGTGCTATCAAGCTCTGGGCAGTGGCTTGAGTTCAATTCCTGGCCAGGGAGCTAACCCACATGGCACAACAGACCTCTCCTGTCTGGCCCACTGCTACCTTTAGCAGTGTATCTCAGTCGATCTGCCTGTTCTGCTCTCCACTGTGTCTCTAGTGAATCCTCTCACCCTCCTGTATCTATGGCCTACACCCCATTTCTTGTATGCATAAATAAATAAATCTTTTAAATAATAATATATAAACAAATCATCTAAAGTCATACACATGAAACAGACCCAAGAGAGATTATGTTATTATCAATAATAATTAGAGAGAGAAAACAAATTAGAGACATAGACCAATTAAACAAAACACTTAAATACATTTCCCAAGTTCCAAGTTGAGATCCTCAGATATAGGAAGATTTGGTTTAGTTTTATGAAACTTATAGTAAGTCTGCTCCCATACTGTAATTTTCACTAAGAAAATGACATTTTTAGGAAAAGTCTCAATAATGTGCCACTTAACAAGAGATACACTTTTAACAGTCCTAAGCTAAAGAAGTTAAAGCTTGATTAATAGTTAGAAAAGTATAGAAATATATTTCAATATATTTTATCACTTAGAACTCATCATAAATTCAAAAACAGTGAAAGCTATTTAAATATTTATTTCCTTTTTAAAAAGCTGGGTGCTAACCAAGCATTACAATGAAACTCTGAAAATAATGAAATCTTTTAACCATTTTTGCACTAAATGCTATACAATAGCTATATGAAGAATCTAGCCTTTGGGAATTATAATTCTTTTCAAATCTTACTCAGATATCATTCCTGAGACAAGGGGTATACAATGACTGAAGTCATAATAGCCATTCATACTTGGAATTTTTATGCATTAATAATACTTGTAGTAAAAATGAACTATATTTTCCAAATAGAATAATCAAGAGTAAATGAAGACATTTATGCAAACATTTCATTTTTGAAAATCACCTTGGACTAAGTCAAACCATGGAAAATTTTAGCTCAGAGGAAAATTCTTCCTCTCCTGCAATGTCCCCCCACACACACACATCCTGTCCCACTAAAAAAATCACAAGGATGTGAAAACGGGATTATAATGGGAAGCTGTTTTGCAACATTAACTGCAATGTTCATTCCCCTAAAAGCTATAATTCATAGCTGTTCTACAGTCTTTTTCTTTCAGCAATTATGCATATTAGAAGAAAGTTGAAATATATAAAAACTAAATGCTGAGCAAAAACCAGGCTTCATAAAAGACAAGTTTACTTGATTCGTTTGCAGTGAAGGAAAATATGAAATCAGCTAGCCACCCCCTCCACCCCAGCCCCAGGTGTCCTGGTCTAAGGAGGCTGGGAATGTGTGAGAACTAGTTGTCGGGTTCTGCACAGGGCCTACCTCCCCAGCATCCCTAGCCATCCACTGATGGTCAGTCTGTCTCTCGGGATAGTGCCTTTAGGAGGAGAGGGTGTTGGGATCAACTGGCTTTCTGGGGAATTTAATGCAAAAGTCCCTATGCTGTGTTGACAAACTGCTCCACAGAATACATCAAACCCATTCTTCTTCCTTTCATTTTCCTCTCCTGTCTCTCCTTCTGAGGTTTATGGGATGGCGTAATGCCCCAGGCCACTTTGATGATCTTTGTCTTTCTAGAACCTGGTACATAGCCTAGCACTTGATCACATTTGATGGGAAAAATAAAATAAAAGATCTCTAAATCTTGTTTTGAGGCAGAAAACTTTCATTTGAAGCTCTCAAAACTTTCTCTGCCTCGTAAATGGACCTTAAACCTGGGCAAGTTACTTAAACTCTAAGCCTGAGATTCCCCATCTCAGAAATAGAAATGAAAATAATACCAACTCTTTGGAGAAATGTCTTTTAAGTTCTTCCGCCCATTTCTTGACTGGATTGTTTATTTTGTTTTTGTTGAGTCATGTGAGTTCTTTGTATATGCAAATGGCCAACAGGCATATGAAAAAATGTTCAACATCCCTTTAATCAAGGAAATGCAAATCAAAACCACACGGAGATACCACCTTACACCAGTAAGAATGGCACATATCAAAAAAAAAAAACAAGCAACAACAAATGTTGGCAAGGATGTGATGAAAAAGGAACATTCCCATATTGCTGGTGGGAGTACGAACTGGTCCAACCACTATGGAAAGCTGTGTGGAGGCTCCTCAGTCTACTAAAAATGGAGCTACCATATGACCCAGAAATTCCACTACTAGGCATCTACCCAAAGGACATAAAAAACACTGATTCAAAAGAACACCTGCACCCCTATGTTTATTGCAGAACTATTTACAAGAAATAAAACCTGGAAACAACACAAATGCCCAAAAATTGATGACTGGTTCAAGAAGATGTGGTATATACACACCATGGAATATTATTCAGCAATCAAAAGAGATAAACTCATGCCATTTGCAGCAACTTGGATGGAGCTAGCAGGAATTATGCTCAGTGAAATAAGCCAGAAGAAAAAAGAAAAATATCGGATGGTTTCACTTATAGCAGGAATATAGGGGAACCAAATGAGACACCAGTGTAAAAAAATAATAACAGTACCAAACACAACAAAACAAAATCAGACAATTATAAATCAGAGACATACTGCAGGGGAAGGGGAGGGAGGAGCACAGGGTATTGAGGTGATGGTGCATGGGTGCATTTTGTTTAAAAATGAACAATGATGTTAAAAAAACCTAATTAATGAAAAAAAAAGAAAATAATACTAACTCATCACACTGTCTTCAAGCATTTACTACATAATGTAAATCAAATCCCTGAGCATAGTAGCTGGCTTGTATCTATGCGCTATAATTATTTGTAAAATCTAAATTCTCCAGAGTTGTAGATGAATCCAATGAATAAGGACAGAGTATGTCTAATGTGAAGTCTGAGGTCTCCCTCTAGTTATTTTCCTCATACCTTGAACAATAGGCCAAGAACAAATATATCCTTGACATCTCTTGGAAGAATTATAGCCAACATTCATGACATTCCAGATTTATGCTTTGACATACATCTTTAAAATGAAGCCTGTGACCATTTTTAAATGGAAAATCGCAGAAGCCCAGAAGTATTACCAAGGAATATATAATTTATTTATAGAATTTACAGACTTACAATAACCCTCCAAGCAAATAGCATAAATTTGAAAATCTGAAAGGAAGACACCACACAAGAGAGCACACAGGCAGGCACACACACACACACACACACACACACACACACACACACACTGAACTTACTATTCCCTCCATTATCAGACAATAAATCAGCCAACAAGTTGTTCTCTGTGCTGAGAGTCTGTAGGAGACATAAAGAACAATGCATACATTCCTTGTCCTTAGAAAATATATGATCAGGTTAAGATTGAAACACTGCAGTAAAACTAAGAAAGGAAGTGTGTTCACCATTACAAAGGAGCCAGTGAAGATGTCAGTTTACCCCTGACGACTCTATCAAAAATAGCCTCCCACCTCACTTCCTATCTCATTATACTATTTTTACTCTTCCTTTCTAAAATTTATCACTATTTACCTCATTTGCCTTGTATTAATCATCTTCCCCATTGGAGTAGATGTCTTTTCTATGTAGGGATTATCAACAAGGACACAGTATATTTAATAATTATGTGCTGAATGAATGGATTCTTTGTTCTTGAGCCTATTACCTGACTCAGGGGACCTCAAAACACCATCAGATGAAATCCTTTAGCAAGGAGTCATTTATTTCTTCTCCATGTTCACTAATATAATTCCAAAACTATTAATGATGCACAGTGATGGTTTCTAAAAGAGAAACTCATATTCCCTTTAGAGACACATTCAAGTAAACAACTAAAGGCACTACACTGTAGTCTGTGAAATAATAAAAATATATAAAAGGGAGAGGTGGCTTCCATAAGATAGTTAACTTTTTCTTAGAAATATCAGAGAGGGTTTCTAAAAGATGTACTTACTCTGGATTTTAAGGGAAGACTAAAAGGGACCAATGGAATGGTAATTCCAGGCAGAGGTAATAGCCAGAGCAAACACAAAAAGGCAAAATTGGGCCAAATGAAATGAGCATGAGGCTTAGAGACAGAATTTCTGATCTTAGTTAAATTTCTTTATACTCGTTTATAATTTGACCTCTGTACCAGCTACCTATTATTACCATAATATCACAAAATGAACAACCTCAAAACGTCAGTGGCATATAACTAAAAGTATTTATGTAGCTCATGAGTTTGCCAAGTTCAGCCAACCTCGTCTGGACTCACTCACAATCTAAGGGATTGGCATCACTATGTGGTTAGTATATACATAGTGTATATACTTTTAAACTCGTCACACATTCAAACTTGTATTTCACACTTTTAAACTTCTGTTTCACATTCCTTAGACAAAATAATAGTGTCAAACATTGTTGGTACATTTTCCATGCTGTAATCAATAAAGTGACATCCTAAATATCAAATTCAGCCCCTTGTAGAATAAGGTAAGCTCAAGGATACTCATAATAATTACTAAAATATCAGCTATGGCCACTAGTGTAGGCAGTAGAATCAGGGAAGAACAAGAGATGTTATAATATCTTATGCCACAAAACTTTTGTTTGCATTTTGCAGTGAGAATAGACATATATTACTTGTGATGTTAAATAAACAAATGTCTTTGAAAAAAAATTATGCATCTAAGAACTGGGGTCTTGGCCAGAGGTGCATGGGGTGAGAGGATTCACCAGAGACAGAGGAGGGAGCAGAACAGGAAAATAGACTATAATACACTGCTGAGGGGAACAGCAGGCAAGGAGAAGTCTGCTGAGCCATGTGGGTAACTCCCTGGCTGGGGATCAAACTCATTCCGCAGTTGCTGGTGATAGCTTGATAGCACTGCAACTTTAACCCCTGAGTCACCAGGGAGGCCCTGTCTTTAAAATTTTCTTATAAAGTTTTGTCACAATTTCCATTTCAACAACTTAAAAATTGATCCAGATATTCAGGGCTGTTTCAGTTCAGTTTTTATCCTTAAATAGATCTCCCTTTGCAATTTTTTCATATACATGATTCAAGTAACCTCAAGAGTCCAGGAATCTAAATTCTAGTTCCAACTTTTCTATAAACAAGTCTTTGGCCTTGGACAAGTCCTTTAGCCTTAGTCAACTCTGGTTTTTTCATATGCAAATTAAGAGTTATGAACTAAATGCTTCTAATGAAATGCCTCTAACCAGTTCTAATATTCTGTAATTCCAGAAAGAAATTGTCCAATTGAAAATGGCTCAGCTAATCTGATACTTGTCAAAATACAAACAAAATAAGGAGGAAGAAAGAGTTAATACAGGACTTAATAAGTAAACAAATATTTTGTAGATTTTTAAAAATTTTTTATTTATTTTTTATTTTTTTATTTTTAAACAATATTTGCTTACCCCCACCCCCTCAGGTTGAGTCCCCATAGAATTTCCTTCTCCAAGACACCTGTGTACCATCACCACAGTCCCTTGTTCTCCTCCCTCCCTCCGATCCCTCTCCCTCCTCCTCCCCTGCAGTATGTCTCTGATTTATAATTGTCTGATTTTGCTTTGTTGTGTTTTGTACTGTTATTATTTTTTTTTACACTGATGTCTCATTTGGCTCCCCTATATTCCTGCTATAAGTGAAACCATGCAATATTTTTCTTTTTCCTTCTGGCTTATTTCACTGAGAATAATTCCCTTTCGCTACATCCACATTGCTGTAAATGGCATGAGTTTATCTTTTTTGATTGCTGAATAATATTCCATTGTGTATATATACCACATCTTCTTGAACCAGTCATCAATTTTTGGCATTTGTGTTGTTTCCAGGTGTTCTTTTGAATCAATGTTTTTGTGTCCTTTGGGTAGATCCCTAGGAGTGGAATTCCCGGGTTGTGTGATCGACTGAGGAACCTGCAGACAGCTTTCCATAGTGGTTGGACAAGTTTGCACTCCCACCAGCAATGTAGGAGAGTTCCTTTGTGGATTTTTTAAGTTGTTTTATGGGGTGATGATGGTTTACATCACTGTGTAAGATCCAGAGTTATAGGTTCACTACCATACCACACCACCACCAGAGCACCCACAATCCACTGGCCTCCCTCCTCCACCCTTGTTCTGCCGCCCTCTCTGGTATTCTCAATTCTGCAGTCAGATTTCTAGGGTTTGTTTGGATTATTATTGTGTCTTCCTTTGTTTTGTTTCTCATTAGTCCACGTTTGAGTAAAATCATCCAGTATTTGTCTTTCTCCTTACTTACTTCACTGAGCATCATCCCTTCTGGTGCCATCAATGTTATCATAATAAACAAATTTTTTAAATCAGTTTTTAGTTTAAAACATTTCATTTTTTTAATGTGTACTGGTGTGACAGATCACTTTAAAGCAATCAAATAGCTTCCATTTACAGTTGCTCTTATAAACCAATGAGATTCATTTAACTTGTTTTAAACATGTGTGTTTTTTCATGCTCAGAGGAAAGTAATTGACATCATGGTTTCTTAGGTTCTGAGTCAACTTTTGTGTTTTCCTTCTTTACTCTCTATGGGTATATTCATTCATCAAACATTAGTAAGCATTTACTGCTACCCTGTAGTCTCTGGAGACAAAATTCATTGATCTGTTCTTCCAATACACCAAGTCAGTTTCTACATATGAATTATAAGCTCTTCATTTCATGCTGCCATTTTGTCTGCTATGAGGATTACTCAACAGACTGAAATCAAGACCTATATTCAGCTTAAGTTCTAGAGGCAGCATACAAGTTCAATATGTTAAATGTGTTTATAACTTAGCTCCATTTAGCTGTCTAATCTTGGCCCAATTGCTCTGATCCTCTTTTCTCTCATTTGCAGATTTTATGAATCATTGCATGCTTTTTTTTTTCTGCATGAAAATTTTCTCAAATTTGCAAAAGAAGGAAAAAGAAAATGCCTTTTTAACTCAGCTGACTGCTGCTGTCTTCTAGTTCTTGGCTCACAAAGCAAAATGCCACTTTAGTTGTGCTGCTCTTGTGATTCATTTAACAGGAAAAAATGTGCTGAACAGAAAAGAAAGATAAGCAAACACCAGCTCAGATGTAAACTGGGAGATGGTCTCAAGTGGAAAAGCTGGGATAAAATTCCAGGCAGGCAGCCCTGGGGAAGGAAAGGAGCTGAGACATCTCCTTCTAGATGCATTTATTCAGAATAGAACCTTGGAGGGTCCCTCCATCAAAATGGCTCAATCACTGATTCCCCGAGTACTCCAGAGCAAAAGCAGATTGACTAGTCAGCCATGGCAAACAAAATTATTAGATACAGCCCAGTTCATGCTCAAGGGCTAGCCTAAGAGAAAAAATAAAACAAAAGTAAAGGCTTCCTCTTCTTGCTGTTACTCAGTAGCTTATCTTTCTGTGTGTTTAATGTTTTATTTTAACAGACCCTCAAAGAGATTGTTTTCCTAAGGTCCATGCTGTGGGATTGTTGACCTGTAGATCAAACTTCCTATTGATACTTTTGCACCCAACCCACCCTGAATGAAGGCCAAATTGGACCTGCTTTAATATTTAATTCTCCTGAGTTATATAATTAAATAAAAGCTGGCATTAAAACAAGTTCCTGTGCTGCAAAGATTTGGATGGTGTTATGCCAAAAAGCTTACCTCACTGGACTGGACTGGTAAATTTATAGCTGTTTTCATTCATTTGCATTTAATCATTCCAGAATTGCTGACTTTAGGTTCGGCAAGGACCTTATTGCCTGCTCAGTCTGCAGGGTACAGTACTGCTGGTGATGGGCAATGACTCAAGTGAGAAGTTTGAATTCCATAGTCCACGGGTCATTTTTCACCTTGAAGTTTGGCTGGATAGCAAGTCAATTACATAAACAAAAAGCCAGGGTTATTCTGATGCCATAAGCTTAAAGGAATCCTCCCCTTTTTCCGTAAGAGGGGCTGATTCTGACCTCAGCTGACCTGGTTCCAGCCCCAGTGTTACCACTTAGAGTGGAATCACAGCTTAAGGGGAAACATTGTTCTAAAGTAATTACATTGTGATCACAATGACCTTTGAAAATTCCACTGAGACAGTGCCTGACATGTAGTTGGCTTCCAAAGTCAGCTTATAAGTATGTACAGCTGACTCCATGATGGGCTGAAAAGCCTGGGGAAGTTACTTCATGCCTTTGAGTTTCATTTCCCCAACCCATGAAGAGGGGTTAATAACAACACCTACCTTATAGGGGTAGAACAAGCCTGAAATGACATGATAAATGAGGTGAAATAAGATGATGAATGCATTTAATCATCACAATAAATAATAACTATTAGTATGAACAGATTATGAGAGGCTAATTAACCCCCCACGCTGTCCATTGGGTTCCATGCACAATGACTGAACTCTTTTATTAGTCATTTTGCATTAGTCATTTTGCAGGTAAGAGAACTGAGTCTTACAACAGTTAAGGAAATAATTGATAAAGTCAAAAACTTCTGTCCCTTGGACTACAGTGATCTAACGCATAAGCAATGGAGACACACACGCTGCCCAGTGCTATCATTGAGTGACTCCATAGCTTAGAGAAGTTAGTTAGCTGATCTATGCTTCAGGATTCTCATTTATGAGATGGAGTATCATTATAGAAACAATGTGTACTGAAATACACTGCTGAGGGGAGCAGTGGAAAGACAGGAGAGGTCTGCTGTGCCATGTGGGTAGCTCCCTGGCTGGCCGTGGATCCAACTTGTGCTGCAGAGGCTGCAGATAGCTTCACAGTGCTGTGCTTAACCCCTTGCGCCACCAGGAGGCCCATAAACTACCTGTTCTTCATTATCACCACTGTGATTATTATTTTTCCATGCTTCTGTATTTGCAAATACCAGTAGTACTTTTGCATCAGTAGTGAAATAATTAGTCTGGTATGTAAGGGAGATAAGGACTTAGCACTACAAGATCACTCAATATAAAACAAGATTTGAAGGGAATAGTTCAATAAGACAATTGGAATGGTCTTGGTGAACTGAAGTGGACAGGTTGCTCTAGATGAATAAATTAAGACATTGAGAGCAGGGCCAGAGGATGAGCAAAGCAAAATGAGTTGAATGAAAGAAAATGTACAGGAAACAAAGGCATAGAACATTTAGCAGAAGAACAATAATTCTGTAGACTCCTTTAATTCTTGGTTTGGTCATAGTATATAAATGTTAGCCATTATAGAAACCATGACAATAAATACTGTCCTTGTTTTACTAAAAAGGAGACAGAAAGATATCAAGGACTTCAGAAAGATATCAAGGACTTCCAAGGAGTTAGTAAACAAGTACTGCAATGCCATTTCATGGACATTGCTGAGCAAATTTAATTCAGGGAACTATTCTTTAGAGAAGAAAATAAAGACCAGTTTCATTAATAGGAGGTGGGAAAGTGTGGTTGACAGCATACTAAAAATAAGAAATTAATAATAGTTGTTTTCATTTGTTGTATTCATTTGTGGGAGGAGGGGAACTATACATCAGGATTTTATTTGGACCTGGGTTAGGATTTTTCAAGCTCATTTTGCATTATTTGTTGTGACCAGGAGCAAGTCCCTCCTTCACCTTTCTCAATGTGGACCACATCAGGAAATAGAATAGTGTAAAGTTTAGACAAAAAGCTCTGGAGTCCAGTGAAGTGCAGAATCATCCTATATGTTTATAGGCTGGGGGAGAATGGGCAAGTTACTTAAATAGAAACCTAGTTGTTTTGTTTGTTTTTTTTTTCTGAAAGTTAGAGATGCTAATAAACGCCTCATAAGTTTGCTCTGAGAATTAAATAACCTGTGTTAACATTTTAGCACAGTGTTTGATGCATGGGTTGTGCTTAAGAAGTAGAAACCACCTGTATCCTTATCCTTAAAAATGAATGAATGGACAAAAAGATATCTGGTATCTCTCCCAGTACTCATCTCTCCTCTAATCTGACCTCCATATTTCCATGAAAACTTTCCCTCCTCCCTGCCCTACCCTCACCTTTGATACCTCCAAGTTCAATCCCGAGCCCCACCTGCAATCCAAGAAGAGTGGGAAGAGGATGCAATGAATGACCAGTGTGGGCAGCAGAGTGGTGTATGAAGATGTAGTAATGCTGGCAAGGCATGGGGGAGCAGGGTCAATCTTCCTAAAGTCACCCCAAGACTGCCAGATATTGTCCATGTGCATTTGACCCCCTTGGAACATGGGATGAATTATGCTCATTCCTGGGAGTTTAGCCAATCCACCTAGCTTGTTTTTTACCTTTTACAAATAGAAGACAGGAACCCACAGACTGTTCGTGCCTCATCATCTGCATGATGAGTTTGTAAACAGCACAGTTGAAATGTTGCTGTTTTTTTGGTTTCGTTTTGTCTTTTTGCTGCTGTTACTATAACTGTGATAAACCCCTGATTTAAAAGCCCAAAGGGTATGAGCCCTTTGTGTCATTTCTTTAAGCTGACACTAATTGCTTAGATTCATTTGACCATTGCACTTGAGGAATGCCAAACTTATCTATAGCTTCTCAAAGGAGCATCTTTCCTGAAGGCAGTATAAACTAGAGATTAATAGTTCAAGTTCTCAGGTTTCTGGATTTACTTCCTTGATCTGCTACTTTCTGGTTGTGTGGCCTTGGGCAAGTTGCTTTAAGTGCTTCAAGCTTCAGTTCCTGATCTTTAAAGTGGGGATAATGATTATATGTACTACAAAAGGGTACTCTGAGGATTAAATGAAGTGATAAATTTAAGATCATGGCACAGTGCCTGGAATGAAGGAGACATTAATAAGGGTTAACTTCTATCAATATTAAAATATTGGAAGAGATGGATAGAAATTATAAATAACGCCAGCTTTGGGGGAGATGGCAGATATACAAAATCTGCATAAAAAGAATGAGGAATGGAGGAAAGTGGCAAAAATAAAAAGAAGAAATAACTAGATTGAGTATCTGTGTCACTAGCCAGTTCCCATAACCTCAGGCCTCTGGAATTTATAACAACAGAGCCTGACCTTGTGATTTAAACTTATATTCAGTTTTGTGAACCAATGTTATCTCAATTAAAATTCTTTTTGTTTAATAATAAATATTAAACTAAATTTAAAATTGGTCCAAGTGATACCGGAATTGTCAGGCCTAGTCTCCCAGCCAGGATCGAATTCCAGGCTGCAGGGCAGCACTGAGCCCCAGCCGCTAGACCCCCCACGGGTTGGTGTCTTAGGAAGCCACAGCAGGAACTTCGCAGACGCTCAGGCAAGCAAGCGAGAAGAGGCAGTTTGTTTAGAAAAAGAAAAAGTTTATTGAGGAGAAAGAGCAGAAATAAAGTGGGACTCCCAGGCCAGGGAACCAGGCCTGGGAGGGGCAAGGAAGCCAAAGTAGAGTCGTGTCTTAGGGAATATATACCTTTTTTCCCTCATTATTCTAAAGCTGCCCCAGTCTCTTTGTGATTGGTTAGTTCTCGGCTGTCTCACTTAATTTGCTACTGTGTGGGGATCTTCATATTCCTTATCTAACAGCTTTCTCTTTCCCCATTTGTTGCATCTTTAAATTTATGGCCCAGTCTTCTGGATGGGCATCCCTGCATTGAAGTTAAACAGCTGCCCTTCTAATGTGACCATAAATTAAACCACTCTCCATTTCTCCAATCTCCGCCTCCCTTTACCACCTGAAGGAAACCAGGACCAGCATTTACAATGTTGTCCCTGGTCCTGGCATGTTTGTTTTTCCTAATGGAATGGGTTACTTTCCCTTGCTTGTCCTTATCTCTGAAGCCTCCCTAAATTTTTCAGAGGTCCCCTCCTGCACTATCCCTAAAACTGCCTAATAACCCTAGCTTGCCCTGTCTCACAAGCATCATACTAATTTGAGATTTCAAATTCCTGGCCCTAAAAAGAAATAGAGGACTGTAGTAACTGTGACCACCTATTGCAGGATTGATAGTCCATATAGCTAGAAATGAGGACATACAGCTAGTATGTCCTGAATGAACTCCACCCACTGATGTTTTGTGGACTGCACACCCACCTCCATGCCAGAGATCCCAGGCACCAGGACTACAACTCCCATCATGCCATGAGTCTGCCATGACTCTTGACCTCTTTCAGGGGGATTGCTGGGAACAAAGGGTGGAGTTAATCAGCCATGCTTGGTATAAAACTGAAAACATGTCTGCCTGGAGGGGGCCTGATTTTGCCTGCCTTCAGCATTCATGGGCCCCACCTCAAGCAGCATTATAGGTAGGATGCATTGACCAATTAATCTCTTTGTCTTTGTCTTTGTCTTTGTCTCTCTCTCTCTCTCTTTCTCTCTCTTTCTCTCTCTCTCTCTCTCTCTCTCTCTCTCTCTCTCTCTCTCTCTCTCTCTCTCTCTCACCATCCTGTTTAAATTTCCCTTATAAATAGACCTTTACTAACCTTTCTATGTGTGCCTGCCCTTGGGTCTTGTTCTGAGATTTTTAAGAGCTTGGAATGGGGACTCGCACCCAAACTATCCCATTTCCCTTGGAGCTGCCCTGTTAAGGGTGCCAGGAAGCCTGCTGAAATTTTCAAACTTCCCTCTATTCATTCACCTTGAAGGTGTCATCCCTTAAAAGACCATTAGTATTTTAGAATAAGGAGTAACATTTTAAAATTTTCAATATAAGGATGCAGGAGCCATTTAGATCAATCTTGTCTATACTGAGGGCCAGCAAACATGCTTTTCTTGGACCACATAGTAAATGTTTTTGGTTTTGTGAAACCGTACACTCTATTATGCACCTATTACATATCTACAGTTGGAGTGAAAGGCAGCCATATATAAATGAATAGGCATGGCTGTGTTCCAATAAAACTTGATTTACAGGAACAGGTGGTGGGCTAGATCTGGCCAATGGAGCATGGTTTGCTGAACCCTAGTCTATACAAGAGATTTGATGAAATGACTTAAATTATCAGAAGGACCTGGGCTAAAACTGATATCAATCAAACATGATGCCAAAGAGTATTGTTGGCTGGAGATTAGCTGACCTAACAGGGCTTCAGATTGAAAATGAAGAGGCAGTGAAATGCCTAAATTTAAATGGAGGACCTGACTCCTTTGGAAGAAATAGGGTTAATAGGGAAAAAAGAATTGCAACATAAAATGCGCTCAGGAGTTCACATTAGAAAAATACTGAGTAAGGCTCAGAAACATTCTTTCCAGCCTGATTTTTCTGTTTTCTGATGTTCAGAGGTTGAGTGATAACCCAGTGTACACACATCCCTATTTGCTGGGGATACTCCAAGAGTGTCTATTATCCCTTTGTAAAAATCAGCAGTGCTTTCTTTTAAAGAAGTGTCCTAGTTTGCAGTATAAATTATATGGCAAAACTTAAATAACCAAAATGATTTTGAAATTGTAGCACAGATAGGCATGTGTCATTTTTAAGTCTTCTCCAAACCCTGGACAATAAAATGAGTCCATAAAGGTAGAATGTAGTGTAAAGAAAGGTAAAGGTTTTAATTCAGACAGAGTCACATTTTTCAAATCTCAATTTATCACCCTCTGCTAATCTTAGATAATGTGCTAAATCTCCCTGAATCTCAATTTTTCATATGTAACAACATATAATAAAAGTAGCAATCTCACTAACTTCTGTGTGTTAGTAGATACTAAATATATTTAAATATTAGCTGTTATTTTAGTATTAGTATTAACACTATATTCATTACTCATAGTGTACTCATTATTGAATATTAATGTAATTATTATTAATTAATGCAAATGGATAGATTGATTGTGTGGGGACACAAAATCATCCATCAGAAGCAAAGAGAATGCCCAGGAGAAGTGATTTCCTTGTCACTGGAGGCATTCAAGCAGAGAATTAACAGGCACTTAATATTGGTATTATAAAGAAAGTCTTGCTACTTAAAGTTTGTTCCATGAGCCAAGATCACAGCATCACCTGGGAGCTTGCTAGAAATGCAGACTCTCATGCTCCAAACTAGAACCAGTGAATCAGAATCTGTGTTTTGAAGAAGCTCCAAGTGGTATATTTAGCTTGGCTATAAAGGATTTAGAAATTAGTGGATAATTAGAGTAAGTGACTTTTAAAGCCCCCTCAAACTCAGATACCACTCCATATTATAAAGCCCATAGACTTTAAGTGGATAAAATAATGCATGGGGAGTAGCTAGGGTCACAATACCTGGTATCTCCCATTCCATTTGGCAAGTTAGGAATGGCTCTTTCCACCTAATTCCAAAGGGCATTATACCAGGCCCAGTGACCCCATTTATTATTTAAGTGCTAATCTCAGATAAATGCAAATGAAGACCATAAATGAAAATGCTCAACACTGGGAGTATTTTTTAATCGAAAGCATCGCATGTGCCTTGAACAAAGTAGTTTGGTTATTTCTTGAGCTTGCTTTCATTTTATTTTGAGCCACTTTTCTGCTTTATGCAAAATATCTCTCTGATTATTCTCCATGTAGCTGTGCTGAGTAGAGTTCAGTATTCCATTAATACTGAACAATTCACATACAAATAGATAGTTTAACCTGAGATATTTCCCTAAGGCTTGAAGAGGTTGACACACGTATAAAAGAATAGGAAGAGCTAGTGAAATATTAAGCTGAAACTTTAAAGAAATTATTCTCTCTTTGGGACTTTCTGGAGGTGGTTATAATACAGTTCGACTGCTTTAGCACTTTGTCTACTTTTGTGCTCCCTCCTTGATGCCAGTTTCCTGAAACCGCTCACTGTTTGAATTACACACCACATGGACACACAGGACGGGCTATGCAAGTCCATCAGGTTGCATCAGATGCTTCTTAGAACCCTTTTCGGGGCCCATTATTCTGTGACTGCTGAATGGCATGTTGTTTTTTTCCATTAGAATCTCACACACAGAGGGCCTCCCTAGTGGCACAAGGGGTTAAGACACAAACTATGGAGATGTCTGCAGCCACTGCAGGACAAGTTTGAATCCCCCGGCTGGCCAGGGAGCAACCCAATAGTGCAGCAGACCTCTCCTGAATCGCCCGCTGCTCCCCTCAGCAGTGTATTTCAGTAGATCCACCTGTTCTGCTCCCCACTCTCTGGTGAATCTTCTCACCACCCCCACACCTCTGGCCTGTATTCCAGTTCTTGTATGCATAAATAAATAAATATTTAAAAAAATAATAAAATAAACTCACACTTACTAACCAAAAAAAAAAAAATTCACACAGAGAAAAGAAAAAGAATTTATTGTTTTGAAGGACTTAAAGTGAGCATTCAGGGAGAAATTTTATTTTTAAAAAGCAAGAGAACATGAGGTGGGACAAAAGCTATCAATATTTGTAATGTAAGTAATCTAAGAGATTTCCATGTTAATATGATGACTGACTTATTGCACCAATATTTGCCAGGCATCTACTGTGTGCCAAGCACTGTTTGTTGGTGGAAGGGGAAGGTGGGGTGGGGAGGGAGGGGGGAAAGAAGATAATAGCAGTTAACATTTGTTGAAGACTTGTGACCACATGAATGAGATAGACTTGGCCCTGCTCTTGTGGAAACTTACAAGCTAGTAGAAAAAGCAAACGTTACAAGTGTTTTCAGTTCTGTGTGAAATTTCAAGGTGCAATGATGCCGGTTCTAGTGTCCTGATAGACTCTGGGGGTCAGTTAAGGCTTCTTCTGAGGAAGCAACATTAAGAATGAGTTACACAAAGGAAAGATGGGTTCAGGAGAAAGCACTCTACACAGAATAAAGATTACAGGCAAGAGCTCTAATCAAGTGAAAAGTAAATGTTGGAAGAACTGAGAGAACTGGGTAATGCTGAGAAGGCCATTGAAGGAGCAGGGAGAGAAGGCTGGAGAGAAGGCAGGAACAAACAGAGGTCACAGGAGTTTGGACTTTATCCCAAGGGCAATGGGGAGTCACTGATAGGTCTTAAGCAAGTAGTGACATGATCAGATCTGAGCTCTAAGATTACGCTGACTGGGTGGGAGAGGAAGAGAAAATGTGCAGAGGGTTGAAATGGTGGTAGCTTGGACTGAAGTCTCAGTTTTTGCAAAACGTCTGCCAGTTGGAGTGGGGTCCCTGTCAGGCAAACGAAATGTATCCTCTCATGGATTCTGGTTATTTACATTAATGTTAAAAGGATATTCCTTTCCCAAAACTGCTCCTTTCACAGATTTTAGAGCCATGTGAAGTAGATATGGGAGCCCGTGAGTGAAAGACAGCAAAAGTGTCTGAAAAGAAGGAGCACAAAGTGCCAGTCCTCCACTGGACTCCTGAGCCTGTCTCTGCTGACTCCCGATCCTAGTGTCTTGGGAAGAAATATACTAATGACTCAGCTGAGAAGAGAGAGTTTGCCTAGAAATAGTTCATAGGCCAGAAAAGCATTGGCACCACATAATGTAAGGAAATGGACTTCAGAAAGGGCTTCTTTTCATATATAAGGCAAAAGTATTTCTATTACTAGCCTACGTTTCTTTTACCTTAAAAGGGGGGTGTGCTTTGAAAACTTGAGTCATAAGCTATATTTTAGCCCCTTTAGTGCAAGGAGGTGGGATGACAAAGTTCTCATCTCCCCCTGGGTTCAAAGAAGAGTTTTCAATCAATCATTCATCAAGTATATTTGTGGAACAACTGTGTGATGGAAGACAATAAAATACAGTGGATAATTATAGAGTTTGCATAGAGCTTCCATTCCCATGAAGAAGCTGAAAGTCTAGACATGAAACCATTACACAATGACATTTAAAAAGCACAATGTGATAAGGTCTACAAAAGAAAAGTACCCATACTTTTCTATGAGGGTTTATGAGAGGAGGATGTAGCATAGAATCACAGCAAGTGAGGCGAGTGGTGACTGATTGAGAGTAGAAGGATGAATAGACATTGAACAGGTGAAGAGAGAATGGAAGAAAGAATAATGACAAAGCTAATTAATTCAGTAGACACGTGTGGAGCACCTGTCAGGTGCCAAGTATCATTCTAGGTAACCATGATACACAAATGATTGAAACTCAGTATATCAGGGAAAAGAATAAAGGCTGAATCTCACACACAAAAAAAGAAAATTACAGGCCAGTCTCCCTAATGAACACTGATGCAAAAATCCTCAACAAAATCCTTACCAACAGAATCCAACAATGCATCAAAGGGATAATACACCACGATCAAGTGGGATTCATCCCAGGGGCACAAGGATGGTTCAACATATGAAAATTGATCAGTATAATTCAACACATCTACAAAAAGAAAAATAAAACCATGTGATCATATCAATAGATGCTAAGAAAGCATTGACAAAGTCCAACATCCATTTATGATGAAGGCCCTTGAAATTCTCGGGATAGAAGTAACATACCTTAACATGATAAAAGCCATATACAACAAACCCACTGCCAATATTATTCTCAATGGCAAAAAGCTGAAAGCCTTTCCTTTAAGGTCAGGAACAAGACAAGGACATCCTCTCTCATCACTGCTCTTCAATATAATACTAGACGTCCTAGCCAGGGCAATAAGGCAAGAGAAAGACATACAAGGACTCCAGATAGGGAAAGAAGAAGTAAAACTATTGCTATTTGCAGATGATACGATAATATAGATAAAGAATCCTAAAAACTCCACAGAAAAACATCTCAAAATAATCAACCAGTTCAATAAAGTAGCAGGATACAAAATCAACACACAAAAATCAGTAGTCTTCCTATACACAATCAATCTGAAGAAGAAGAAATCAAGAAAACCATCCCTTTTATAATTGAAACAAAAAAAAATCAAATACTTGGGAATAAACCTAACAAAAGAGGTGAAAGACCTATACAAAGAAAATTACAGAACACTGTTAAAAGAAATAGAAGAAGGGCCTCCCCGGTGGCGCAGCGGTTGAGCGCTGGGTTGCGAAGCTGCACGCGGCCTCTGCGGCACCGGTTCGATCCCCAGCTGCTCCCCGGCCACCGGAGGCGGATCCCTCATGGTGCGCAGACCTCTCCTGCCACCCGCTGCTCCCCTCAGCAGTGTACTTCAGTCCTTCTGCCTGCTCTGCTCCCCGCTCTGGCTCTGGTGAATTCTCTCACCCTCCCACGCTTCTGACTGTACCCAGTGCATGTATAAACAAAACAAACAAATATAATAAATAAATAAATAAATAAAACATGCCTCTATAAAAAAAAAATAAAAATAAAAAAAAAGAAATAGAAGAAGACACCAAAAAATGGAAATCCTGGTCATGGATTGGAAGACAACGTTATTAAAATGTCCATCCTATCAAAAGCAATATACAGATTCATTGCTATTCCAAGAAAAATCTCAATGACATTCTTCAAAGAAATAGAACAAATACTGATGAAATTCATATGGAACCATAAAAAAACACGAATATCCAAAGCCCTACTGATGAAAGGAGAAAGGAGGTATCACACTTCCAAACTTCATGCTATACTACAAAGTCATAATAATTAAAACAGTCTGATATTGGAACAAAAACAGACACACAGACCAATGGAACCGAAAGGAGAGTCCAGAAATAAAACCACACTTATATGGACAACTGATCTTTGACAAAGGAGCAAAGAACATGCAATGGAACACAGACAGTTTGTTCAATAAATAGTGCTGGGGAAACTGGACCACCACATGCAAAAAAAAAAAAATATGAAACTAGACTGCTACCTTTCACCTTGCACAAAAATCAACTCAAAATGGATAAAATAATGGAACATAAGACCTGAAACCATAAAATATATAGAAGAAAATATAAGTAAAACTCTACAAGACATACATCGCAATAACATCTTTAAAGACTCATCACCCAAAGCAAAGTAAGTCAAGGAAAAGATAAACACCTGGGATTACATCAAACTGAAAAGCTTCTGCACAGCAAAAGAGACATTAACCAAAACAGAGAGACACTCCACTGATTGGGAAAAAAATCTTTGCATTCCAGTCAACTTATAAGGGACTGATCACAAAGATATACATAGAACTCACAGGGCTCAACAAAACAAAATAAACAATCCAGTCAAGAAATGGGCAGAAGTGGGCCTCTCCAGTGGCACAGCAGGTTGAGCGCTGCACTGTGAAGCTGTCAGCAGCCTCTGCAGGGTGGGTTCGATTCCCGGCTGGCCAGGGAGATACCCACATTGTGCAGCAGACCTCTCCTGTATCACCCACTTCTCCCCTCACTAGTGTCTTCGGTCCATCTGCCTGTTCTGCTCCCCACTCTGTCTCTGGTGAATTCTCTCACCCTCCTGTGCCTCTGACCTATACTCTGGTTCTTCTATAAATAAATAAATCTTTAAAAAAAAAAAAAAAGAAGAAGAAGAAACGGGAAGAAGAACTTAAAAGACATTTCTCCAAAGAGGAAATACAAATGGCCAACAGGCATATGAAATAATGTACAACATCCCTTATAATCAGGGAAATGCAAATCAAAACCTCATTGAGATACTACCTTACACCAATAAGAATGGCACATATCAAAAAAACAAGCAACAACAAATGTTGGTGAGGATGTGGTGAAAAAGAAACTCTCCTACATTGCTGGTGGGAGTGCAAACTGGTCCAGCCACTATGGAAAGCTGTCTGGAGGTTCCTCAGTCTACTAAAAATGGAGCTACCATATGACCCAGCAATTCCATTCCTAGGGATCTGCCCAAAGGACACAAAAATGTTGATTCAAAAGAACACTTGTACCTCTATGTTTATTGCAGCACTATTTACAATAGGTAAAACCTGGAAACAACCCAAATAACCAAAAATAGATGACTGGATCAAGAAGATGTATATATATACACACTGGAATATTATTCAGCAATCAAAAAAGATAAACTCATGCCATTTGCAGCAACTTGGATGGAGCTAGAAGGAATTATGCTCAGTGAAATAAGCCAAAAGGAAAAAGAAAAATATCAGATGGTTTCACTTATAGCAGGAATATATAAAACATCAGTGTCAAAAAATAATAACAGTACAAAACACAACAAAGCAAAAACAGACGGTTATAAATCAGAGACATCCTGCAGGGGAAGAGGAGGGGGAGGGATCCAAGGGAGGGAGGCAGGAGCACAGGGGACTGAGGTGATGGTGCACGGGTGCATTGGTGAAGAAAACTATGGGGACTACACCTGAGGGGGTAGGGGGAAGAAAATATTGTTTAAAAATGAACAATGATGTAAAAAATTAAAAAAAAAAGAATAAAGGCTGAATCTTACTTGAATTGAGAATTTGATTGTTACTTTTACTACCCAAATCTCAGGATCTCAATCTGTAAATAATTCCTTGCAGGATTATTGTGAGAATTAAACATGTTTACATTTCTTATTTACCTTCCTGGCACTTTAGTAGCAAATTTTGTAATGACTAGACCAAGAGTCAATTGGTCATAGCATCAGAACCTTGATCACAGTGGTTGAAAGCTCACTATTTTTTACCAGATTGTCAGGGTTTAAATTCCAGTTGTATGACCTTGCACAAATAACAAACTTTCTAATTGTTAGTTTCTTTCTTCATTTATAAAGGAAAGATAATAGAAATACTGCTTAAGTTTCTTAGGTAGATTGAAGAGATTATGCATAATAGTGTGAAAGATGATTAAATACCTAGATTACAGATCATGTATATGTAAGCTGCTGTGTTAGCACAGATAAGTAATCAGTAATTTAGTTTTGTCATTGTTGTATTGGATAGGAGGATGAAACTAGATAAGATCAAACACTTCATATAGAAAGTCTTGATCTAAGTCCTAAAAAATCAATAGGTATTGGACAAAGAAAATACTGATCAATTTGCCTTGTTCAAGTCATGGGGCTGCAATTTACCATAGTGACTATCATCAGGGGCTGTGAGACTTAAGTTAAATATCTTAAAAGACTAGTGAGTGTAATAAAGAAATACCTCTCTAGTTGCTGCCATGAGCTGGAAGGCAGGGTGATGAGGTCAGTGATAGCGTGGACTTTGTAATCAAACAAGTCCTAATCCAGCCCCTACTATTTCCAGCTGTAGGATCCTAGGCCAGTTGTTTTCCTTCTTTGAGCTTCTAACCTTTCAGAAAGGACGTAATTATAGTGCCTCTTGGTGGTCCTGTCAGTGAAGATTAAATAGGATAATGCATGTAAAACACTAAGCACTGTGATTGGCACATAGTAAGTATTTAACAAATTAACTATTGTTATTATTGTTGATGCTTCACTAAGGTTATGCTGACATAAAGACCTTGTTCTAATATATGTATGGAACAATCACATCAAACACAAGGGCACACCTAGTCAACCAGGTGATGAATTCCTGGTTGGTGACAATTGCAAGTATTTAGCTTCATGGTCCCAGTAACTTGGAAAGTTGACAGAGCAGGCCCTCTGTAACAACTCACTTATTTTGCTGATTGTAAAAAGAAGGTATTTTTGTATATATAAAAGTGTGGCATATTTCTGTACACAATCTCTGAATAAATAAGTAAATAAACCTGTAATTCCAATACCAATGGAACAACCATTGCTAATATCCTGATATATTTTTCTTCCAAAATATGTGTTTACCTACATATGTGATAAATATGAGGGATCATGACACTTAAAATAATTACATGTATTTCAGCTCACTCATGCCATACAAGAGCTTTTTCTCCATTTGTCATATGAGTTTGCTTCACAAATGTGATTTATACACTGCATGGGGATGTGCCATCTAGTATTTTCACGATTGCCATGTTTTTAGACCTTTAGTGTGTGTCAAACTAATTCATCTTCAAATGTAAATTATCTGTTACCATATTCATTGAGTTCTTAACCTTTTGGGGTTGTAAGCAACTTGAAAAACTAATTATAAAAAAAAAACTATAATATCTCACAGAAGAAAATTACAAGTACATATTAACATAAAATGTTGCCTACAGTTTCAAGAGCTTCATAAACTCCATGAAGCTCAGCCGAGCACTGCTGGCCCAGGGTTGCAGGTCAGAACCAATCTTAAACATGTCAACATAAAGCAGAGTAAACAGCTACATAGCTTTACCATAACCGTAATAATTACCAAGAAGTACAATCTCTAAAATTCTGCTGGCTACAGGGTATTCGACTGTTTTCATAATACGTCCCCATTCCAGTTCATTCCTCCATTTAAAATAACCCAACACTTAAACATGTCCCACAGATCTCATGTGCTCAATCTTTATAATCCTTCCAGACAGAAGCCTATGTGGGATCTCCCACTGTGCTAGCCCTCCTTGCAGTGAGGTCTTGCATGCTGGAGAACTAGAACATTACTGGGTCTGTTTCTGCCCCCCTTCTTGTCTGATGCTCCTAATTGTCTTACAAGCTAGTCCTTTTGAGCAAATATGCAGCATGACTCAGCAATTGACACTACACTTATTTAAAGGAAAGAGATCATCATATATTACCAAAAATAAATTCAACATACCTAAAATATACTATAACATAAAAAAAAAAAACATAAAAGAGAAGTTGTCATGGGCCTTCCCAGTGGCACAGTGGGTTGAGCGCAGCATTGTGAAGCTGTCTGCGGTCTCTGCAGTGAGGGTTTGATTCACGGCCAGCCGGGAAGAAACCCACAAGGCGAGGCAGACCTCTCCTGTATTGCCCACTGCTCCCCTTGTTATAGGGCAGCCCCGATATTAAACGGGTTCCTGGTTGTGGGTCCTCACCCACGCGCTTTAAAGGAACTTATGAATACTCCACTACAGGCACACACAAAAGGTTAATAAAAGGTTTATTTACAAGAGAAAAGGAAATAAGGAAAATGTACAACTCAGGGAGAAAATAGGGAAAGTCTTTAATGCGTCCTACCCGATCCGACGACCTGGAAACCCAAAGTCACTCTCGGAGCTGGCTGGACGCTGCGAGCTGGCGGAGAGCCAAAATGGGGATCCCCCAAAGCCCACGTGTCTGCCTTTTATATCCACCTGGCTGCTTAACCCCACCCTCAGGTCCCAGCCACCTTCCCTTTGGTGGTGATGGGATTTGGAGTTCCCAGTGTCTTTGGCTTTGACCTGGGGTGGGGGTGGAGTCCACAAAGCCTATATGGAATTAGCTTTGGGACATCCTTTTCCCCCTAACACCCTCAGCAGTGTATTTTGGTCGTCTGCCTGTTCTGCTCCCCGCTCTGTCTCTGGTGAATCCTCTCACCCTCCCTCGCATCTGGCCTGTACCCCAGCTCTTGTATAAACAAATTTTTTTTTTCAAAGATTTATTTATTTATTTATGCAAGCACTGGGTTCAGTCAGAAGCGCGGGAGGGCGAGAGAATTCACCAGAGCCAGAGCGGGGAGCAGAGCAGGCAGAAGGACCGAAGTACACTGCTGAGGGGAGCAGCGGGCGGCAGGAGAGGTCTGCGCGCCATGTGGGACCCTCCTCCGGTGGCCGGGGAGCAGCCGGGGATCGAACCGGCACTGCAGAGGCTGCGGGCAGCTTCGCAACCCAGCGCTCAACCGCTGCGCCACCGGGGAGGCCCTCTTGTATAAACAAATCTTTAAAAAAAAAGAGAGAAGTAGTCACTACTTTGAGTCATGTGTATTTCAAACTCAGGTGGAAGTCTTTAACTTGACCTTTGTAGATTTCTGATCAAGGTGGAACACTACCTTTAATTTATTAGCTTAATTAATTGTACTTTGCCTGAAAGGGAATTGATAGTAACAAGACTGATTCTACATGCCAGTTTATACTTTTTCTACTGGAATTCTGATAGATTCTTTCTATAAAGCAGAAAATTTTGTTTTATGTTTGTTATGCTCAATCTTAGATAGAACAATCACTGATGTGAAAGCTGGGATGAAAGAGTTTCTTCATATCTATGTCTGCGTATTTCTATGTGCTTATTTATGCCTGAGTGTGCTCAAAAATTTCTACCTCATGATTATATTCCTAAGAATGGTAGAAAAGGGAAACTTTGAAAACAATTCTAAGAATAATTTATATTAAAGACATTTCTTTTTCTCCCTCATAGCTACATCATCCCTCCCAAGGCTTCCGCTTTGGAACTGTCCGGGAAAGCAGTGCTGAAGATTATGTGAGGCAAAGTTTCCCAGAGATGCATGAATATATGAGAAGGTACAATGTACCAGCCACCACTGATGGAGTAGAGTATCTAAAGTGAGTGTCAACCTCTTGCATCCAAAAATTTCTTAGTGAAAGAGGAGTCATTTAGCTACTAATAGAGTACTTGTTGATTTTTTAAAATGACAGCTGAATATATTCACTCTGCTTTCAGTAATACTTCACTCTGTGTGAGATCCAAGAGACAGTACAGAATAGTGTTCATTTAATTTTGTGACCTAGATTACTAGTTACCTGTATAGTCCCAGGTTGGCAGTAGCTTTGTATAAAGTGCCAGTGGGGTCATTAGTGTAGCAGATGGTGGGAGAAGTAAATGCTGGCTTGACATCACTTGAGAAAACAATGGTGCTGAAATGATCAAACACTCAGGGAATGTGGCCAGAGGATAAAGTGTCCCAAAGCAACCCTTCCCATTACAGTGAATCTCTAAGCCTGTGGACTGTCTCATCTTGCCACAAGGAACTGGAATTTATCTTAGAGATTTCCTGTAGAAAGGAAATAAGATAAAAAGGCAATAATTCCCATGCCTGCATCCTTCTCATCAGAATTTATGAGAAGCAATCAAGAGCAATCACATTGCCATGGCAGATTATCAGAGCCCATAATTCAGAATCTGAATGCAAAGGAGGATGGTGTGGCTATGAGTCTGCTTGCTTAGTCTGCCTGGGGAAATGCATGACTGTGGGGCCTGATAACCACCTCATCTGAGAAGTCCGCTCCCTCCTGCCTACTGGACTCAGGACAATGGCATCCATTTACACCTTCAGTCCTTAGACTCATTTGGCTTCAGGAAACTAGTTTCTGCATGGCCAACCTCAGTGATCTTTCAGAGAACAGCAAGATATGCACCCTGAAATCCTCCTTTTTAAAGAAAGAGAGAAAATAAATAAATAAATGATTTCATTGGACATAAGGGCCCTGAGTTTCTCAAGAGCTCTAGTAATAGGTTCCTAAAACAATTTTATGGACATTTAATGAGTCCAGTGAGGAGTTCTTGTGCTCTCAGATATGCAAAGTTATAGATGATATTCAAGTACTATGAAATGGCACTTTTAACTTTGCAAAAACATTAAAACATTAGAGCCCCTCTCTGACACAGAATTTAGTGCCACTTTGCTCCTTTTCTGTATTCTCTCCTTTAGGCAAACTCAAGGATGAGAGAGAAAATAAGATGGGAAAGAGACAGCAATGGCTCCCAGCTAGATAGTAATGGCTGATGAACTGGCCTCTTCTGGTAGCATGAAAAGGGTGAGATAAGGTATTCACTTAATCTGGCAGCTTTACCTGAGGAGACCCTAAGCTCGGAGTTGGCCCCATTCCAGCCTGGAAAGAAGCAATTCTTAGAAAAGTAAGCACAGATGAGGAAGCAGAGGCCCAAAAGAAGAAGGTCATGGATGGGGTACAAATATGGGTAGCAAGTGACAGAGTCAGAACTAGAGACAGGTTCTAGAATCCAGCCACTGCTGCACACTAGTGTAAGAACCATACTGGAAAAATAGGTCCTTTATGTTCAAGGAATAGTCCATACTTCACCATCATGTTCCCTTTAGCATCTGGGAGTTCATTAGATACCCAGGAACTCAGGCCCCAGGCAGGACTTACTGCAACAAAATCTGCATTTTAATAAGCTTCCCAGGTGATTCACTGATAGAAGTAAAATTGGAATACAGGCAGAGCTTATCATTAGAATCTTCACCTCTTATTTCTGGGCTTTTTTTCTACTTCTGTTATGGTCACTCTCTAGGCTCTTAGCCAGCACTCTAAGCAAGCATCATCCCCAAGTTACCCCTGACACCCCAGAGCACTGGCCTGCTGGGCACAGCCTTGGAATTACTTGTATGGGATAGGTTCCAGTTACACCTGTCCCACCCCTCTCCAGTCAAAATTCCCCTAGATCCTGCCAATTATAAGGATAATTCAGCCAGTCTAGAATCTTCTTATACCTGTATCATACCCATTTACTTCCTCAACAGTGGCTCAGAAGCCCAAGGGAGTCTGTGCTGATTTCTTCTTGCCTTCCTGTGCAACAGGGACCTGTTATAGCTAACCACACTTTGCAGTCCAAAATCAGGAGTAGTTATTTAAGGATACCACTGAAGCAAGATCTCAGAAATTATGGGTTAGAAAAACTGAACCCCAACTTTGTTCTATTGTTTCTGCCACCTCCAATATTTATAGAATATTGGTGAATGGTAGTTTGTTGCTATATAGCTCCCGAGTACATTCTACTACTGTGGCAATAAAACTTTGAATGCAGAAATAGCTTCCGGCTTGATTTGTGTTTTGCTGCCAGGATTTCATTAAGATTCCTCATCATTAGTTCCTAGGAGACAGTTCACTTCCCCAGCCCTTTCTGAAGTTTACCACTGCCTGGGGCTAGGAGGTGTTTTTTCATTTGGTTAAAGGTAAATATAGACCTCATTGGAACTTAAATCCAATACCCGTGGGAAAGAGGCTGCATTTTGAATGGGCTGTTTCACTTCCTGGAAGAATAGAAGGAGGAAATAATGATCACTAGCACTGAGAAGGGAAGTTCACATACTTGCTATGTAATCCATGTACAGCCCAGACAAGGTCATCTATGTAAAGGTATATTTCCTGCCTGATGATAAATATTAGTGGTGTCTAGGAGTGTCTTTTCCTTTTAGATTTTTGATGGGTCCTAGCCATGTTCTTTTCTGAGTTTAAAAGCCACTCTTCTTGATTGAATACCTGCAGCCTCATTTTTGGCTCTAAATGAGGAATGACTGAGCCCAGATGAATTAAGAAGAGTTGCTCTTTGCCAAGCAGTATAGACAACCCTCAGGGTGGAAAAGTCACCTCAAATGAGTGTGTTCTACACCTTTCCAAAAAAGATTTGAGGTGGCTGACAGCAAGATACATTGCATACACCTGGAACAGTTTCCTTTAAAGCTCCTCTATCTTTGCCCTGTTGTAAGTGGCAGGTCAGCCAGTGCCAAGACATCGCCTTCCTCAGGACTCTCTAGGCCTGTGTTCAAATAACACATGAAGGAGAAGAACACATGAAGGATGTACAAGGCGTCTGTTGGTATCTCAAGTCCAGCTCACTGATGATTCCCTGACGTAGGCCAGGGAGACCCACCTTAAACGATTCCTGCCTGAACTGCCCCCTGGGATGAGGTGAAACATAAATCTCAGGATGTATCAATAGATCAGATCAATAAGCTCTGTTACACATGATGTCCTTCCCCTTCCATTTATGAAGTATTAGCCCACAGGCTTTAAAGAGCCATAAACTCCCTTTCCCTCTGGAGTGCTAGATCTGTTACTTGCATTTCCTTAATATGAACTCATAAATATGAAATAATCCATGATCTCTGAAAGTTATGACAATGATCATAACAGAAAGAAATAAGAATGTCCACATATTGATCAATGAGACCGCCTGGCTCTACCACTTCCTATTTGGTTATATAACCTGGATCAAGTTACTGTAACTCTCTGAGCCTCAATGTTCTCACCTACTAAAATGGGATAACACCATCTCATGGATTATGAATGATAAATGTGTGGAGAACAGTGATTACAATGTCTAGCTCAAAGACACTTAACATAAAAGAAATGAAACTTCTCTTTGCACTTTATCATTCAATTCCGAGTCCCTCCAGTTTTGTTGCCAGATTTAGATTTAATAAAAGGGATGGTAAATTAACCCACTGGAAAGACAGCAAGGATGTCTTATAAGGGTGTCTCTTTCCCTCTTTTCTCCACAGGTCAGTGAGATGCCAGCAAGGCTGAGTCAGCAGCTAGCTAGCTTGTGCTGCCCTTAGTGTCTGGGTTTCTGTCCTCTAAACAAAAGCCAGCTGTCAGCCTTATTGCTTCCTGTCCATTAATGAATCATTTTTTTTTTTTTTTGCTTTTCTTCTCTTGGCCTTAAATACAGGCATGATCCAGAGAAATTAGACGCCTTCATCATGGACAAAGCCCTTCTGGATTATGAAGTATCAATAGATGCTGACTGCAAACTTCTCACCGTGGGGAAGCCATTTGCCATAGAAGGTATTAATCAGTCTCTCTTGATTCACACTTTTACTTAGGATGTGTTCAGTTTGCCAAACTAGCAAGCCACAAGTGCCAAAGTCACAGGCAGAGAGCTATTCATCTTACTTGTTTTCATTTTCAGCTCATAAGCACTTAACAATTAAGCTGCTAGAGTTAGGAATTTATTTTGTAGCTACTCCACAAACATTTATTTGCCCACTTGTTAGAAAAACAGCAAAAAATATTGTTGTTACCCAAATGATGCTATTTCAAATATCTGGGAGTAGGTGGCACAGGGTAATAAATGGGGAGTCCAATTTTAATTTTATCTGTATTTTCTAATGGCCAAATCCTGTAATGAATTTAACCCCAAAACTAGAATGATTGCATTTTATAACTAGAGGAACCCAGAGTTGATCTAATGCAATCTGTTTATTTTATACAAACAGATATAAACCCAGGGACATTAACCACTTTTTCATAATTGCACAACTTGATGATACTACTGGAATTAGAATCCAAATCTCATGGGCTTTTTAATGTTTTTCTTCTCGTTGGAAATAAGTAGGAAAAACAAGTCTCATTTAATACTTAGTAAGCTTTAAGAGTCCCATACAAAATCTTGCTTGGGACCTTAGTTTTGCTTTTCTCTCCAGTGGCAGCAAATTTTTGTTTCCAATATGATCAACCAATCCATCAAATTTGAGAACAAAAGAAGGATTGCTTTGTCAGTAACTCCTTTCATTCTGGACAATTGATATATGAAGTTGATGGTTTGAACCAGCAAATTTCCCATCTCCCAATTCCCAGCTTCCCTTCTCTGACAGTACATGCTGGTTCTCAAGACAGCCATGCTCACTTGTCAGAAAATGCTTTCACTTCAAACAGTCCCATGGGGGTACCCAAGTCCTATTTCCAGAAAACTCTCCTTTCCTGTATGTTAACTGGTGTATTAAGACTGTTCTGATTCCAATTTCCCAACCGCTGTTGGTCTCTGTCTCCCCTAAGTACATCAGCAAATTTTTTACTTCTGTCTTTGTTTTTGTGATGAATGAGAATGTAACAGCTGATGCTGTTTCTTCCAGCCTTCTCCAAGGAGAAATTAATCTCCTCTCCAGGCACAGTGACCTCCACCTGAACCAGGGCTAGAACTAAGGAAGAAAGAGATTTAGTGGTAGTGGTCTTCTATTAAGACTACAGCCTGAGTAACAAAGGCAGGAAAGGAAAAAGGCTAGGGGGGAAAAAAAAAAACCTTCATTATATAACACCATTTTGATGTAACAATGGAAAAATTCTCATTTTTCTTTGGTGGCATGTGGGGATATGGAAGGGATGTAACTTTTTTTTCCTGTCCTAGATGCACAGGGTAATTGAGGTCCCTTCTGCCATTAGCAGCTACTAACAATGAATCATTGTAGCGGCCTAAGAATGAGGGGCTCCACCCTCCACCTTTGTCTTCAGGGTGCTGCCCTAGCTTGTCAAAGGCAGTGGTGAGATGGCGCATTTGCCTCCGCTAGACCCGAGTGCCAGATGCCACACAATTAACTCCCCACTGGTTTCCTGTTTACATTTCCATCTGTGCTCCTGAGACTTAGTGTCTTGCAGTTCCCGTCCTTTCTAGACATCACGTTGTTCTCGAAGGAGATAAACACAAAATGGCGCATGGAGGCGCTCTCCAGGCAAGAGAGCGGAGACGGTGGATTTGAATGGAGGAAACATTCTCGACTTTGTCGGTTTAGTCAAACAAAGAATGAGGAGCAAATCGTAAAATTTCATGGACACCGCACCATTAACAAATTTAGAGCCTACAAACAGAACTTAATAAAACCAAAAAGAGGATCCTTATAGATTACTAACAGCAATGTGACAGTGACACAGGAAAAGTCCCAATAGCTGCTGTTTCAAAAAATGTTGATCTCATAGTTTTAGAGACATATTTCAATGAACTTTTAAAAATAGATTATGCTTTCCTTTAACGACCTTTAGGTTTCTTGAACTTATGAAATTGTGGACTTTCATCAATTAATTAGACTTTAGAGGTATAAAAATATCAACTCACTTTAGGAGCAATATATATTCATTGAATTTACTGGAATGCTTCATATGTCTGGCCATGTCCCTTCCCAGGATGTAATACAATGCTAGGCATATAATATTTGTAATAAATGATGGATAGCCTACTATATAACTCAGCTGGCTTAGATCAGAAATAAGGATCTAATTCACTTGTCAGTGTTCATCACAAGCACCCCAATAGTCTGTATATAATTTCCGAAGTGCTTAGGCGACTTAGGGAGTCTGGAAAAGAGGGAAGACTGTGTCATTGATTGCATCAAGCTGAATGCCTGTTTTCTGCACGTGTGGCTACTGTGTCCCCTCCCAAATTCCCCATTCTGCAGTGATTTAGGCTTTAAAAGGTCAGAGGAGTGATCGTGGCTCCACGTTGAGTTAAAAACCTTTTCATGAGTACTCAGCACAGCACACCGAAACTATTAAGAATTCAAGAGCATGTAGAAAGTCTTAGGTCATATTAAAAACCATACACCAGGGACACAAAGACATATTGTGTGCTCTGGAAAAAAAAGAAAGTGTTGAGATAAATGAACACATGTCCCAGATTTATGCATTGGAGTTAGCTGACACTAAAGGTCAAAAGAGAAAAAAGAGTAATGGAAATGCAGAGTAATGATTTGTGACCTTTCTGCCGCCAAAGACCTTTGCCTGTTTTTGAGTTTGTTCTTTTACTTACTTCCTACTAATTATTTAAAACCATGCTTGGAGCACTAGCTCTGGAGTCCGAGCACTCTGCTACCTAAGGGAAAACACTTCTTCAGCTTCCTTACCTGCAGAGTAGGCTTATGAATGATGCATCTCAGATAGTGCTCTTGTGACGATAAAGTAAAATATACGTGTAAAGCCAGTCCACATGGGTTTGGCACATAGTAAGTGCTCACTAAATTATCATTACTCAGTATATTGAATTAATTCACTATTAATTCACAATTCACTATGAAATTTTTAAAATTTTTAAAAATTTTTTAAAGTCTCCTTTATAGGCAGAACTGTTGTAATATGTTCTGAACCATTTTTCCAGAGTAGCTAAATATGGTATTCTAAGAAGATAGTGCCAAACAGAATGAATCTTTCTTCTTGAAGGCTTTTTAACCCTATCTTGAGATCTTATTTTCAAAATATCTACTTCATAACCACTTATCAGGAAGACTCTTTTAAGTCTATGAATTTCTTATTATACATTTGCTAGCCAAAATATATTTCCACCACTCTTAGCTGAGTAAAGCTGATTTATCCATGGGGAAAGATCAGGATTCTATTCTGAAAATTGTTCTCTTGGGCTATTAAGCTGTATCCAATTTCCAGGGTGCCGGATGCCTTCATCTTTAGGGTTGAAGGATTCCATTTTGCTTCATCCATCAACCACAAAGAGTCAACCTCGTCTTTATTGCAAAGCCACATCTCTAATGATAATGAAAGCAACTCAGGCTGATAAGTCGAGTCAGCAATTTAAAAATAAGAATTCTTTGACCAATGAACACAATCACATTTGAAAAGCAACTGATAAAGAGAAGGACAGAAATGAATTCCTGAAGGTTTTATCATATTTCTGAATAAAATGGATGTTTGTGTCTTTTAGCCAATACCTTTCTAATCACCATGTAACTTTTCCCCTACTTCTTGCCTTGTGTCATATGCATAGTTTGATTTAATTAGCTAATAATAATTATTGCTGCTAAAAATAAAATGTCAACACTCAATGTTTGTATTCAAATAGGAGACTTAAAATGTCTATGATCTATTTTTAACCATTAATTGCAAATTAACCTTGACATAATAGAGTGGAGTGGTTTAATATTTATTGTTTCTTATGTAGTAATTTTTTTAACTGTCTCTACAATTTCAAAATCATTTTCCCCTAAGTGTTGTTAGAATACTTTTGTTGTAGTATCAAAATTCTATTGCTAGAATATTTGCATTTATCAGAAGTATTAATTTCAGATTTTAAACTTTCTACTCACATATTTTTGTCTCATCTACCAAAAATACTGTTATCAAGAGTCACTCTAAAATGCCTTCTCATCCTTTCATCTGGTAGCAACCTGTCACTCCTCTGAACGCCACAGAGTTTTCTTAGTCTTCCTCATTACATCCTGGTCAGTATATTTTACCTTTATTAAGTTTATGCCTCCCCTCTTTTTCCCAAGAAAAGTACTGTAACTTCTTAACATTCTGTGCAGTTATTTATATATGTTTCTTCTCCTCCATGCTAACACAAACTTCTTATGCATAGATTCAGTGTCCAATTTAACTTGGTGACTGCCACAGTGTTTAGTGAAGTATTTGTTATAGAATAAGCAATCAATACGTGTTTGTGGAATACATGGGTAGATGGGCAATAAATGCTTATTAAATTTTAAAAAATGAAATAATCCTCCATTACACCACCAACATAGGCTGGAATTATTGGCTTTAAGGGGATTTTCAGGGGAAACATTGTGCCCAGGCATGATCTCTGCTTGTTAATTCATATATATATATTATATATATATATTTATGTGTATACATATATATGCAATTATATATTATATGTATATACATATGCACATATATATATATCAATTAGGAGTGTATTTACTCTATATCTACACAAGTCATGGATAGGTTTATAAGCAAAATCTTCCCTGAAATAATATCTTTATGTCATCTAAGAGGGGGAAACCATCAATTTTGATGATTGTACCTTTTACTAAATTGCCTGGTTTGAAGGGATTATGTCAATATGACTGTAGTGATAGGGTCTATTTTGAAGGAGAGGAAATAGGTCAGGTATTCCCTTGACTTGATCAGATGTTGTACTGGATATAATAGAAAGCACATTGGTTTTAGACTCAAACACATCTACTTCCAAATACTAGCTTTGCCAACTACATGATATATGACATTGGGCAGGTTATTTACTCAGCCTTTAAGTCTCTAAGTAATATATATTCTGCCTGGGTTCATCTAAGGATTGGACAATAGTACCTGGCACACAGTAGGGCTTAGCATGTCCCAGCTCTTACTATTAAAATTCCAGAGTGGTTTGTTTCCTAAATGTTATTCCACAGTCCAGTACACTATCTGTCTAGTGCACGATCTTCCTAAACAGGGTAAGATATCTATAAAGTTTAGTATAGAACAATACTTGGTGTACAATAAGTCCTCAATAAATGCTCAGTATTGTTAAAAACTATTGCTCCCGGAGGAAAAATACAATAATAGTTTGCCAACGTGGCCCAATTATCTGACCATCAATCCACCCCCACCAGATAGCTCCAAGTCCTTTTCCTACAGGTTTGTGTATGCACCATTTTTCCCTCGTGGAACTTACCTTACTTGCAATGAAATAATCTTTATGTTGCACATTATTATCTGTCTCCTTAATGGCGTGTACTCTCCATGACAGCAGGGATCATATTTACCTGCTCACTGCTAAATACCAACCACTTAACACTGTGCCTATATACTTAGTAAATATTTGTTGAATGAATGAATGAATGTCAGTAAGTCACTGACTATTATTATGTACATGACTAGCACTATGCCTGTTATATAAATAAATACTGAATGTCTGTGCAACTGAATTGTCAGTTGCATTTGTTGTAATAAAAGTTTATAAGGAAAACTGATTACTTCCTTATAGCTACCCATTACAAAAGATGTTATTTAATGATAACATCAGCAGAACAGGCTGCCCATGTAAAGTCTTTTATTGTCAGTCTTGCCTTTCAAACCAAAACTACTAGACACATAATGGGCACTCAAAATAGCTCTTTGAATGGAAAATTCTAATCGTCTCTTGACATTGTCATCATTTCCTTGACTCACCATTGTTAAGGAACAAACAAAATTATCAGAGAAAAAAACATACAGCTCTTTAAAGCTCAAAATTTTTCTGCATTATTTATTCTCTTTTATTGGCCATACACATCTCAAGCTTCATGATTTTTTTTTAAAGATTTATTTATTTATTTATCTATTTATTTATACAAGCAGAAATGTGGGAGGGTGAGAGAATTCACCAGATCAAGCTTCATGATTTTTTAGAAAAGGATTTGTGTATCTGCAACAAAAAGGAAGTAACAAGAGCAAATGTCCTTGGAAATAAATTTTAAGATAGAATAATTATAGCTGGTATTTGTTTCCATTAAGTATCTTTGGATTCTTGACAGCCTTTTTGTCTTTATCTGTGAAAAATGAGCTAACAATTTTAATTTATCTTCCTCAATCATCTTGAGGACAAAACATCTTTTTTTGACTATGCTATCCAATAGCTAAAAACAAAATGTAGTTAATTAGCCTCTTTCACATGGCTCATCAAAGAGATTAATAGTGTAGTAACAGTTTGAAAGCAAGTAAAGACACACAGAGTGAAGATACAGGGTCCATGCTGATTAATAAAACTCTGAAAACAAATTACATCCACCTCTGTGATCCTCTCTCATCTTTATCCTGTCTCTCATGAATAACCACTATCTTGAATCTGTTTATCATTTCCTTGATTTTTAAAAAATATACTTTTATTCACACCTATATATAAATTCCTAAAAAAATATTTTTCCTTTTACATGTTTTCACATTTACACAATGGATTCATGCTGTAATATTCTGAGCTTGACCTTTTTCACTCAATGTTTTATTTTGCTAAGAGTCATCCATATGGTAGCATGTAGTTCTAGTTCTGATTTCATTCTAAACAATTGTGCGAATATTCCACAATTCATTTACCCATTCTCTTATAAAGATGTCTCCAATTTTTGTTATTATGAAAAGTGCCTCTATGAATACTATTATACATGTCTCTGGTGTGCTTATGGAGAAGTTTGAAAATGAACATAGGAGTAGAATGCTGGTCTTACTGTATATGAATGTTCAGCTATACCAAATGATAGCAAATTGCTTTCCAGTGTGGGTCTATCAATTTAAATTCCCACAAAAATGTATGATTTTTCACTTATTAACATCTTTTATAATACCAGACTTTCATTTTTTTTAACAATCAAAGTAAGTGATTATAAGTTCGTGATGTTTCATTTCTGCTGTTATATTATAGGTTCATGTGGGCCTACCATATTACTAAAAAATAATCAGGGTCATGCATAACCAACTATGATTAATCCAAATTTTTATTTTATGATTAATCCAATTTAATTGGATTTTTATGATTAATCCAATTTAAAGTCCAGTAGAGGGGTTCTAGAAAAGGTAGACAGGGAGTCCAAGTCTTTGTAAAGACCTCAAAGTTGGTTCCTAAGAAAGATCTTGAAGGGAAGGGGGAGGGCACTGGAATGCAAAGTGCTAAGAATAGATCATACATAGCCCATTCCTCTTCCTTCCAGACTCATTCCATCTACTCAAAGAGGCAGCAGATCCAAGGTAATATCCTTGGACATTTTTAAATCCTTTGAAGAAAATATGGTAAAATCTCATCGTCCCCTATTACCAGATCTGATGGCACAAGTATAGTGACAATCTCTTCTTAAGAACCACTTTATTGAAAAACTCATCTGATGTTATATATTTTCCTAGGATATGGCATTGGCCTCCCACCCAACTCTCTACTCACCTCCAATATATCCGAGCTAATCAGTCAATACAAGTCACATGGGTTTATGGATGTGCTACATGACAAGTGGTATAAGGTGGTTCCTTGTGGCAAGAGAAGTTTTGCTGTCACTGAGGTAAGAAAAAACAGCTGTAGTGTTGCTGTTTTGTATAGCTTTACCTTGAAGAATATGAAGAACTCTGTTATCTGTGTTTCATTCTAGGCTATAATGTCTACTGGGGCTCTCTGTGATTATTTGAGTTACTTCACTTGGGAAGTGTCCATTCCTATGGGATTTTGCAATGAGACATGTTGTCTTGGGTTTAAAGGTGATGCTGGTTTGATGAGCAAATATCTGAATGTATACTTCTCCCCTCTATGCTACATTCACACGTGCAGGAAAAATGCTATCCTGTATTGACATCAATAGTAGCTGAGACTGACATTATCAATGTTTGCTTTAACCACTAATTGTACATCATGATGTGGACTTCAAATTATCCCTCAAGATCTAATCATAGCTAATTTTTCAGTGGTTCAGTGATTCATCCTTTATAGGCATAGAATCTAGACATGCCATAACCAGTAATTCTTAGATTATAGAATCATAGCTTCTTTTTAAATTAAAAGCAAAGTACCCTTCTTTTACAGATAGAAAACTAATGCCCAGAGATACTAAGTGATTTGCCCAAGGTACACAAATAAGAAGAATCTTCTCTTTATTACAGTGCTCTACCTTTACGATGTAATTAGGAACATGCAAAGTGAGCCAGAAATTAGATGATTAACATAGGAAACTAAAAGGTGCAACAAAGAGCTTCAGTCTTGGGTACTTTAAAAAGAATCCAAACAGGGGCCTCCCTGATGGTGCAGGGGGTTAAGTCTCAGCACTGTGAAGCTGTTCGCAGCCACTGACAGAGTTCCAGCCCCGGCCAGGGAGCTAACCCACATGGTGCAGCAGACCTCTCCTATCTCGCCCGCTGCTCCCCTCAGCAGTGTATTTCAGTAGATCCACCTGTTCTGCTCCCTACTCTCTCTCTGGTGAATCCTCTCACCCCCACCCCACCACACACCTTTGGCCTACACCCCAGCTCTTGTAATCATAAATAAATTAAATGAATCTTTAAAAAAAAAAAGAAGAAGCCAAACAAACCAGCCTAACAAAAAAAAAAAAAATTAGCCAACAAAATGACTTCAGAAAGCCTCTATTTGCCAACAACTTCCAGATTTGTTTTTCAACACAGATTCTTCTTCTGAGCTTCTGAACTATATATTTACCTTCCTATTTGACATCTCCACTTGAATATCCTATTGGTATCTCACATTTAACTTGTCACAAGCTGAACCTTGATATTCTCTCCTAAATCTGCTTTTCCTCCTGTGCATCATGCCTTGGTAATGGCACCTCTGTCTATCCAGTTACTCATTCCAAAAGCTGGCAGGAATCCTTAATGCCTCCCATGTCTACCCTTCTACATCCATCAATAAGCCTTACCTCTTCCTTCTATAAAATATGTCTCCAATATGCCCATTTTTGCCACCTCCTCTGCCATCACTCTAGTCCATGCCATTATCCTTCATCTGGATCACTGTGAAACTCCCTAACTGCTCTCTATTTTCATTCCTGCCTTTTTCCAACCCATTTTCCCTTTGGCGGGTTACTCCTCTGAGTGGAAACCTGCAGTGGCCTCCCCCTCTGAACTAAGGCCCAATCTGACATGCTGAATATGACCAGTATTGCCCTGTGGGATATGACCCTTTCTGTTTCTTCATACCACTGTCCTTCCAGCTCATTAAAGCCACACCAGGATGGACATTTCAGATCATGACACACCAGCAGCTTCCCTACCTTGGGGGTCTCTGCCCAGGCTGTTGCCTCCTCCTCAAATACTCTTCCCCATGACATTTACCCAATGAGTGCCTTTTCTTGTAAACTCCCAGCTCCCACCCCTTTGCATCTGCCCATATTCTCTGATCAAATCTGAATCATGTCTCCCTTTATTATTTCATTTTATATCTCACTTTATTTCATAGCACTTGTATTTTAAGTTCTCACCACTTTTAATCAGAAATGTTTAATTTCACTATTTTTAACCAGATTTAATCAGATGTTCATTTGTTAGTATATTTTTCTTTTATTAGGCTATAAGATCTTTGGTGGGTGTGGTGGCAAAAGCTGTTTAGTGTGTGTTCTCAAGGTCAGGCACAGAGGAGCTCTGGGAAAGTAGTGTGAATGTGAAGTAAATCAGGAAACCTGCACCACATACCTGAGGAAAAGCTGGGAAACAAAAGGTAAGAGCATAACATAAGAAGGACATTGGTAGTATCCTGGGCTGAATAGTGCTCCCCTCTCCAAAATGCACATCAATCCAGAACCTCAGAATGTGACCTTACTTGGAAATAGAGTCTTTGCAGAGGTAATGAAGGTGAGATAATATTGGATAGGGGTGGACTCTAAATTTAGTGACTGTGTTGTTGTCAGAAGGCCATGCGTAAGGACATAAGGGTCTAGGGTAAGGGACTGTGTATGCTCGGGTGGTGGGGGGGGGGCGGCATATATCTGAGAAGGTGCAACCCTATTTCCCTAAATCATACACAGGGTTGTAAACCAATGTTGCCTCAATAAAGGGGAAAAAATTTAAATTTCAAAATCATGGTCAAAAGTAAATAAATAAATAAGAAGGACATATGTAGAAATAGATTGAGAAGCCAGTCATGTAGGAACAGAAGCAGAGATTGGAATAATGCAGCTGCAAGCAAAGGAATGCTGAGATTGGTAGCAACCACCGGAAACTAAACTAGAATCATGTAGTGGACTTTGCCTCTGAGTCACCAGCGAAAATGTGAGAGGAAAAAAAATCTGTTGTTTCAAGCTGCTCAATTTGTGGTAATCTGATATAATAGTTCTAGGAGACAAACACAAATAGATGATGACAGATAATAGGTAGGTAGGTAAGTAGATAGAAAGATAGAGAGATAGTGATTTTATTTAGATATTGTAAGTATGACTTTTGCTGCTAAAGTAGAGATCAAAACATAAAAAAGAGAATGATTACAACTAGAAACTGAGGCAAGCCAGTCGATGCCCTTAGCAATTAAATTAACCTCTAGTATTCCTAACAGCAATGAGGATAAGGAAAACAAGTCAGGTTACAGAGTTTTTTAATAAGAAAAAAAGAAGTTAGTCTGTTTTTAGCACTAAATTCTATAATAATTCTATTTCTTTAATGACATTGAATAATAGAATTGGCCATGTTTGCAAGATGTAAAATTATTTCTCCTCTGGCTAATTCTGGTATTGATGCTTCATAAAAATTGAAAGTGTGATGTGAGACATGACTCAATGAAAGCCTTTGGGGAGGCACTAAATATGTAATTCATATTCTCTGATTCTGTATAACCTTCCCAACCTGCTTCAGAGATGTAGACCATCTGGAAAAATCTATTTGTCTGACCAGCAATGATAATTAAGCCTGCACTATGGTGCAAGGCACTGTTCTAGACACATCAGCTATGACAAAAGATACAAAGATCCCTACCTTTGGGGAGTTTGCATTCTAGCAGAATTGTTAGGGGGAAATGATGTCCTAAGCTAATCCCATACAGGCTTTGTGGACTCCACTCCCACTCCATACTAAAGCCATCAAGACATTGGGAAAGACAAATCCCGTCACCACCAAAGGGAAGGTGGCTGGGACCTCAGGGTGGAGTTAAGCAGCCAGGTTGGATATAAAAACCAAACACGTGGGCCTTGGGCTGGCTCGCTATCGCTCGCCTCCTGGCTTCACGGCTCCTGGCTTGCAGCCAGCTCTCAAAATGCCATTTGGGATTCCAGGTCGGCAGATCGGGTAGGACTCATTTAAAACTTTGTCTCCCGTTTTTCTCCCTGAGCTGTACATTTCCTCATTTCCCCTTCCCTTGTAAATAAACCTTTTATTAACCTTTCCCGTGTGCCTGCAGTAGAGCATTGATAAGTCCTTTTAAGCGCGCGGGTGAGGACCCACAGTCAGGCACCCCATTTTGTATCGGGGCTGCCCTATAACAGTTGGAAACAACACACAGTGGACACACTACATCAGTGTGCTAGATAGTATTTACAAGGGGAGAAGCAGGATAAGGACAAGAACAGCACTTGTGAAAGGCCTCAGTGAGATTATTGAGCGAGATTTGCAAAAAGCCAAGAGGGAAATTAGGAATTAGGGAACTGGAATGCTCTGTTTTTTCCAGGAGACAGAAATTTTATTAAAGACATGAACTCATTGGTTCTCACTTCAACCCCATTGTTTTTCTTTATTTGGAGAGATGTGCATGTCTTTTCCTAGAATAAATACTCATTTTTTTTTTAAGATTTATTTATTTATTCATACAAGCCCTGGGTACAGTCAGAAGCGTGGGAGGGTGGGAGAATTCACCAGAGCCAGAGCGGGGAACAGAACAGGCAGAGTGACGAAATACACTACTGAGGAGAGCAGCGGGCCTGGCAGGAGAGGTCTGTCGTGCCATGTGGGACCCTCGCCGGTGGCCGGGCATCAAACCTGCACTGTAGAGGCTGCGGGCAGCTACGCAGCCCAGCGCTCAACTGCTGTGCCACCAGGGGAGGCCCTCCTAGAATAAATACTCTTCCCCACACCAGTCACCTGAGTTAATTCAGCCAAAAAAACAAACAAACCATCATCTGCTTAAATGGTCCAGGGCAACAATGTCTTGGTGTTTTGCACCATTTTTGTGACCAGGGTTAACTCAAGCCAAAATCTCCAAGTGATTCCAAGTTGATAGCGAGACAACAGACAAAAGGAGCCTCCCAGTCATGTCCCCAAAGCCATCAATATGGAATGATAGGCACTTCCTGGTCACATACATACCCTTAAGGTGTTGACTTTTCAACTCATTAGACTGAAATGTCACCTGGAGGGACTGTGAGTAGGTTTGATAAAACTGCCGTCCCATTTTGTTCTCAGACTAACTGTCACCTCTGGAAACCTGGGACAGTAAATAGTAAATAATAGAAATAAAGTTTCTATAATAGTTTTTCCCTTCATCATGTCCTGGGGTTTGTAGATATCTTTAGGTGTCTCCCTGTGGCTCGTTTTAGAAGCGGGGAAACTTTCCTAGAAGCTGTCCAGTAGATTTCCCCATATTTCATGGACCAAAATCGTGTCACCTGTGTCTAGCCAAGCAGTGATGAGCAGATTGGGATCCCCATGATGACTGCAGCTGATAACTCTCATCCTCTAGGATTGGTGACAGGGCAGCTTCCTTTAAAACACGTGCTCTGGAGCCTCCATAGTGGCGCAAGGGTTAAGTCTCAGTGCTGTCATGCTGTAACGACTGCAACCTGAGCTGGATCCCCGGCCAGGGAGCTAACCCACACATGAAGCAGACCTCTCCTGTCTCTCCCACTGCTCCCCTCAGCAGTGTATTTCAGTAGATCCACCTGTTCTGCTCCCCACTCTGTCTCTGGTGAATCCTCTCACCCCCCTCACCTCTGGTTTGGACCCCAGTTCTTGTATGCATAAATAAATAAATCTTTTAAAAAAATAAAACACATGCTCACATAAAGAAAGGTGAAGACCTAAACAACAGCAGGATCCCCTTAGGATGGAGGAAACAGAAGAATAAATGCTCGATATGCAACCAACCATTTCTGGACCCCTCTGCTGGAGGAAGCTGCTTCCTCTTTCATCCTGCTGGGGAGAAGCAGGCCTAGGAGTGTTTTGTTTGCTTCCCCTCACCTCAAATGTCCTCCACAGCCAGACTGTCATAGTGGAGAGAAACCAGACTGACTTTGAAATCAGATAAGCAGTGTTTGAAGCCTGTCTCTACCATCAGCTTACCTTGAACAAGTCACTAGACCCACCTCAGTCTGAGCTGCTTCATCTCTGTGGTGGCTCTTCTGAAGAGTGAAGAAAATCACAGTGTAGTGAACAAGTCTCACCTCCTTCCAGTGGGGGAGGAGTACAGGACATACTGGAGCTTTGTAGGTATGTTCCCAAAGGTGCTGCTCCCCAAAGGTGCTCTTGAGGAAGACATTCCTCTGTTTATTTCTGACCTTATCTCCCTTTGGCCAGATACAGTTCAAATCTTTGTCTGCTAATTACAGACAGAATAATTGAATACCCTTCACTCTGAAAAAAATATCTTAGTTTGGCTAATGCACTATATGGTCCCATAGTAACAGACATGGAAGACATGTTGCCCCCCTCCCCCATATTCCTGGCAGGCAGATATTATCGGTGTCCCCTGTGAGAACCTTGATCTAGTCACCTCCCATCTCCCGGAAACCCCAGAACAGTCTAGTTGCAGTTTCTCTGGAGGATAAACTCATTTTTTTTTAATTCCAGGGCTTTATCTGCTCCCCAGAGTCACCTAGGAAATTGCAGGTGCAATTCTGCAGACCAGAGACCAGACTCGAGCAATTCTCAGGCAGGAATTTTAAATTAACCTAAGATGTCTCCCCACGATCATCCCAATACAACTGTGCCCACAGTAGACTCATTGTCAATCCATTCCTCTGGGGACGTATGGCAGGCTTTAAATTTCCTGCCTTTTCCTTTGACTCAGCAAAATAAAAAAAAAAAATGTCATATTTTTTCCATTGCTGAGCGAATTTAAGACCTCCAGGGCAACAGTTTCATGAAATCTGTTATTTGCAAACCAGGCAAAGGAAGGCAGCGGATCCCAATTTAGCAAACTCCCAAAGTTCTTCAAGGAATTATTAAAATATAAGACAATAACTGTTTTTGAAAGTCTCCTTTAAATAACAAGTTGAATAATGCACATTTTAAACAACTAGGAATAGTAAAGGGAGAGGAAACAGTGGTCTTGGCCAGGAATAAAGAACACACCCCAACAGTGTGAGGAGTTTGAAGAAGCTTCTTGCTAGGGCATGGCTTAAGGGAATCAACAGAAATGGTACAGATTCCAAGTGCAGTCCTGTTTCCATACTCTGGCTTGCATGGTGGGGGGCAGAGTAGAGAGAACACTCCTAGAGCCCAGGGGTGCCCAGAAGAGGGCTTTCTACTGGAAAAGCCAAACATCAGCAACCTGGGAGAGAGGCAGCCAGGGAAATCATCTGACCAGCTGACAATGTGCACCCACAGACACAGACCCAGCCTGCGGGGAAAGAGATCATGCCCCATGCTGGTTAGGAAGGAGGAGTCCAGCCAGGCTCGCTGGTCTAGGGAGTCATACCTCCCTGACTCCACTGTGACTGTGGCTTCTCATCCAGTCTTGATTCTTCCTGCCTTAGTCTCCCCCTGTGCTAAACCTCATCCAATAATGCATGGCATCACCAAGCAGGGGTGGAGTGGAGAAGTTTGTTTAAACTCATTACTAGGTTTAAAGTTTAAATGGCTTGTTTTTAGCACCGGTAGCACACATGTAAAACTAACCAGGTTGTCAAAATAGCCATGTCAACAAAATGCATCTAAACATTATGAACACGCATGACTTTATTCCTCTGAGTTTCCTCCTCTGCAAAATGGAGAAATGAATAGTTGATGGTTCTGACTTGGTGTAAGGAACAGAGGTAATACACGTAAGAGTGCCCGACAAATAACAGGTGCTGGGTGGATAGTAGTTATGTTTGTCCTGACTGCCAAGTAGTGACTTCGGCAGATCACTTGATTGAAGAGTGAGGGGCTTTGCAGTAAGGCCAGCTAGAGACTGCATTGGTTCTCAGTGGGTTCATTTGGAGGGATCCTGACCTAAGTAGCTCGACCTTGGAACCCAGACAGGGACACAGTAAACTTGGTTCCCCAGCCCTGATCATAAGAATGTGCATAACATATGATATCTATTTCACAGCAAATTCATTCTTCCTTCTGTTAATTTGGGGGGGGGACAAGGGAAAGGGTTCGTCAACTATACATTAAAAGCCAAAGAGAGCACACAAGTCACACCAAGAAGCTTCGATGCCAATTTTGTGTCCATTTTAATCTTTCAAAGCCCAAAGGGAGGGCCTCCCCAGTGGCGCAGCGGTTTAACGCTGGGTTGCAAAGCTGCCCGCAGCCTCTGAGGCGCCGGTTCGATCCCCGGCTGCTCCCCGGCCACCAGAGGAGGGTCCCACATGGCGCGCAGATCTCTCCTGCCGCCCGCTGCTCCCCTCAGCAGCGTTTTTCGGTCCTTCTGCCTGCTCTGCTCCCCGCTCTGGCTCTGGTGAATTCTCTCACCCTTCCTCGCTTCTGACTGTGCCCAGTGCATGTATAAACAAACAAATAAATAAATAAATAAACATGCCTCTATTAAAAAAAAAAAAACTTAGAAACTTTAAAAAAAAAAGAAAAAGCCCAAAGGGAATGGGATGAGGCTGGTGGAGGGGTGAGTTTTAATGCAGTTTCTTTTGCTCTTGACGAACAGGAGGTATCTCAACAGCCTACTGGCCCTCTTCCAACCTTACATCTTCCCTTTGCAATTTAAAATGGCACTGTCTGCTATTCAACCTGATGAAAGTTACAGCAAGTCAGAGAGTTAATGACAGTAGATTACTTTAAATTGAAAAACCCATGGATGTCAGGGAGCCACCTTGACAGCTGAGTGATTCCCTCGGGAATAACCTAAGTAATTAAGTCTAATATTTAAGCCAAGCATAAGACCAGACAGAACATATCCAGATAGCACTTTCTGGAAACCCAAAGAAGCACAAAGCTGTGCTATATGTTCTTTTATGAGATGTAGAGTTGCGCATAAAGAAAAGGAAGTGATCCCAGAAAAGCCTCACCTTCTTTTACTTTGCCACCAGAACAAATCCATCCCTCTATCTGCAAACATGTATTGAACTCCTGTGTGCCAGGTTCCAGCCTGAGCTAGTTTATGGAGAATACTAAGCTTAACAAATGGTCTCTCCTCCTTCCTGGAGTGAAGAGCTATGTATGCAGGAGAAAACATCTTTGGTAAATAATTAGTACATGCAAGATTACAGTTGGTGCACCCTCCTCTTGGACCCATCTTGAAAAAGCAGGAGCGTATTCTAACTGTAAGACTCCTATCATTCCAATGTAAATGTTCTTTATTATTTATATATGCTATACAACTGAAGACTTTTTTGGAGGACTTGAAAAATACATGGTTCTGGAATTTTCTGCTTTGCAATATGCTGGATTAACCAGTTTTTATAGTATTGTATTTTTTCTCTCTGACGACTGAAGTTCTAAGTTTAAGTGGGAAAACGTGAATATGGTTTATACAAACCACTGGGCTGCCCTTAAAACAGACTACCAAAGAAATGTCAGTAATTGTCTTCTTTAAATGTCAATGGTATTTGAAAATCAGGTTGCTGGGTGGGCAGGCTAGAGACCTCAATTCTCCAGTCTTGTTTTCACTTCATAATATCCTCACAATGTTAGGGCTCCTTCTCTGCTGCTCTCTGCTTACTCTAAGGACAGAAGTTTGAATGATACAGGGAAACTAATTCCAGCAAGTGCTCACTTCACCCTTGCTAATTAATGACCAATTAAACAAATCTCACAGAACAAGGGTCTCCTCTTTTATACACCAAAGATGATCAGACATAAATTAGACCTAAGGCCATATACTGTTAGTAGTTGGTGTTTTTCATCCTGGTTAAATTCAATGAACTCATGATTATTTATGAAATGCTATTTACTATGCAACTGAAAGGTATGAACGGCCTTTAAGTTGATTAGGACTATTATTTAAACAGTCTTCCTTCCACATTTCTAGATTTCCATACACTAAAATCTTGGGGGAATCACATGATACGGGGGCTCCTCCTTAGTTATTCCCTGAACTACCATGCTTCTTTAGAACCTCCAGGCTCTAAAGACTCCAGCTTGAAGAAAGTCAAATATGGAGATGTGTGCATATTGCCATCTAGTGGCAATGATGTGAAGTTCACAAACAAGCAGAAAGCCAACAGCAATAACCAAAGTCTAAGAATGTGAGAAATTACTCAGAGGTACCCTCAGTTGTATACCGGGATGCTGAAGACACTTCCTCCCCATGAAGCTGCAAGAGTTGGTAGGGTTTCAGCAAGTTTGGGATGAGAAAACATCAGAGGAGAGCCCTGGAGTCCTTACTGGCTGCTTCTCTCATTACTCTGTATAGGTACCTTCCTGCAACTTCCAGTCACATGTGAGATTCACCTCTGTATCCTTCTTCTATCCTCCTATACAATAAGATTTCAGGTGTCATGTTAGTGGTTGAATTGTGTTCCCTACTAAAAATATGTTGAGGTTCTGAGGTCTCAACCCTAAATGGACTAGTTTGGAAACAGGGTCATTGCAGATGATTGGTTGAAATGCAGTCATACTGTAGTATGATGGGTCCCTAAGCCAACATGATCAGTGGCCTTATAAGAAGACAACTACCACATGAAAAGATAGGGACAGGGGAAAATACCCTGGGATGGAAATTCTATAATCAGTCCCCAAAGAATGTTAACTGGAGAAGTCTGATGCAATGCTGGCAACATGCTTAGCTCAGTGAGTGGCGTGCTGAGAGCAGTATCCAAGGAGATCATTCAAGGGTCATTCATGTACTTAAATGCCCAGGGTGCCAACTATGCCATCTTTAAGACTTCACCTTCACTGACACAGTAAATAGTAATAACATCAGTAATCATCACAGTAGTCACAACAGTTTACCCTATGGACTAATATCAGCTTTAATCCTCACATAACTATACAAAATACTAATTACTAACCCATTTTACAGATGGGAAAATTGACACTAAGAACTTTCCCATAGTCTTACTGTTACTTAGAAGGTAGTGAAGATCCTAACTGGATTATCCTAGTCTCCATTCTTTCTGAACTACCATGCTTCTTTCAGATCTAGTTAGTTCAATCACTTGGGAAAATAATGCTGTCATGAAATATTTCAGCCTCCAAGCCACTCTTTTTCCTGAAAGCTGTCTAGATCCAGTGATATGGGTCCTGTGTCTTCATATGTAGTTTCCCTATGGTTTCCTACCAACATTTTTGAGTGAGGGAGTATTTTCCTCCTTCTGTTTGATCTAGTGTCCTAGAGTTCCCCAATTCCCTTTGAATTGCATTTCTTTTTTTATTTTTAAAATTATTTTTAATCGTATTTTTTATCAAAGTAACATGCAGTAAGTGCTTCATAAATATATATTCAAAGACTGAGTGAGTGTAATCAAAGCCTCCTTATGCTTACTGTGCAGCCATCCTAGGGACTCAGTGAGCTACTAATACACCAGCACTGGGTGCTACTGATGTCAGAAGCTGCTGGCTACATTGCCAGAAGTATTTCTAATGCAGCCCTTTTCCCTTTGGGGGCGACTTTCTAGGGAAAGAAAAGAAAAGTGAGAAAGTGCGAGGGTAATAGCAAAATACACGAGGATTCTAATGGAAACCGACAAGGGCCTGAGATGAGAAGGGAGGGTCTTAGCTCTCAGCCCCTCTCTCCTGGTCGTCCTCCAGCTCCACTTGCTCTTCTGATTTTCCGGTCCTCTCTCCCCTGCAAGCTCCCGCCTCCCTGAGCTTCCCTCCTCTTCGCTCCCCGCCCACTTCCCCAAAGGGTTCTTTTTCTCGGCCAGTTCAGGGGGTCCGTGAGTCCACCCTACGGGAGCCCTCGCGCATTCATCCCGCTCCCTCCCGCTCAACTGTCCCTCACGCGCCTGGGGAGGTGCCGCCTCTGACCCTGCGGGTGAGCCCCTGAGCCCCGGGCGCCCACCATGGGGAATGAAGCCAGTTACCCAGCACAGATGTGCTCTCACTTTGACCGCGATGAAGTTAGATGTCTGTGCAAGAAGTTTAAGAAGCTGGACTTGGACCATTCAGGCACAGTGAGCTTGCAGGAATTCATGGCCCTCCCCCAGCTGCAGCACAACCCGTTGGTGCAGCGAGTAGTCGACATCTTTGACATCGACGGCAATGGCGAAGTGGACTTAAAGGAGTTCATCTGGGGTACCTCCCAGTTCAGTGTCAAGGGAGACGAGCAGCAGAAATTGAGGTTTGCTTTCAGCATCTATGACATGGATAAAGACGGCTTCATCTCCAACGGGGAGCTCTTCCAGGTGCTGAAGATGATGGTGGGGACCAACCTGACCGATTGGAATTTACAGCAGCTTGTGGACAAAACCATCATCATCCTGGATAGAGACGGTGATGGGAAAATATCCTTCGAGGAATTCAGTGCCGTGGTCAAACACCTGGAGATCCACAAGAAGATGGCCTTAATTATGTGAAATTTTAAGCATCCACCCACTAACTTCAGCTTGCTTTTCTCTTTCAAGATCAGCTCAAAACACCTAGCAAGTGTCACTCTAACTTAACTGGGAGTATTTCTCTTTGTGAAGCCACATGTTCTCACGTGAATCTCATGAATAACTCAATGTCGTTAAGTAATTTTCCCAATGACTCAGGCTAACCCCCTGGATGGGAGAGCACAAGATGGTGTGTGAGGAAAGTTTTCATCAGTTAATAAACTTATTTTTCTTTATTTTGATTCAGAGATCAAACTATAAAGAGTCAAGAAGAACATGAAGTTCCAAAATATGAAAATATACATCTTTGTCTTGACTTCTCGTGGTTTATATGGGGGAGAAATTGTACAATTCAAGTTTAAGGTGAATGGTTTTCTTTTACTTGTGTTCAGGTGTCTATTGACAAGTTGTTAGCTTTCTGTTGTTAGCAACAAGGAAAGTGTATTTCTCTTGACCAAGCACCTTTTAATCACCTCTTCCTGAGCAACAAAACCCTTCTTTTCCTTTTCTAGTCACAGCCGAGCGCCCACATCTAGAAATCCCTGAGTTTGTCTTGAGGGCTAAGAGTCCCGTCCTGCCACTCCTGTGTCATTGCTCTAGCTCCTGAAGATGAACTGTTCTCAGGGGTCTTGTAAGAAATGCCAGGCCTGGACTAAGTGCCCAGCTAAACAGTCAGCCTCAATGACAGTAAGTTTTGGGGGTTGGCTGCTCCTGCCCCAGTAAGTTCAGTTCGATTTAGTTAAAGGGACTTTCAACCACACAGGGCAGGAAACTCCCCCCCCCCCAATTTTTCTCACCTCCAACACTCAGCCATACCCACTTGGAGGGAATGAGAATGAGTCGGTCATTCTTAGTACTGGGAGGTGGAGGGAGACAGTAAAGACTCTGCCTTCCAGTGAACTCTCCCCAGGATGCTGAAATGGTGGTGTTCCTGGCACTCACAAGATACAGAGCCAGGCAAGCACCTCTGCATTAGCTAAGCTCATATTCAAGGACCTGACTTGGGGCCTCGAATGGAAGCTGAGCGCCCTCTCATCCCAGAAAGCATTTTCTCTAAAATAACCTTCAGCCCAAAATCCCTCACACCCCACTACACCTACACACAAGGAACGATCTAAAGCTCGTTCTCTCTTGGCAAGCGCCAAGGCATACATCGCTTCCCGGCTCCAAGTTCAGAGACATCATGTCAGTAGCATGAAACTGGATATGGTGGGGATAGTCCATCTCAGCATAGATAAACACTTTTCATTGTTCCTGTTTGAGGGTAGCCTGCGTAGTAGCAGTATGTGCTCTACTGCTGCACCCTGGATGATGCGAACATTTTGAGATCCCTACTGTCAGTTCTCAGAGAACAAGCTTCTCCTCAGAAAAGCTGTGCCAGGAGGGGGCCCATGCCTGCCACTTTGCACCAGCCCTTTATTCACAGTGGAACACTCTGAACAGAAGGCGCTTAAGACTCAAAATACCAGAATGGTGAAACATACCCTTCCCACACATACTCAGCCAAGGAATAAAAGTGAAGTGACATGTCATGATAAGAAGATCCTTTTCATGGAAATTTATTGTCCTTATATTTTGAAGAAGCTGGTAGTCTTCACAAAAAAAAAAAAAAAGGAAAAATAAGTTCACAAGCATAACTATTGTCAGGTGCCCACCTCCTCACATCACCTTGCCATATGTACTATTACTTAGATTATTTAAGAACCACAAAGAATAAGAATCCCTCTCTGTCTTTTTAATACCTTTGCAGCCCTTTAAATAAGGTGTTAATCATCAGTCATGTGAGTAACATGCTTCAAAGACTCAGACACACCTGAGTTTGAACTCAGTTACAAGTGGGTTTTTATCACAGTCACTTCTTACTGGCTGTGTGAGCATAACCAATTACTTGACCTTTCTGTGTCATTCCTCCTGATTAAAATGAGACTCCACCATAACATTATTTTGAAGAATCAAAAGGATAAAACACATCAAGTGCCTAGAGCACTATGGGTTCATTGTACTTCAGCCTCTTCCACTTCTATTAGATCAATATGTAAAGGAGACGGTACTTTTCTTGTTCCTTTTGAATCTTTGCTTGGTATTTAACTACACCACGCTAGCGTTAACTGGACATTTGTGTAGTCCTAATCCAGAAAATAAAATCAAGGTCCTCTACATCCCCTCACTTGCAAAGGGCACCATAGATTTCTTAACTGAAGAAAGTTTAAAAGAGAGCATCTCCCACTCTAGTCTAAGCTATTTGGCTGTGGACGCCACTCTGCATGAGGAAAATGAGGATTAAAGAAGGATTGTTTATATACTATGCAGTGTGCACAATGAAGTATGACATTTTTTAAATTATGGCCCAGGGTTTAAAACATTGAATTCCATGTTCAAATTTAGCAAGAAGGAGAAAAATATTTCAGCTTCAGGAGTGGCTGAAATTAGCAAGCTACTTCATATTACTACCTAAGCCTTTGTGCCAATGACCCCAAATTGATATCCTGTTTCTAGTTTCAGCACTAGAGAAATCTGACTGTATGGATTTGGGGGAAGAAAAATCACACCAGATAGAATGCCGAGGGACTTTTTTCTCTCCATTAATTGTTGGTCGCCAACAAATCTAGTTCTAAACAACTCCTTGGAGTGAAAATAGAAATTAAAATTTATTGAACGACCCCATTTACTGTTATACTTGCTTTACTAATCATCAAAATGGCACTGTGAGGTGGGTGTTTTACATCAGTTTTACAGATGATGCTATAGAGATTTCTGAATCTTCCCCAAGGTCTCCCAGTTGGAGAGTAATAAAGCAAGGACTTGAACTAGGCTTTCTGACCCCAAATGCTGAGCTTTTTTCCAGCTCACTGCATAGTCTTCTATTTTTATGGTTCCTAGACTAACTTGCCTCAAATTATTTCTGATAGCTTTATGTGCGATTGTGATTTATAAAAAGTATTTTGGTCTTCATTCCTATTTCTGGCACAGAGCTCTTGTAATCCTATATTAATGAGGTGGCTTTTACAAAACACCTAAGGATGGCTCTGATTGCCTGGAGAATCAAACATTCCCAACTCCCATTCCCAACTCCCCCATACCTCAGGGGAGGGGTAAGACCCTGAAGGTTGGCATAATCAGCAAAGGCCAATGATTTAATCAGTCAGGCCAGTATAATGAAGCCTCGATAAAAACCTGAAAGGACTGGGTTCTGAGTTTCAGGTTTAGTGAACACATGGAGAGGCTGGAAGAAAGGTGCGCCTGGAGAGAGCCTGGAAGCTCCATGCCCCTCCCAACACTTTGCCTTGTGCATCTCTTGCATTTGGCTGTTGCTGAGTAATAAAGCAGTAATCTAGTAAGTGAAATGTTTTCCTCAATTACTAGCACCCAAGGAAGAAATGGTGGGAACATATGATTTGTAGCCTGTTGGTTAGAAGTACAGATAACAGCCTGGGCTTAGTCTGAAGCTGGTGGGGAGGGGGTTGTTTTTGTACCTCTGGGGAGGTAGTATCAGAATGAAACTAAATTCCAGGACACACAGCTGGTGTCCCAAACATTCTTTGTGGTGTGGGGAATCCCACACACACTCAATGAAAAGTGGTGCCCAAGAAACCCAAAATTAATTACCTTATTAATGTAATCAAATCAAGTCTCAGTTTTCACAAAAAAGGGGTAAATTGCTTATTAGAAGCAAGCAGTCCCTCACTCCTTTTGATTCTAGCAATTGCAAAAACAAAAATACCATTAGCAAGGCATTAGATTGTCTTCCACCTTCATTTCATCTTGAGAAATAGGGGACAATATTTAGATTAAACTGACAACAGCAACCAATATGCTTTGAGGCAATAGAGATCAGTAGCAATATGTTGTTATGAATCCTGTATTAATGAATTGTGTCTGTTCTCTACCATATGTTGCAATCCCCAAACCACTAGACAGTTTGGGGTGGGTTTTTTTTTTTTATTTTTCTGAAACATGAGAAAAAAGATGGTCTCCGTCAAGTTGGGTTTATGACTTCATCAATCACATGTTGTAGGCATTCTCAAGAAAAACCCAGGAATTCTTTTATTACAAAGTTTATTCTTTATTTTTACTATCCGTTCTCTCTGTTAGAGTATAGCGTGTGTCTTTAAGCTGGCAATTGTGCTTTACCTGCTTTGCATGCCTTGAAAAGGGAAAAGTGGTATATGCTTTAAGACAGGGTATATGGTGATAGAGGGACTCAGCCTCTAAATGGAAAATCAGAAGTGGGTCTCTCTCCAGTCATACTGGCTCCATGCCAGAGCTACCCCTGTGGCTGGTCACCAGGTAAATCAACACAAATCACGTGGCAGCAGCTTATAAAGGCATCAGCTGATCTATAATGAAAAACCACAACCCTGAAGGGATACTAACAGCTCAGAAGTTAAATCTGACCCACAAATGTTCAATTTTGTGGTCGTTGTTAGTTTTACATGATATTTGTTCTCACAGTGATTTTTTTATTTGCCACTATTTTTAAAATCTGAATTCTCAATAAAATTTTAAAATTAGTGTGAAAGAATGCAGTCCATCCCAGAATGAAGGTGGCCTTTTATTTATTTATTTGGATAAGGTGCCACTGAAGCATGAGGCTGACATTAAATATCAATTAAGAGAAAGTAGTACATTCCACTCAAGCCAAAAAGCTCAAGACAGATTGACATGTTCATTATTTTTAAAAAATAAACAACTGGTTATAAAATACTTATGCCAACAACTAATACTTTCTAAAACTGAAACAATAGCAATTTTATAATACTTGAAATTGGTACAGTGATATAAAATTATATAAATTATATATATTATATAAAAATTATATAAAATTATATAAAAGCTAACAAGAAAATTTGGAGAAACATTTGTAACAAATGTGATTGTCAATAAGAAGCCTCACTATGTCTAAAATGCATAATTGGACATCTTGATTCAAATAGAAGGATATAGTAAAATACCAAAGCACTGCAGACTTCACTAATTGAATAAATACAAATCATAATAAACAGGGGAAATAACTAATTTTAAGACAGAGTTGTAGAAAGTATGAGCATCCTGTGCTTTGGGGCATCTTTGACAGCATTGGGGATAGTTTCCATACTTAAAGAGGGTCATTTCACACATCATAAGACATCAAAACAGTTAGATACTCTGACCCAGTAATCCCACCCACCACAATATATATCTAAGAAAGAATCTAAAATGATTTTTTAAAATACAATACACAAAAGAATTTGTGATTGCAGTAATATTTATCATATACGTAAAAAATAGCATCAGAAAATTTAACACCTGATATTTGAGGAATTATGATAAAATAATCGGTGATAATATAAAACCATTAAAATTCATAAATAAAATGACTGAAAAGACATAAAACTTTAGAAAATTACATTAAGATTTTTTTTTAAAGATTTATTTATTTATTTTATACAAGCACTGGGTACAGTCAGAAGCACGGGAGGGTGAGAGAATTCACCAGAGCCAGAGCCGGGAACAGAACAGGCAGATTGATGAAATACACTGCTGAGGGGAGCAGCAGGCGTGGCAGGAGAGGTCTGCTCACCATGTGGGACCCTTGCCAGCAGGCAGGGATGGAACCAGCGCTGCAGCGGCTGGCAGCTTCGCAGCCCAGCGCTCAATGACTGCACCACCAGGGGAGGCCCCATTAAGATTTTTTTTAATGTCATTGGTATAGTTTACATTTACATCTCCAGAAAATATGTATGCATACAGCCATAGTTCAGAAAAGAAAATGGAGATTTATTTTTATAGTAGGATTATGGGTAATTATCTCAAAATTAATTCTTAGAGATCTTTTCCTGGGTTTTTTAAATAATAGAGATTTTAGAAACTCTGCAGAATGGATTGAATATAGCAAATTAAATACCAGTTCCAAGGCTAAATGATGGTTCCCCAAGTCTAGAAGGAATAGGAGGTTGGGGAGCCGCTGGAACAGAGAATAGATGTCTCCTTAGCAGCTTGGACAGTGCTTTGGAGATGAACCACTAAACAACTTCCAGGTTAGAGTAGATAGAGGTGTCCCAATTCCCCAGGGTCTGGAAAGTGATGTGAAGTTTCCACAGGCAGATGTTGTCAGTCTGTATCTTTTTGCTTATCCAAATGTGTAAGCACAGTTAACTTTGCTTACACAGTGTCTCCCTGGATTTTGCAAATCCTCTCCTCTTTTGTATCTTTTGTTAAATGTGGTCTTTAAATTCCCTTCATTGATGAGAAATTTCCAGATTCTCTATGTGAATATCCTTCTTCCTCTTTATCATTACTAAGCGATTTTCCTTTTAGAAATCCTTAAAGATTGCACTGCACAACCTTACTCATCTCTCCAGCCAGGCTCTCTCCCCCCGAAACTCTGTCCTTGGTACCTCTGGAGCCCACACTTCTTGCAGGGACCCATCATCTATCGACTATCCTCAAAGGGCCATACATTTTAATTTGCCAAATTTTAAAATAGCTCACAGCTCTTCTGGGAAAAATAATAGAGTGGAAAAAGGAAGAAGTCAGGTCTTCAAAATTAGAAACAACATTTTCATCCTCCTCTTTCTGCTCTCAACTATCTAGGAGTTATAAATATTTCAGAAGCTTTGCAGCCTTTTTTCCTCCTTTACTTCTCACTAAATACATTATTCCTCCAACTCCCTTATTAAAGAAAAAGAAAATTATTTTGGACTCTGGGATTTGGCTTTACACATATTAAAGAGGAAATCCTACAAAATTTAATGCAGTAGATCATTAAAAAATAAATAAATAAGTAAAATCATTTTCCCTGGTTCTTATAGTTATATTGTTCTGGGCAAAAGTACTAAATAGGTACTAGGAATCTTGAGAGCAAATGTAACTAAGTTCTTTTTCAGATATCTAATAAGCCTTTACATAATAAGTTGTATAAATTATGCATTCATTCAAAGAAAATAAATTTATTGTACAAAATAGCATAATTGTATAATTTAATATATGCTCGATACTCTTCACCAAGCTTCTGGAGAAACACAAAGAAAGGCAAAGCCATACTCTGTCAGCAAAACCTTCCTAGAACAGGCTCTACCCATTCCTTTCAATGTTCTTATAAGAAATAAAGTCCATCTAAAATGAAGTTATAGTCACACCTCATGGCTAGAGGAGTTTAATCTTTTAAGTAGTCTATCGAGAAAGATTCTTCAGTTGTAAGCAACAGATTCAGTAAGAAGGGAATTATCAAAAGACTAGTGCTCCAGTTTTTTTTAAGATTTATTTATTTATGCATACAGGAACTGGGGTGTAAGCCAGAGATGTGGGGGGCGGTGAGAGGATTCACCAAAGACAGAGTGGGGAGCAGAACAGGCAGATTGACAGAAATACACTGCTGAGGGGAGCAGCGGGCGAGGCAGGAGAGGTCTGCTGTGCCATGTGGGTTAGCTCCCTGGCTGGCCAGGAGGCTTGAACTCATGCTATAGTGGCTGGCAGTAGCTTGATATCACTTTCTTTTACCCCTGTGCCACTGGGGAGGTCCAGTGCTCCATGTTTTGAAGCAAGAAGATTAATTGATGAGTCCTCAGGAAACACAGGTCTCAAGGACTGTTGGTGGCAGGAATGAGGGAACTGTGTCACTGGTACAATGACCTTGGACATGGCTCAGCTCCAGTCACATTCAATGGCAAAAGACTCTGCTTTGCATGCAAACTGACTTATCTTCTTCTTCCTCTGACCAATGCTAAATGTCAAGTGGAGCAAGTTGCACTTTATTATAAGAAAAATTTTTCACTTGTTAATGTGGGGCAGATCACACACCCACTGGCTAGCGCTGAAACAGTGTGGTCCCAGGGGAAGAACAGCTGAATTACAACTGCAGCTGCACCTCTTATCACGAAGACTCAGACACGATTTAAATATTTTCATTGGCGCTCACAGACAGATTGTAGAGGATTTCCAATTCAGATGGAGAGTTTTGAATAAAAATTTTTACAAGTCGTTAAGAGACTACTAGTATTCGATTGGAAGGGATCTTCTATGGTGTTCACTAGAAAAGCAGTGTGGGCTTTGGCATCAGACAAGCCTAAATCCATAGCCTGCCTCCCCCTTTTATTCACTTGTATGGTCTTAGATAAGTAATTAATCCCAGTGGAGGTGGGGAGAAAGAAGGAAAGGGAGACCCTTCAAGAAGATGGGAGGATCTTATCAGTCCAATGAGATGTTGAAGAGTGGAGGCTCAGGAGCCAAACTGCCTGGGTTGAACCCAGCTCGACCCTTTATTAGTTATGTGACCTTGAATAAGTCATTTAACAACTTGGTTCCAAAGTTTCCTCACCTATAAGATGGAAATAGTAAGTTACATACCTCATAGGTCACCATGAATAGTAAACAAGTTGCTACATTGATAGTGTCCAGAACTATCCCCTGAACATATTAAGTGCTAAAAAATTACTGATGATGATGACCCAAAACCCCCAGCAGTAGGGGTGCCACTCAGGCTCCTTAACGCTGGCATCTGAGCTTTCTGACTATGGCCGTGTTTCTCCCTCACTGCACACACCTCGTCTGCCCAGCCCCTAAGCTGCAGCAGTGTTTCACCCCTCGCTCCATCACTGTGCCAAAAAGTCATGCCTCTTCTTTGTTTATGCTTGCACTCAACTTAGGGTGCTGACTTTCCCCACTCGAGGTTTCCCCATTCTACCTCTTGTTTTAAATTCTATCTCATGAGCCAGCTTCTCCCCAAAACCCAGGAGGTATGTGGATCACTACATCGGATATAAATGATTGTTTCCTCCCTAGACTCAAGCTGTTAAAAGCAGGGACATGGGACAAGTTCCCATCCCGTGGAACACATAGTAGGCACTCAGTGTATCAAATGTCTGTCTTGGTGCAGGAATGACTCTTGTCATCAATGTGACTGCATGGTGCCTGTGTCATCAGTGACTGAATAATACCTTTTCCATAGAGCATGTAAGAGAACATCACCTTAGAAGCAAGAAGAAAGTCGAGGAACCATTCATGCAATAGGGCGATGGGATGGCTCTCCAGGACTTGACTCTGCAGCAGCTCTCACTGCTGGCTGGTTCCTTTCACAGTGTGGTCTCGTGAAGTCTTCAGAGCACACAGGGAAGGATAGTGTCCAGCTTCACTCTAGTCCAAGAAAAAGAACCTGCATCTAAGAGTGAACAGGAACAGGTGTGGGACCAGGTAGAGCACCCCATTCATGGCCTTTCCTTTCCGGTTCTCCCACAGACTTTGCAAATGGGCATCAAGCACTTCTCTGGACTCTTCGTGATGCTGTGCATCGGGTTTGGTCTGTCCATCTTGACAACCATTGGTGAGCACATAGTGTACAGGCTGCTGCTACCACGAATCAAGAACAAGTCCCGGCTGCAATACTGGCTCCACACCAGCCAGGTGAGTGTGTGGCCATCCTGCTGCAGTAATTTGCCAGGAGGTCCAGGAAGAGGAAGATCCCCAGTGCCCGATCAAACTGACAAATGGCGAGTTACCAAGAGAATTGGGGTGGTGTAGCTAGACGCTCTCAGTGTAGACAATGGAGTTCTCTCTAGCCCATTAATTCCCTTTACCCTTAAGCTATCCCATAATGTGTCTTCCTTTTATAGACCCCTTCAATGTTGCTCACAATGAAAGCGGTAGAATTGTTTTTAACCTGATTTCATTTACTATGACCATCTGAAGAGCCGGTATGAAAGATGTGTTTCCTACCAATTCCTTCCTGCCAAAATGGAAATCCATTAAGTGAAACTTTAAAGTCCCTGTTCCCACTTAGATGAATCCACTGGCCCCTGTTCCCTCTGTTTTTTCACTGGTCCAGGCATCTGATGTCTGCCAGGATCAATTCCAGGCCTGCTGAGGTCAAAGTTCCTCTTCATGTGATTGAGACACCAACAGGCTCACTCGCAGGAAGCACTGAAACTCAGGCAGACAGACTCTCCCAGCTCACACTTCTATACATCCCTCCTGGAAGGAAAGTGGCATGGAGAACAATATACTCAGAAGGCTTTTAATGATGAAGGGGCTCTAGCAGAGGCAGCAGGTTTACCTGAGCAAGAAAGAGGTGAGGGGGGAGGAGCAGCCATCTGAGGGCCCAGGATGGACTCCTTGCAGCCAGGCCGCCAGTTTTGCTGCTCCTGCCCCATCCATCTCTCCTCAGCCCTCTCTCGTAATATTGTAGGATTTTGTTCATTTTTCTAAATAGGTTACGATCACGGCTTCAGTTATGCTTGAGCCCTGTTCTTCCTACTTTCATCCTAGGAAGTATTTGGTCTCCTAAGGAGAACGCAGCAGACAACCCATCTCCTCCATTGTGTGTTAACAGGATTAGTGTAATTCTCAAGTCCTTCCCTTCTTTGTTTTGGCTGCTGAGAAATTCACACTGACTTTTTTTTTTGACTTGCCTTTAGCAAAGGAGGCCCTTTGCCACAATTAGCTGTGCTCTCTTCTTTTGTATCACATGCCTTTTCACAACTGAGAGCATTTATAAGCATCCTCTCCAATTACTTTTTTTCCGCCAGCAGAATAATAATGTATAATCAGAATTCATGTTCTCTTGAGATTTGGGACTGAATGTTGATCTACTTTCAGGCATCTCTGGAAATTTGTTTAAAGACCCTAGGTTTGTTGCTACGAGATACACTGTTAAGTCTCCAGCAGTACATTCCCCCTCACTGTGTGCCACTAACGATCTCTCCGTGTGAATCTGTTCTTCCCGCCAGAGATTACACAGAGCACTAAACACATCATTTGTAGAAGAAAAGCAGCAGTGTTTCAAGACTAAACGTGTGGAAAAGAGGTAAGAAGAGAGCAGTGCCAAGCCCCTTTATATTTACCAAAATCAAGTTTAGCCATGTAATAACCAAGACTCCATGCTCAAAAGTGGAATTATGTGTAAATAATTCAGGACTAAGTTGTTGACAAACAAAATCTGTGAAAATTTATGTAGTTTCAAATAGAAGTAGATCAGATGGAATAAAAAGCATGTGTGTCTATGTCTGGACTCCAAAATGCTGTATTGCCAAGATATGTTGTGGTTGAAAGTGTGGGCGTGGGCTCTGGAGTCAAACATCTCATCCCCAGCCCTTGTCTCTGACATAAGTGACTTTGTGCTGAACTCTCTCTGCCTCAGTTTCCTCATTTGTGAAATTGAGGTTAAAGGAGTTGTTGATTAAATGAAAACAAAGCAAGTACCTAATAAATATTAGCCAATATTAGCCATAGCCTGTGAGACTTAATGCAGTAGTACCACGGGCAATTACTTCCCTGAGATAGCTCCTCGTGAGCATGTTCCCACTCCCCATTCCTCTCCAGCACACCCAGGGATATTGAAATACGCAACAGATGTGTTCAGCTTAATCCATTTCCTGGCACTCTTACTATAAACTCCCCAGAAGAAAGCAACTCATTAAGTATTAAATGCACAGATGACATCTGAAAATTGAAACTTCACACCTTCCCCACCTCCAGTCTGGAGACGATCGTTGTCTCATTCATGAAGGTAAAGATGTCAGAAGCATTTGGGTCAAGTTCCTGGCTGGCCTCTGTCCCAAGCTGCCTGCCCAGGGCGGCCCTCCTGGGTCTTCCTGTGCCCGGGACCTCCATCAGGGAATCACCTCCGAAGACTCTGTCATCTGTGGCAGAGCCTCAGCTCAAAGGCTGGTTTTCTGGGTAATTTTAAAATCAGATATTCACAACTCTCATTCAAAATTGAAGGAAAGGGAAAGCAGGGTAACATGAATCATTCTCATGCTGATACTGTTACGGAGCAATCCCGATATAAAACGGGTTGCCTGGCTGTGGGTCCTCACCCGCGCTTTAAAGGGACTTATGAATACTCCACTACAGGCCCACACAAAAGGTTAATAAAAGGTTTATTTACAAGGGAAGGGGAATTGAGGAAATGTACAAGTCAGGGAGAAAATAGGGAAATAAAGTCTTTAATGCTTCCTACCCGATCCGCCGACCTAGAAACCCAAAGGCACTCTCAGAGCTGGCCGGACGCTGCGAGCTGGTGGAGAGCCAAAAAAAAAGGGACCCTCCCAAATCCCACATGTCTGGTTTTATACCAAACCTGGCTGCTTAACCCAACCCTCAGGTCCCAGCCACCTTCCCTTTGGGGGGGATGGGATTTGGAGTTCCCAGAGTCTTGATGGCTTTGGTCTGGGGTGGGGGTGGAGTCCACAAAGCCTGTATTGGATTAGCTTTAGGACATCCTTTTCCCCCTAACAATTCCTCCTCTGGGACTTCTCCCGTCTCCCCCTCTCCAGTTTGCATCTAACTTGTCACAACTGTTCCCATCATCTCTTTTTTCTTCTTTAACTGAGGTCTTAAAACCTCTTTCCAGTCACTGAGCAACCACCCTCGCCCTCTCAGCCTGTGGCACTCTCTCATGTTGCTGCCCTGCTAGCGACAGGCTGTAGACCAATCAGGGCGCAGCTGCTCCATGCCATGTTATGTCTGTCATGTTCTATAACTATTTTTAACATAAATATAAGGAACACAAGAAGATGTGGTAGTAAAGACACCATCTCATAATGACGATGCTAGTTTTCCAGCTGTAAGAGAAGCAGGAAGCCTAGTGATTGTGTCTTTTTTTTTTTTTTTAACCATTCAATTTTTATTTAATTATACAAGCACTGGGTACAGTCAGAAGCGCGGGAGGGTGAGAGAATTCACCAGAGCCAGAGCGGGGAGCAGAGCAGGCAGAAGGACCGAAGTACACTGCTGAAGGGAGCAGCGGGCGGCAGGAGAGGTCTGCGCGCCATGTGGGACCCTCCTCCAATGGCCGTGGAGCAGCCGGGGATCGAACCGGCGCTGCAGAGGCTGTGGGCAGCTTCGCAACCCAGCGCTCAACCGCTGCGCCACTGGGGAGGCCCTGATTGTGTCTTCAACCGTGATTCCTGTTCACATCTCTCACCTGGACTAAGAGCCCAATGTGTCTTTCACGCCACTCATCTTTCTAGGCAGAGTCTCTGGAACCCTCTATTTTGACTAGAAGCTAAGGCATAACATGTCCTCCTGGTTTATCTGAGACCCACATTTCCTGTGCCACCTCCCGATCGACCATGCCCCACCTGCAGCCTGTCAAGCACAGTGAGCATGTGAGCTTCCACAGCTCTCAGCACCCTTCCAGTGGAGGAATGAGCCTCCGTGTCACAGGATTGCTCTGTGGAGCTTGTTTTGCCCGTCTTTAGTGTTCATTGCAGACAACTCACAGGTCACATGACACTCTAAACCCGAGGATGGAAACTGTAGCGGCGAACTCAACGATAGGCTCGTTTTTCCCCTCGGACACCAAACATCTGTCATCTCACATTCCTAGCGGCCCACAGTCACATGTCAACTGTCAGAGCACATGTGGTGCTACTGGCCTGCATTTGTCATAGAAACCAGCTTCTGCTTGTTCTCCTATATGTACAAAGACACATGTACAAAGCTCTGGAAAAGACCAGACTAGCTGTCTCTACTTACCTGATTTCTGTAGCTGTCCAGACAGTTCAGGAAGACATGTAGATGCTCTACATTCAATCATTCTACAGTACTCGAGTTAGATCTGGTGGCTTGAAAACTTGCCCTCTTCTTTTTTTGTGAACTTATTTATTTTTGTGTAGAAGAACTGGGGTGTAGGTCAGAGGTATGCGGAGGCAGTGAGAGGATTCACCAAAGACAGAGTGGGGAGCAGAACAGGCAGATCTACTGAAATACACTGCTGAGGGGAGCAGCAAGAGAGACAGGAGAGGTCTGCTGTGCCATATGGGTTCGCTCCTTGGCCCAGGGATTGGAGTCAGGCCTTAGCAGTAATAGAGCTGAGCATAACCCCTACACCACCAGGGAGGACCCTCCCTCTTCTTTTGGGAAAATATCTCTACCAATGCCCATGTCTGCTACAACTTGTCATCTCTCCCATGTTTTCCATGTTGATTGAAAGAACAAATGAATGAATTTTTTTTAAAGATTTATTTTTTTTTTATACAATAGCTGGGGTACAGGCCAGAGGTGTGGGAGGGTGAGAGGATTCACTAGATACAGAGTGGAGAGCAGAACAGGCAGACAGACAGAAAGCACTGCTGAGGGGAGCAGCAGGCGCAACAGAGAGGTCTGCCGTGCCATGTGGGAATCTCCCAGGCTGGCCAGGAATCGAACCTGTGCTGCAGAGGCTGCGGACAGCTTCACAGTGCTGCGCTTAAGCCTTCATTTGGGAGGCCCCAAATGAATGAATTATTGACATAGAAGTTTAAAGCAAGGCTTGGAGGCGTTTGGGGCCATGGTATAAAAGCAGATTTTAACAGGGGAACCAAATAAGAAGCATCAGTGTGAAAAATAATAGCAGTATAAAACACAACAAAGCAAAAACAGACAATTATAAACCAGAGACATCCTGCAGGGGAGGAGGAGGGAGAGGGATCAGAGAGAGAGAGGGAGGAGCACTGGGGTCTGAGATGATGGTGCACGGGTGCATTGGTGAAGGAAATCCTATGGGGACTACACCTGAGGGGGTGAGAGGAAGCAAATATTGTTTAAAAATGAACAATGATAAAAAAAATTATTAAAAAATTAAAATTTATTTTTCTTATTAAAAAAGGAAGATCTTGCTCATTTTTTTAATTGTCCTTTTTTATTTTTTCTTAAATAACATTGCTAAGTTGGAAAAATAAGTAGGTTTTTCCAAGGACTTTCCTGATATCCTTGTGACTTAAATGGAGATAGCCGCAGTATACTTACGTAGTTTTTTTTTTTTCTTTTTTTTTTTAAATATTTTATTTTATATAATTCTTACATCTTTTTTCATCTTTGCACAATGTATGCATTTTCATTTTGGTTATATTCCCCATGCAATTGCACCCCCCCTTATCTTGCTCATTTTTTAATTTAAAGCAGAGGAAATTGTAAATGTTGCAAGGGACTACTTACATACACTTGACCCTTGAACAACACAGGTCCTGGGTTTTCTTATGAGCAGACAACCTCAACTTACAATATCGATAAATACATGACAGTACTGTAAGGACAGGGTTTTCTCCTCCTGATTTTCTTAACACTTTTGTTTTTCTAACTTCATTGTAAAAATACAATATATAATACATATGACACCAAATATGTATTAGTCGATCCATTTATGTATGTTATTGCAGGACTTCTTGTCAACAGCAGATTATTAGTACTTAAGCTTTGGGAGAGTTAAAAGTCATACATGGGGGTGGGGGGATGCTCCCTGGTGGTGCAGGGGGTTAAGCATCAGCACTGTGTAGCTGTCCTCAGCCCCTGCAGCACGAGTTCGATCCCCAGCCAGGGAGCTACCCACATGGTGCAGCAGACCACTCCTGACTCACCCACTGCTCCCCTCAGCAGTGTATTTCAGTCAGTCTGCCTGGTCTGCTCCCCACTCTGTCTCTAGTGAATCTTCTCACCCCCAGCACCTCTGACCTACACCCCAGTTCTTGCATGCATAAATAAATAAATCTCTTTTTTAAAAAAAAAGTCATATATGGGTTTTTGACTACACAGGGGATTGGTGCCCATAACCCCTAAGTTGCTCAGGATCAACTGCATAGTCTTTGGTTTATTCAGCATGTGATTTCAAACAAGCTTTGGTCTATCCTTCACCCACTGGGCTACTAATACATTCCCCTTTCCCTTTCCTCTCACCCTTAGACACACAGCAATTGTAAACCATATAACACACCACAGATTCCTTGAAATCATTCTAACTCAATAGGAAATATATGAAGAAAACTAAAAGGGAACACGAAGGCTAGAAGGAAAATGTAACTGTACCTCTCATCTAGGGGTAAAGCCAGGGAGCTATAAGTGGGTTCATGATCCAACCTCTGCCCAGCTTGGGAAGCGTGAAAGCAGAGCTCCGGTGCCCCTCCCCATTTATCTGAGACGTGAACTATGACAAAAGTTAAACAACCGCAGGGCGGTTTGGAATGTGTTTCTGTGTTTAATGGCTCAGGGCATGTATTGGTCTGCCAGGGGAGAAATTATCCCAGTGTGTAACGTCCTGAACAATAGCACGTTGCTTATGAATCTGTGATCAGCTGCTCCGTTTACTGACCTGGGCACAACCCGGTTCATCTTGATGGGCTTGGTCACAGGCCCACAGGCAGTTATGGGGGGGGGGGGGGAGTGTGGCTAAGAGCTGGCTGATCCATGATGACCTCTGCTGGGTCAACCATGAAGACGGGAGACTCTCCGCACTCGGCACACTGGTGTGGACTTGCTCAGATTGTAGCGGCAGAATACTGAGAGAGAGAACAGAGCTGAGTGAGGCGTCATAAATGTTTAGGCTTGGAACTGTCACTTGTGCCATTTTCTCTTGAAACAAAGCAAGTCGGGAGACCAGACCAGATTCAAGGGGAAGGAAAGCAGAATTTCCCCCCTGACCCCCCATAATGGGGTTGAACTGTAGAGTCACACATGACAGAGGGGCTTGAATGAAAAGAGGAGCAAAGCTTTGACCTGTTTTGCCATCTATGCAGGGCAAACAAGATAGAACCGTTTTGTCTCATCCACATAACTGAGTCAAGACTTAATCATCCCCCACCTTACCCTTCTCCCTGCAGGTCCTCCCCTTCTCCTCCTGGCAAGAAGAGTTCAGGAATAAAGATTCCATTCAGTTCTATGGCTGGGAACAAAAACATGAGGTTTTAATAGTGTGTTTCTACTTTCTTTTGCCCCACAGTAGATTGCTAAAGTGGTTATAATCCTCCTCCTCTTTCTCCTTTACAAGGTGAGAAGAAATCAGCAATTGTGCTGCTCGGGGCTCTAATCTGTTCTTGGAGAAAGAAACTCTTCTCATTGCATCTAACTGTCAGGGTGTTTCCAAAACAAGGCTCCCGCTGCCTTGCCCGTGTGGCAGTAACTCTGCAGTGGCGGGAGGTGGCTGGACGCAGGCCTGAATGAGGCTTGTGGACGTATTTCTCTATTTGGCTTTCATTATCCCAGTATGAACTTGAGACTTTCTTTTTTGTTTGTTTGGTTTTTTTTTGTTGTTTTTTTATTTCAAACCTAAGCAGTCCATCTCAACCCACATAAAGTCATCCCTATAATGGGAAGCTTTTTGCTGAAACTTGCAGCTTGTATGCCTTTATTCGCCTCAAACTCGAGTAGTAAACATCAGGGTGGTCCTGGGGGACTGAGGATGAGCCAGATTATAAAACCTGTCAGCAGGCTCATGCTTTGAACCCAACAGCTGAATAAGCAGGTCCTCGCTTTTACTAAAGCACCATCTTTATAGCCATATAATGTTTCAAGTCAGCGCTGTTTTCTGAGCCTCACCAGCAGGAAGGGAATAAAAAGGCATCTGAGGTTCTTCATGAAAGAACGTGCTGTCTCCTGGTTCCCCGGAGCCCCAGACAATATGCCCCTTCCAGTTTCAGGGCAGCATAAGACTCGGTGAGACCTTGAGCTCCCGGGGAAAAGGGTGTATCGGCCCCTGAGTCTCTGTGCCTCTGCAGCAGGCAGTCTCTTTCCGAAGCTTTGCTGCTTCATCTCAGATGCTTCCCCAGCTCCGTGTTATTCACACGGGAAATGACTAACAGATGGAGAACAGCACTTAGAGAGCTGCAGAGCAGAAGGTAAATCTAAAGCGTCTCTTTGTTCCCAGGTCCAACGTGGGACCCCGTCAGCTCACCGTGTGGAACACGTCCAACCTGAGTCATGACAGCCAGTGCAAATACACCTTCAGTGATGAGGGAGGGCAGAACCAGCTGGGCATCCGGACGCACCAGGACATCCCTCTCCCTCCCAGAAGAGAGCTCCCTGCCTCGCTGACCACCAATGGGAAAGCGGACTCGCTGGGCGGAGCTCGGAACTCAGTGATGCAGGAGCTCTCGGAGCTGGAGAAGCAGATCCAGGTGATCCGGCAGGAGCTGCAGCTGGCTGTGAGCAGGAAAACAGAGCTGGAGGAGTTTCAAAGGACAAATCGGACTTGTGAGTCCTAGGTGGTCCTGCTGCTCCCCTTCCCCAGTTCCCAGCCCTCCTCTGAGCCCTTGAGACACTTTGTAATGCTCTTTTGTAACCACAGACCAAGGTGTGGGGAAGTTGAGGTCCAGGTCTTCTTGCAGATCAAGTCAGCGCTCCCTCGCCTGAAAAAGCAGCAGCAGCAGCTTTTCCCAAGCTCACTCCCTAGGTCTCCAGGGTAGGGGTCTTCTCTTCATAGCAGCCGTCTTAGGGGTAAGCCCCGTGTAAAGTCTGTGAATAACCAAACAAGCCCAGCTCCTGTTAACCTTTCCACCAGGTGCCACAGTAATATTTCTGGTTTTTAGCCCTTTCTCTGCACTAGCAACAAGAAGACAGAAAATTGTTCCTCATCCCTGTGTCTTACTGGGTTGTTGGTTTTCATCTTAGCATAGAACAGAATTATCTGTGGTTGTAGCTTTTGCTGCAACTCTCCAACTTCCATTCCTACATTTTGAGTGTGGAGCAGGGTAAGAGCTGGGGAGTTGTAGGACAGGGAAGTGCGTAAATAAGAAGTGAATTGAGCTCATTCGTTTCACAGCAGGCCAAGGACTGATGGGGTCAGGCAAGAGCCATGTTTTTGAGAAACTCCTGTGTCCTCCACCCAATCCTGGCTACCATTTGTAGGAACTTGTTTACATGCCACTGTGAAAGGGGACAGGGATGTGACAAGCAGAAAACAGAGACAGGCCGAGTGACAGTCAAAATGTACACCCTGCTTTTAGAACAGAAGCTCTGGGCAGGAAAGCAATTTGGCAAAAGAAAGAGCAGGACTATCCTTCTAATCTAACTAAGCATCTCCATTATCGTGTGTGCCTTTTGTAAAAGACAAAGAGAGAAAAGCGTGGACGGTGGCCTTTAGGATGAAACTGGAATAGCCCTGCTTGTAGCCTCTACAGGTATGTGAGCTGGCATTATGAGTTAAGGAATAATATTCTAGCCATATTTGAGGCCATTTTCACATAGGCAGTCACCTGTCTCTTAGCTGTAAGAATCCCAAAAGAGAACCTGAGGCCTGTGAGCATCCTCAGCTTCAGCATTCAGGAACACGCCCTGTTCTTTCATGTCTGTGGCAATAAGTACAAAGTCAACCCCCCCAGCCTCGATCCATCCATCTCTGAAGAGCTATGAGCACTTTCGGGCCCTCCAGTTCTCCAGTTCCCATCTAGTGCCCCCAAGAGATAGATAGGAGCCTGATTTCCCCTCTGCCTAGGCCTCCCTCCCCCAGTGGGCAACTGCTTGGACCTGCAGAAAGGGAGAGGACTGTGGGAACTATAGAACTTAGTGTAGATAGGAATGCTAGTGTAGATAGGAATCATCTAGGAACTCATTAGATTGGAACCTTCCCCAGAGATTGGTACTGGCCTGAGGTGAGCTCAAAAACCTCCTGTCATCCAGTACCCCCCGATGACTGACACAAGTGATCCCCAAAGTACTCTCATCTAGAAGTCCGGCTGCCCCAGGCGTGGAGAGAAGTGAGAAGAGCCTTTTGGAGAATTTTTTCTGAGCACATACCTGCTGCTTCACCTTCCACTCCCCCCACTCTGACCCTGGGGCACCATTTATCATTCGACTTCCTGGCTTTTCAATTCCTTGCCTGGTCTCCTGGGTCCTCCCTGCTCCACCCCAGCCTCCATGCCGTCCCTGCCCCAGACCTGCGCCCTGAAACAGCTGCAGATCATTGCAAAGCCTCCTCAGTCACAAACTCTCTCCGTCTGCTTTCTGGGTGGCATCCCTGCATTTCCACCAGAGCTACCTACCCCCCCCCCCCCAGGGAAAGATAACACCCTAAGCTGTAATTAGATGACACTTCAGCAGTTAGTGAATTTTCTAAGAAAACCCTGGGAGTGGATATAGACAGAGACTGATGAGAGAGGGGAAAGGATGGGAAAGTTAGACTCCATCAACCTCACAGATGAAACAGTTCAACAATGAGAACAGGAGAAGCCTGGGAACAGAGAGGATAATTCTGCCTTGAGATACCTAACCCTCCCATGTTCCCACCCCAGGCCTAGAAGTAGGTTTGCAACTACCTTTGGAAGACTCTGCCCCTTAGCCATCCCCACCCATCTGCCAGAGCTCAGGATGCTGTAGAGACTCTGCCATTGTGCTCTGCACACCCTTGGGCCTCTGCACAGCCCGGAAGGCTGATGTACAGGTGTACCTCAATTCACATAACACCACGCTCCTAATGTTGTATGTGGACATTTTTATAATTCAGCGCACATTCAGACTGTACCTGAGAAGCTGGCTACTTAAAGGAACCCAGAGGTGAATTCTTTTGTAAAGTAAAGAATCCTTTTGTAATGCAATCGATTACCCCTTAATGTATCTGTTTTGTAAGTTTGGATTTTTTGTATATCGGGTTTCCCTTCAGCTTCTCTACCAAGGTGTTCTGAGCAGTGGTAGTAACACACCAGACGGCCCTGTCTCTATCCACTAAGTAGGTGTCCAGTGCACTACTCCTCAAGGATCTTCTGAGGAATGGCTTGCTCAAAACTGTGGCCAAGGTGCAGCAAGATACAGCAGGGGTTGAAAGCAGATTTGCTGCCCTCAGCACTGCTTAGTATGTCCCCATGTTCTGGATAAAGAAGAACCGTAATTGCTTGTGGTGAATTGAAACAGTCTTCATGTTAAGTAGCAATGGTTATTTTTCTCAGTAGTAATTGAACAGTGTTTTGCAATTTGTGAAACAATGTGTTGTGTTTTGTAAAAAGAATTCATGTGGTGGGTCCTTTGAAAACCCTCCTTTCTGTTCCCCTCCACCGCAATTTCTCACAACTCCCTCAGGCTCAAATAAGCAAAGATCAGAAGTCTTCAGGTGGAGGGTGTATCTTGGTAGAAGGAAGTAAAGGATGCTACCTTACCTGCTCTTGTTGGCTCCTGTTGCATGAGACCAGGGAGGCCTCCATTCTTTTGCAAGCCTTAGCGGTGGGGAACCTGGAACGTGATAACCTGCCTGTGTCACCCACCCCAACCCCGCTTTCCAAGGGGGAATTCCGGACACAGGAAGCACACAATAAAGTACAAATGTAAAGTGGGAGCAGGCTTGGTTTATGTAAACAATGAGGACCCCAGACTGTGGATGCCTCAAGATAGAGGAGCAAGGGGATCCCTCCAACAACTAAAGACAAATTGGAAGAATGACTGGAACAGAGCAGTTAGGCAGCCAGGGGGACCCCATCTGTTGAGGTCTTTAACGTGCCTGGAGGTGACCCTCCGTTATTAATGACTCTTGCTTTGCACAGCCCTAGGAGCTGCTGCTTCCTGCCAAGCGAGAAGTGGTAAGTGGAGCAAGTGCCAAGCAGAACAGTTATGCCATCTGGGCCATAGAATTCTCAGTATTAGTGCTGGGTCTATTAGAGCCTTGAAGCTAGTAAGCACTTCCTAAGTATGGATAAAGAATGGAGAAAGAAACTTCATTAGAGCCTCCCTTCCTCCCAACTCATATTTTTAATAGGCAAACCAGATCCAACCAGTCTTCAGAAGCAAATGATTGCTCTCCGGTCATCAGTCACTCCCCTTATCTACACTGTTGAGTTACCCTTTCTTCAGCCACCCACACCACCCACCCAGTCCAGGACTCCCTTCCTCTCTTCAGTTAAGTTCCTAATTGTTTTATGAAAATACCGTACTTATAACTATTTTCTTAAGGTTTGTAAAGAGTGTTTGCATTGTGTCTTCATTTCAATGTGTTTGCAATCGCTCCGCTCCAGGAAGAACTGAAGTGCTGTCTTGTGAGCATGAAGTGAACAGGCTGTTTTGCTCCAGCCACTTTTCTTGTACAACCACATGGATGGACTAGATGTCCTCAGGTCTCTTCCATCCTCAGTTTCTATGACTGTGGAATAAATGTTCAGATAGAAACTTCACTTTTGGATGTGCTGCTGGGATTGTCTTTGGGGATTCAAATGTTGACTTGGTACCAGCCTCTTCCTAACAGGACACTCTGATGCTATCTGTTTGTGCTTATTTCCTTATATAATCCAAAGTGACTCAAGCTATGCTGACAAAACATCATGAAGTAGAACTGAAATGGCTTCCTCTGAGAGAAACATACTAGGAAAAGCCTTGAGAGAACAACTGTAAGATATTTCTGAAAAACTGTGCCCTGACCACCTTCATTTAATAACTCAGCAAACTTTTGTGAAGCAAGTCGTATTCATATGCCAAATGCTGGAGATGCAATAGTCTTTCTGACATTCTGCCTCTCACCCATGTCTCAGCCTGGACCCCAGACCCACATAGAGATGGGAGATCAGGTGGGGACTGCTCCAGCACTGGTCCATTGAACGCAACACACATAAAACCCTCGAGTGGCACAAAAATAATTATTTCAGTATTTCTGTTGTCTACTCCGTCCAAGAACTAGTGCAAACTAAGTTGCAAATCACTCTGCCGTCCAGAAGTCTCAGCCATCTTACAACCCAGGTACCTTTACCTGCCAGCAAAGTTTCTTTTATGAATGTGCTAGCCAGGTGCAGTCTTCATACACACCTTTATTGGTAAGTCATCTCTCATAAAAACATGTACCTGTAACATAATTCAACCTCCCAGGAGTTTTGCATCATTTAGTCACTCATATTTTGGATGCTTATTTTGAGCCACACATTGGCTTAGCTGCTGTAGATTAAAAAAAAAAAAAAAATTCTCACCCCATGCAGATCAGTCTATTTGGGGATGGGGAGTGATACAAACCAGCAAATCAATAATGCATATACTCTGATAAAGAAATGCACATAAGATGCAGTGAGAACATGACACTGTGTGTGTGTGTTTGTGTGTGTTTGTGTGTGTGTTGTGGAGAGACTGAGGAAGGTAACAGGCATCCCACATAGAAGAAACACATGTACAAGGTTCTAAAATTGGGAAACTATGGCATACAAGGAACTTGTGAACTTCTAAGAGATCAGTGTGATAGGTACATAATGTAGAAGGAAGGGGACAAGCTACATCAACGGAAGGAGAAGAGGAAGACCACTGTGCTAAATTCAGTTTGCATACCAAAGACTACACGAAACATGAAAGGATTCTAAGCTGAAGCAGGATATATTGAGAGGTCAAAATTCTCACGAGGTGTTGGAACTGGCTGTCTATCACCTGCTTGCAGGGCTGTGAGCAAATGATCTTTTTTATGTTTTGAAATCACTTGGCCATGATACCATTTAACTAGGACAGGTGGACAAGACATGAAAAATGAGGATGTCCATCTCATTTTTTTTTAATAGTAAAAAAATGTAAGTGAAGAAAGAAAAACTGACCTCACAATTTATTTGCAATAGTAAAAGCTAATACTTTCTGAACACTTGGTAGGTGCCAGGCACTGTGTTAAATGTTTTGTATATTTCACTCATTTCATCCTCAATACAATCCTATAAAGACGTAGCTATTTTTATTTTGTATGTGAAGAAATGGGGAGAGGAGTAACTTGCCATTAAGTGACAGGGCCACACTCGCCCAAGGCTGATTTCCTAAGAAATGCATTTGACACAGTGCCTGGATTCACAATCAGGACTCAACAAAGGTATAAATGGATTGACTGAGCAAAGAGAAATCTAAGATCTCTTTGGTTCAAATTCTACTCTAGAACAAAGTACTGTCAGGGCTCACAATTCATAGGGGAACAAACCAGTCCCAATCTGACCTGGCAGAGATCCTACTTAAATTAGAACTGTCAAGAATAAAACAAACACACTGTTTATATAAGCCTTCAGGAAGACTTCAGAGAGACTCAAGTATTTTCCCTTATTATCTGCCTCATAAAACCACTCTACTGATATGGGTGTCTGTTTAGGATAAAAGTAGAGAACTAACTGCCACATTTCAAATTGTGCAGAGTGTCCCTGGGAACTCTTTCCTCATCTCTAAAAGAAGGACATGCTTTGAGGTCCCTTTCACATCCTACCTTTCAAGTCATTCCACTCTGTATTTCAATAACTTCAAATCCTCAGGGCACATTGTTATTAATGCAAATATACATGGTTCCATTCTGTCTACAACTTCCCTCAAAAAAAAGGTTATCAAACCTATAATAAGGGACTCCCCAGCCTATTATTAGGTTGCCTCTAACAGAGGTGTTCATTTCAGAATTCCTAATTCTTCTTATCATCACAAAAGAAATAAAAAATGCAATTTAATATTTTAGGATAATCCAAATATAAAAAGTTACTTCACTATAGGAAGAATGATTGTTTATACTTTAGGGGCGAAAAAAAAGGAGTAAGGTTTGATTTCACATTGGTCCAAAAAAGCAGACTTGTGAAGATCTATTAGCAGAACCATAGAACTGAATTAACGTGATCATACAAACCTTTTCTGAGTAGCGTGCCAGGCCCTCTGCTGGATATTGAGATTAGAGTGCTAAAATAATGTCCTTTCCAATGTCCTAATTTTAGTAATTATCAAGTGTTCTATAAATAAGACCTTGATATCAAGCATAGGGAAGAGACCAAACTTGGGGAGAAAGCCCCACAAGGCAAAGCTCAATTTTCTTTGTGGTGGAACAATTATGGATTTAGGAAATTAAGTTACTGCTAAGCCAGGGGTTTCCTATGGTATAAACCCAATCCAACAAACATACAACCACCAAATTTCAACTTACTCTCAGAATAGCTGTCTTACCATGTGGGTCAGATAAATTATGAAGAGAAATAACTGGTTAAATAAACCATCATTATTTAGGCATAATCTCTATCCAGAGCAGACTCAATAAAGCTAGGAGAAAAGTGTTTCAATTAATCAAAGAAAAAAATATTTCAAACACACAGTCTCTTGAACAGCAGTTGTAAAATCAACTAATAAAGACAAAGTTTCAAAGAAAAACACAAAAGCAAACTGAATCCTGCTTTAATTGAAGTGAAATACAAAGTCTTACAGACACATAACAGAGAATCTTCTGGAAAACAGGGATCACAACAATCCCTGTGGAGAAGACAAGAGTAATTCACAGCTCACCAAGGCCTCCCTGTATAAGTCCTTAAGAGTTCCCAGAAGCTCTCTTTACCCTTTCAGTCATGTTCCCCATGCTCTCCAGTCCTGATTTCATTATAAGATTAAAGGGGCTGTATAACTCGAAATTATTCTGGCCTTAAGAAATTTAAAGACTTCAATGAGTAAAACATTCAAACCTTAAGTAACTTCAACAAGCCAGCTGACCGTAACAAGATATTTTGCTAGTGAATTGGAAATGGACTGAATGATCCTGGACATAATTTCATTAAGGCCTCAAACCATCCAGGAAAGAGTAGCACAATCACACCATTTTATAACTCAGGTTTACAAAAAGTTTACTACCCAAATCAAGAAAAGTTTGTGCCCATAGATCACTTACCTCTAAAAGATCACCACCCCCCAAGTCACGTCTCTACACTTTGTTCCCTTTTTGCATATCAAAAATACCAACTTCTTCAGGAGGAATGGACAATCCAAGATTATACAGTAAGCCTGAAGAAGAAAATGTTGAAAAGTCTAAAAGCAGGAAATAAACAAAGCTGGTAAGGATAACAAGTAAGAGTTGTTTGCATCTAATTCATTCTAAAACCCAAGATCTGCATTTCCCAGTCCTTCCCCTGAAGTTATCTAGCTACTAAAGAGGAGAACCTGGATGTAAAGTCTGTGAAGGAAAGTCTGCGAAGGGCAAACTGCCCCGTAGCTGACAGTCAAGGAAAGAAGAGGTAGCGGTTCAGTGGTTAATGAGTAAGTGCCTGTTTAGCCAGTCCCTCTTCTTCTCTTGGCTTGGATCAACCAATGTAGATGCGGTGGAAATCGTTGGCACCAAAAGCAGCATTACACTTGGGACATTTACGCTGGCGGGTGTCGTAGCGTGTCTTTACACACTCAAAGCAGAAAACATGGAAACACTTGGTAAGTACAGCATCCTTTTTACGCATGTTGCAACATGGACAGGTCAGGCGTGCCTAAAAAAAGGAAAGAAGTCAGAAAGTGAGTAACCATAAACCATAACACACATTTATGACCCAAATGTTCTCTCACATCTAAGAAAACAGAACAAAGAGCACCACTACACACGAAGACAGCAACGTACCATTCTCCCCATTCTCAGGTTACCTTCATAGAAAGAAGTTCGGCATTATTCTCCCAGTCTATCAGTAGGCTATTTCTGGCCTTGACCAAAAAAACCACAAATCACTAAGGCAGTTTTTCTAACCTTGTAATCCTTAATCTCCTCCATCAGAATTTCATCACACTTGGGTCCATTATCTGGTTTCTTTGTCGTATCCAGCTTCTTCCGGAGTCTAGAGATGTCCTCCTGTGGAAGGACAGCACATCCATTAGAGTCATTCCCCTAGACGTGCCGTCTTTGAGAAAAACAATTGCTCCAACTTGAACTTTTTTTTCTGGAAAGGACTCTTCATACCCAATTATCTTTTAGGAATGTTGAAAATTAACAAATGGCAAGTTTGTTTCAGAATAGACAACCACAACCATATCACCAAACCTGAGTTGCAGCCGATTATCAGTAACTCAGTTCTGTGAAAATATCATATAAGACTTTAGAGGGAATGAATTTACAAAAAAAAAAAAAAAAAGCTATTTAAAGGTAATTAATTTTAAGTTGAAGGTAGATGGGAATAAAACAATTTACAGATTTATGGATAAGGAGAGAAAGGCATCATGAAAACATCTGCCATGCCAAAAATAGAAAAATTGTAGAACTTTAAAATCCTCAAGTGTTGCCATGCTGCTACTGCTTTACAAATTGACTGATTCATTCATTCAATTAGTATTTATTTTATGCCCACAGGGTGCTAGGAACTGTGACAGGCTTTGAGGACATGGCAGTGAAGAAAAGAGAGTCCATCTCTTCACTCAAGGAACCTATAGTCAAGTGGGAAATGACATACATTAAACCAATGATTCTCACAATCTGAGTCACCCCAGAGCTCAGAAAACATCTATAAGGTGACATGCAGAGAAAACAATTGACCTTACCTGGGCTCGTTTGAAATTGAACATGTCCTTCTCTTTGGTGACACTGTTCTCCACAATCTCATCCTGAAAATCATGTAGCTTCTTCTGAGCCAACTCCAATTGTGCTTTGAGGTCATCTGCAAGCTGGGCTGCCTCCATGGCCTGTGAGGGATATAGGAATAAAGTTATCCTATCACCCTTCTTCCAGTTAGGCAAAACATTAATCCAAGTCCAAGCAATAGAATAAACTTATAATTTCATCAGTGTTATACTTATTTGTTCCCCAGAAGACAAACTGTCACTTCAGATTACAAAGTAATCAATCATACCTTGCGTTTATTCATCTCTAAAGCTTGGGTCCTAAGACCCAGCTCCTTCTCCCCTGTGCCAATGTTGCTTTGCAACAGATGCTCCTTCTCTTCCAATTTCCTTACTACCTGTAACTGGGCATCAACCTTGGAAGAAGAAAAACATTTTAGCAAAACAAAGGAAAAAGAAGACTGATGAAACTCAATCTATAGGATGACAAAAGGGAATCCATTAGAAATCTCAAACCATTACTGATTCTATCCATGAACCCTACAAAATACATGCAAGACTGTGATAATTAAAAGCTTCACTTTTAATGCAAAATATTGCTGATGATTCAATTAAGAGCCTGGGAAACTACTGAAAAAAATCCTTCTCCAAATTTCCAAGAATAGAGGAAATGATGTTTAGGGATATTCATCTTCTTTGGCCATGTTAATCCTCAAAACCTGGCAATTCATACTAGCACATGTAAATAACAGCTCAAACAGAAGTCCAAGTATATCTCTTTCAGAATGGTTAGAGGTTGTAAAGTGCTTATACTTTACAACTTTTCTTGCAAAAGTGAAAATCACACAAAGTAAAAAATCACACAAAAATAAAGGGTATAAAGTAAAATCACACACTCAGAAACTCTCATTCAAACATCTAAAGGTAAAGGAGACCACTCTTAAATTTTTCAAGCAGTCACCTAGAAATTTTTTAAATACAATACACATACACACACAAAGTCATAGGCATTTTTAGCACAAAAGATGACAAATCACCTTTTTCCATATTAGTGATCCCCATTTCTTTTAATAGCTATACTATAGTCTTTGATAGGGGTGTATAATCTATTTCCGATACCCTAATCTTGCACATTTAGTTTTCAAAGATTTTTTCCTATCACACACACAGAAAAAAGATGCTATGATAATCATTATCTTAATGTAAAAAAAAAAAAAATCATACTTTCAAGAAAATTCTGGAAAATTCTACTCATTTTAATTACCTGAGTCTTCAGTGTCAAAACCTGGTCTGCCAGCTCCTCCTTCTCTTCTTTAAGCAACTTATGGATCTGATTGGACTTGATACGTTCTGACATGAGCTTGAAATTTGCATCATCCTTTTCCCGCAACTGCTGCATCAAACGGATATTTTGCTCCTGCATGTCTTCAAAGGCCTGGCCTGTGACATCCATCTCAGAGAGGAGAGCTTCCTCCTCCTACAGTGAAGAAAAATCTTCATTTTAACAGAATCTTCTAACTCCAAAGAAATGGGCACAGGAAAACAAACTTTCCTACTCTTCATTTAGAAATAAATTAACCTAGTGACAGAGAGGCTTAGTTTTAAGAAGTTTTGTCACCAGGTTAGCTCCAGGCATACAGAAGAAGCCTTATCACCTGAGACCACTGGTACAGAATGTTAGTCTAATGCTCATTGGTTGACCCATACTCAAAATCAGGTAAAACAGACAAAAAATAAACACATCATAATTCATCAAACCGATCTTGATTAAGTAGCAATTGGTTAAGAGAACTTCTATCAAAAAAAACTCACATATTCTTACACTTTTCCACAATTATAAAAGCATTTTTAAGTTAGACTTTTCCAATAGTTCTGCAAATAGCTCAAGATTTTTTTTTAACAATCTGATAGGTAAAGAACTATCAAAAAAAGTTTTAACTTACACTTCTTTTACTATAAATGAGAATGAGCATCTTTCCATATGTTCAGGATTGATCTGTATTCCTTTCTGTGAACTATTTCTATCTTTTACCTAGTCTGTTGGATTGTTGCTTTTTCTTACTTGCATTTTTTGGGGAGTATTTTATATATCAGAAAGAAAAGTACTTTTGTGATGAGTTAGAATTTTTTTTCCAAGTATCTTTTAGCTTTGCTGTCATGTATAAGTTTTGGATATGTGATTTTTTTTTCCATACATCAAAATTATTAATCTTTTCTTTCATGTTTTTGAGATTTTCACATGAAGTTAGAAAGACATTCTCTACTCCAAAATTTACAAAGGAATTTATCCTGTTTCTCGAAATTCTTTTATGAATTTATTTCCTTAATATTATATTTATAATCCACTTGGAAGTTATACTAGTATAGAGTGTTTTTCCAATATTATCTTGCTTTTCCCCCCACAACATTTAATAGTCTTCCTTTTTCCTGCTGATTTAAATGCATGTTCATCACATATTAAATACTCATGTACATTTCAAGACCATCTCTGCATCCCTAACCATCTGTCTTTTAGTTCCAAGCTATTTTACTGACTACGACTTTATGTCTTAACATCTGATAGACTAGAAATGCCATCTCTCAGTCCCGGTGTTCTTCTTTTCCAGTTTTCCTGGCCATTCTTACTTTTCCAGTTTACTTTAAAATCAGTTTATTTAGTACAAAAATAAACAAAAGTTATCATTAAAATTTTCATTAGGATCACATTAAATTTACACCTGAACTTAGGGAAAATGAACATGTTTAAGATATTAATCCTATGTAAGAACACAGTGTGTCTTTCCACTTGTACTAGTACCTAGTACAGTGTACAATCTTCTGACAATTAATTATATCCTGATTAAAAAAATAATTACTTTTTTTTTTTTTTTTGTGGGACCCTCGCCGGTGGCCGGGGAACAAACCAGTGCTGCAGAAGCTGCGGGCAGCCTCGCAGCCCAGCGCTCAACTGCTGCGCCACCAGGGGAGGCCCAAAAAATAATTACTTTTTAGAAAGGGAGAGAAGAGTGGCAATTAACAGGCTTAAGAAAAGCCAAAATCCCACTTTTTACAAAATGAATATATGTAAGTTGTAATAAAGTTCTGCTTGTCAAGATATTTAAAGGTTAAGTAGCCATTAAAATTACCAATTTGTCATTTTGTTGTTTCTTACTAATGTGAAGATGTTACCCTCAGTGAACACAAATGGTTTTCCCAAACACTTCTGGTATCTTTATTATTGAATGTTAATAAAATTCACTAGACTTAAAAATAAAGAAATACATGATCATTATGAGGAAGGGGAACTCTTCAATAGTTCTACAACCCAGAAAAAAAGCAGTTAATGTTATTTATAACCTGTGGGAGGGGATATGTTTTTCTTAGTTTCATACATTTGTAATTATTATCTATATAAAATTTTATATTCCTTTAACCCAATTCCAGATTAGCAGAGAAAGGATAAATTCCTCAATAACCAATGTTTGGATAACTGGCTCTCCATTTGAAAACAAAGTTCCTGCCTCAACAAGTACACAAAACAAAATATGAACGACTTCAGTATGAAAACAAACATATAGGAGAAAGAAACATTAACAATCCAAATACACAGACTGAAATGAGAGAGAAGATTTCATTGTTAATAACTTTTTGTCAGGTACTATTTACTTAAAAGCCAATGAAGACAGTGTGCCCACCTGCTTGGCCATGGCCAGCTTCTTCTGCAAGTATTCTATCTGCTCCTCCACTGCCCGGATCTTCCTCAAAGCATCTTCATCAGCCATTTTCTTGTTCTCTTTTTTCTCCTTATCTTCTAGATCTTTGAGCCTTTGCCTCAGATCTTCCAACTACAGGAGGAAAGGAATCACATAAAACAAAGAAAAGGCTATAAGACAACTTCAAAAATCAATCAATACTGTGCAGGTAAAGGGCCATAACAGTAAAACAGCCTTTACATAATTATGAAAAAGAGATAAATGATGTGCTAGTAAACCATGGCACGTTGTTTTAACACCATTCCATTCTGACATTACCTGCTTCTATGAGCAATGGTTTGAAGAGTGCCTTTCTTTAGATTAGTTCTACCCCTTTTATCTAGGTCCCAAATTTTTAATAGAAAAAGATATTCCTCCCAAAAGTAATCAGATAAGAGAATCACTGTAACAGTGATTTATATGGAGGAAGGAGGAATAAAAACCTTGAAAAGGTTAGGTCTACACCAAATAATTCTGATATAATTACTTACATATCCCCAGTAAATCTAACTTCGTAGAGGAGAATCTGGAAATCTCTACATTAGATGGCATTTGAAAGAAAATATTACTGAATTTTGAACACTGACTTTAAAGATAAAGAAACTATATCTTTCAGAAGAGTTAAGGAAAACCCCACAAACGAAGATCCAACCAGAGTAACAGGTAATGGCAGATCAGATTACCTCTGCCTTAGACTTCTTCTCAGCTGCCATTAGCTGAACTTTGTCTCGCTGTTCCTTCGGGGCAGAGCGGTACATATCTAGCAAGAGTTTCATCTCTTTTTGGCTCTCCTGTGCCTTCCTGTGATGAGGGTGGTAATTGGAGGGAAATGACATCATGAGAAAACAAGAGCATCAGAGCAAGGAAATTTTGAATTGAGCAAAGTATTTTACAACAGCTATAGAACACAACTAAAAGACAAAAGTTTTGCAGACTACAAGAGACTTCTAGATATACTCGAAAAGTGCAAAAAAGAAAGTTTTATAAAGGAATCATAATCTCCCTTCAAACCAAGTTCTCTAATGTCAAGTTACAAAATAAACATTTATATGGCATGTATTAAATAGGCAAGTTTCTGGGGCCCCACTCTTGAATCTAAAATTCAGGAGATCTGGGATAAGGTCCAAGCATATATTTTAAATAAGTCTCCCAGATGATTCTGTTATCACAAGTAAAAAAAAACAAAAAAACAAAAAAAAAACAAAACCTTAAAGAGACAAGAGGAAGGGAAGGAAAAAACTGAAAGTTTAAAATATACTACTAATCCAAAAGTTGGTAACTGAGTGATTAGTCATCAAAGACTAACTCCATCGCTTACTAACTATCAAACCTGTAATTATCAAACTGTAATTTTCTGTACCAAAGAAGTTCACATTTTGAGCACAGTGGTCCCTCAATCCAATCAGCAATAAAGACTCAAACACAATTAATGGGAAGCAAGAAGTAACCAGTTCTACCAGAAGTTACAGGTTACATAACTACCATGAGTTATAGGTTACATAGGGTAAGGGGCAATACATGAGGGGTTTCATTGGGTTACAGGCTGATCGCACTATTTCAATGCCTGTAGAAGTAAATCTTCTAAAGAATCTCTTATAACGATCTGATATTACACAAACGAATGGTCAGGCAAACTGATCATTACTACTCAAATTATGATACATACTCTACCCAGTATAATTTAAATTACAACTGATGGCAGCAATCTGCCCAAATCCAGTAAGTAGCAGCAATTTCCAATAATTCTCATGAATATTATTTCAACCACCCCTTCCCTTAATCTGGATTCATGAAGAATAAGGCCACTACCATAGGATGTATGAAGACCTGACCACTGAATCAAACTATGCAATAGCCATGTAGGCCATTTGTGCTGTACATCTGATCAAGAGTTGAGAACACACTAATTATACTTTCAGTTACACCCCTAATATTACAACTATCAAGTAATCCATGCTATTGACCAAACGATCCATGCATGAGCTCCTAACCTTAGCTTCTGAGTCAGAAACAGTTACTCTGAACATTGTTCTTACTTGAGTTCAATCTTCAATTGCTTGATAATTTCTGCTTCCTTTTTCCTTCCATCATCATGTTTCCCTTTCTCTTTATCCTTAGTGGAATCTCTCTCTTTTTCTGACTCTTTTAATTTCTGCTTTTCTCGTTCTCTCTCCTTTTCCTTTTCCCGCTCTCTTTCTCGCTCCTTCTCTTTCTCCCTCCTTTCTCGTTCTCGCTCTTCCTCATCCCGTTTGGACTTAATTTCGTTGACTTCCTCCTGCGATGTCTTTGATGAAGAGGTCTGAGCAGCTAAGTCCTCAGCATCTTGTTTTACATCTGCCGGCTCATCCTTGGGGTCCTCAGTACTAGACTGAGACTGCAGGAGGGCACTGCCACTGCGCAGACGTGTCTGGGAGGACAAAGAAAGAATAGATGCACATCACTTACGGTAACTACACTGTTTTCCTCACTTAAAAACAGTTTGACAAAACTTAACAACAAATAACACAGAAGTACTCTACTCCTTCTGGTTACCTTGTTCAGATCAGACTGGGCTTCTCTCAGTTTCCGTTTATACCGCAGGACCTCCCCTTTCAGCTGGTGATTGTGATTCTGAAGGCTACTGATAAGATGTCGCATCTCCCGATTTATGGGGCCTTAAATACAGCAACAGCAATGTTATGAGGAACTGTGATAAGGGCAAAGGCACAAGGAGAGAAAGCGCAGAACATATCAGGAACCTCTGAGAAAGATTCCTTCACAAAAGAGAAAATTAGACTAAGTTAAAAAAGCAAACACCCTGGCTCTGAACCAAAATGCACACAGGATTTGATGTTAGGTTCTTCGGGACTTCTGAGCTCCAGTTGGTATTAACAAATCCTAGTGATCATGTTGTGTCTTTCAGGAAGGTATTTTCAGCAGACAAAATGCAGAATGGGAGGAGAAAAATTATACCTGCTTGTTCATTGGCAGCAAGGGTCTGCTCAAATTCTATCCTCAGCATTTCATACTCCTTACGGACCTGGGCCAGGGTATCTTCTAGCTGGATAACTTCGGTCCTCAGTTTCTTATGAAGACTAACCTCATCTCGCTACACACAGAGAAAGGAGCCAATCAAAAATTCTTATCAAAATGTGGAAATATCATCATCAGATTTTATTATCATGTCTCCTACATTTGATCTATAAGAACCTAAGAAGAGAAAAAGAAAATGCTAAGAAAAGAAGGAACACTCTGGTAAGTTCCAATTCAATCAATTCAAGCACCAACAGCTATATACACTGACTTGAGAAGTGGCAGAAAACTGAAGAAACAAAGAAATAGCCCCTAACTCTGAAATGTCACAATTTAGTTGAATAAATAATAAAATAGTATATAATGTACAGTAAGGTATCAATATATTAAATTCTATTCATTTGTTAGACACATAGTAAAAGACCAACACAATTCTGGAGGCTACTGGAGGCTCCAATAAATATTACCTTAAGGACTATGGAAGATACAAAAGTGAACTTATGAATAGAAAGTTTCTGCCTTAAAAAAAAAAAAAAAAAAAGATTTACATTTGCCATCACAGGCTGTAATGGCCAGTAAGCAGTGACACAGCTTCCCTCCACCACGCCTCCATGCATTCAAGGATTCAGCCACACATAAACTATTTATATATCTGCTGTTCTCACTACAAGGAGGCCCTTCTCCTATTTTTATCTATCAGTAAACTTGTTTTTAGCCTTAAGGTTCATACTTCATTTTGGGGACTGGAATCAGACATATGATCCTTTAGGGCAAAATACACATGAACCAGCAGAGTAAAGACCTGCAGTCACTCTACAAATGTTTGCTGAATAAATAAGATAAATGTTTGCTGAATAAATCAGATTAACTGCACATGAGAGTAAAATTACAAAATCTATGAGGTAGAAAAGCTCATATACAAAGTGACGCTTTTACCTCAATGAGCTCAACCTGGCGCTGGTGGGTCCCCCTGGTGCCATGAAGCAGGGTCCGAGCCTCATCCAAGTGCGCTTTCAACTGCAGGCTCTCATTGTACAGGACAGAGAACTGTGACTGCATGCAGCGATACTCCGGCGTCTCCTTAACCACTTCCTCCACTGCACTCCGCAACTCCACCTTAGGAAGCCCAAGGAAAAGGAAAATCAGAAACAGAATCTAGCATCTGTGTCCTAGACACTAGACAGGTAATGAAATCTAAACTCACTGATGTCCTACACACAGAGACAAGCTTTATGAAGACTGTGGTGCATCTAACCATTCCTCTAGTTATGTAAAATTAAACCCAAATTAAATTAGAACACCCATGATATACTAGCTGGTACCCAAATTCTTTCTCCAAAGAATAATTTTAATTGATATGTGTCAACCTAGATCTAAGGATGACAGAAGACCCTTAAGAAATCTGTCAGATCTAGGAGCAAAGAAGAGTGCTATAAAATTTGTCAAGATGCTTATGTTTTAGAACATAACTGAGGACACTAATCATTAACTTTTATCTTGTTCTCTTTATGCTCTTCCCAAGCAACTGTTGGCTTTAATTACCCAAATACTTTAATGTTTTCTTTCAGTTCAGGCATCATTATTCAAATATTTACCTAGAAACAAATCAAATTAGAAAAGACAGATGGCTGTGACTGAAAGAGGAAGGGGAAGAATTTCAGATTCCATTTTCTTCCACCTCCCTGAGGATCTGAAGAGAGTAAAATTCTAATGGGCAGATTTGAAAACAAATAGGTTCATTGATTATGTTTCTTGCTCTTTGACAACTACAATCTGCAGAGTCAAATTCTGTGGCCCACATCCAGCAATTTCTGACATAGGAAGGGCCTGCCCTCCAACAGGATGTGCATGCTCCTTGCACACATTTGCTATAAAAGCCCATTTTTAAAATTCATTTTATTTATTTATTTATTTATACAAGAACCAGAGTACAGGCCAGATGCACAGGAGGGTGAGAGGATTCACCAGAGACAGAGAGGGGAACAGAACAGGCAGAATGATGAAATATACTGCTGAGGGGAACAGTGGGCGCGACAGGAGAGGTCTGCAGCGCCATGTGGGACCCTCACCGGCCAGCCAGGATCAAACCAGCACTGCAGAGGCTGCGGACAGCTTCATAGCGTGGCGCTCACCTGCATGCACCACCAGGGGAGGCCCTAAAATTCCTTTTGAGGCCTCACCCTACTTCACCCTACTCCTCATTTCCCCAACAATTCCTCAGTTAAAGCACTTCAATCAGTTTATATGTCTGTTTAGGTTGCATTAAATCCTTTTCATAAAAATGCAAGTAAAAATAAGGAAATATTCAAGTAAATTAAAAGATTTACCAACAAAACTTAACATTTTTCTTTTCCCTCACAAATTATGAGGGCTCACAAGTATGGATGTGAGCTGCTCAGCAAAACATTTCATTGTCCTGCTCCTAAGAGAAGTGCCTCCTACCTTCAGCTTTTCATTTTGCGTCGTGACCTCCTCAAAGTCTTGCCGAAGTTTCTCCAATTCACAGTGACGATTCTGAGCCAACTCTTTGTTCTCTTCAAGCTCTGCATTCATTTCTTCAAACTGGAGAGAAGCAGGAAAATAGTAAAAGAAGAAAAAAGAAAAAGAATTTTTAAATCATTCTCATTCCTAAGCTTCCATCTTCACTGACCCCTCTTCTAGCAAAACCTCACTTCGCTACTTATGAACACAACCAAAGCACCGAGCACAACAGGGTACACCGGGTCAAACAAGGTGTCCTGAGTGAGTCACTGATTTTACCTTCCGGGAATTGATGGTGATCGTGCCTCCATAGAGACTGCTCCCTGCGCCATATACCTTATAACCTTTTGAATTCACCTGCAAAGAAGACAAAGATTATTTGGTGGGAGACCCAAAGATTTCAGTGTGATAACCAAAGTACTTTCAAAGGAGTCCATTTTGCCCCAATTACTACCACCCAAATCCATCCTTTCTGAGTAGACTCCTTAAGATGGTTCTGGCCCTTCAACTATGAATAAAAGCACTTGCCCGTTCCAACACTTCTGCTAAGTGTCGGTTGAGTCGCTGTTCCCTCTTTCGAATTTTGTCAATATCCCACTGCAAGTCATCAATCATGGACTCCAAGACAGACACTCGGGACTCAGCTGTCTCCACTTTACTCTGCAACTTGGAAAACTACATTCCAAAGACAGGTATTCAGAAAAATATAGCAAAAATAAAAAGAACAAGTTAGAAAATGAACGCCTTATATCACAGGTAGGTTCCTTTAACAGTTCTGGGTTTGTTACAACCATGAAAACTGTGTAAGTCTATAAGAACTTAAGAGTCATCAATTTTTCTACCTCTAAGAATCACCATTTCCCTAGATAGACCAAAACCCATCAGAAAATGTGTATTTTTTGAGACAAAATATCGTTGATCTTACAAGCCAAATATTTCAGGTGATAGAAATTCATACATTCAGAAAAGACATCATTACACCCAACTTTCCATCATTACACCCACAAATAAAGAACCCATAAAGAACAAACAGAAAACTTCCATTCTTTTTTCAAAACTGACTACAGAGCAATCTAGAATCAGACACTTTAAATACAGGAAAACTTTTGTTCTGTGTTTATTTAGGAGCTACACATCAGCTAGTATTATTTAATGCTGTAATTAAACTTGTGTCCAAGTCTGGACTGAAAACCCACATTCCTCAAGTTCTACTTGCCTCATTCTCAGTTGATTTTCTATCAACCTCTTCCTCAGTAACATTGTACATGTTTTTTCTATTTAGGGCAGTTCATTATATTGGGGGTTTGATATGTTGTTTTATAAAACCCCATATGATATTTCTTCCGAAAGATAAAGATCATATAAGTTCTTTAAACAAAGAGTCAAGGGAAGTATTCAATTATATTCTTCCCTTAATCTTTCCTTAGACTCTGATCTCTCAGAGCTGTTCCTTAAGCCTGCCCTGCATGCTCTTCAATACAGAAATAGGCTTTCTAGAGTAAGCTGATGTCTGAAGCACTCAGATTTCTGAGTCAGTGTCTGTCCAGGTCCTAGAAACTGCTATCTCTTCTTTCTGCTCAAGTACCTCCTGTGACATGGTGTGATGCTTCTCCTGAAGGAGGTCTGTCAGTTCCTGTAGCCTCATGTTCTCTTGTGCGAGAAAGGAATTCAGCTCCTGCACTGCATCCTCCACTATCAGATTATCTGAGGAAGAAGAACTGTACTTTAGCACTGATGGCATCCAATTTTAAAACTGTGTATCCCACCAAAGTATTCATTTTTATTTTCCTTTTATTTTCCTCAAAGCCTCAAGAAGCAGGCTGGTTTTTATCACCTTCACCTGACAGATGAAGGACCCACAGATAAGATGAGCTGCTACCCTTGTGCTTCTATAAAGGCAGACACAGAGCCAAGGTCACCCAATTCCCATCCCTTTCTAAAAATGCTTCAAAAAAAGAAATGGGGTGGTTCTAGAACTTTATTTTAATAAGCACAAATACCCAACAAACCTACATTTTAAAATTGTAGACAAGAAAAGGTATCTCTAGACAGTGTCAGACTTAACAGCAATAAAAATCTATTTTATAAGGCTATCACAAATTCCTATTAACTAACACCATCATGAAGCATCTCTCTACTAAGAGAGAAATAAAAGGGAAGAGGAAGCAGAAATCTCCATGTTCAAGTGACCATTACAAAACCATGAAGAATAAATAATAGCATAGATTTATAATATTCTGGAATACTGTGCTAGGGCCTCTCGTAAAATTCAAAAAACAAAATGCACACAGACAGCATTTACAAAAAAGATAAGTACATCCACAAAACTTTTTACGCCAAGTTATTATGTTTAAAATTAGAGTCAAGAGATACAAATGTTAGTAAATGAAACCACACACTCACTCACAGGGTACAGGCTGCCTTTTAGAGATAATTATCAGGAAGAAAATTTGTGCTCTCAGAGTAGCCCTTGGCATTACTTTTAAAAACAGCACACAGAATAGTTTGGTCCTGTGGTGGTTTGGTGTTTTCAACTAGGATTGCCCATCAGACTTACTTGTGGAACTTTTATAATAAACGTTTCCCTGACCCCTCCCATGCCAACTAAATTAGAATCTCCATGGGCAGGGGTATGCTCAGAACACTTCCAAAGTGATCTGATTCATAACCCACTTTCTCATTGGACTACCACATGGTTCAAAACGTGAAGCACTAATAAAATACTAACAAGCCACAGAAAATGTTAGAGATGAGGATTCTAAGAAATTTAAATAAAAAGTAAGGCCACAGCCGGCAAACTACACATTGGCATACAAAGATGAGTTCTCACTTGTCCCGCTCTTCCCATCTCCTGCTTCTTGCCTCACCTCCACTGTTGAGCTTCCTGGATAAGAGCTCCACTTTTTCTTGCAACTTATCATAGACCATCACAATCTGGGACACTGCTCGACGGGAGGACTCCACACGCTCCTGAAGCTGAGATTCCATCTCCTCACTGGAACTGCTGGCCAAAGTAGCAAGGAAAGAGAAAGCTGGCTCTTGCCCATCCCCTGAAGACACAGGGGGAAAAAAGAAGCCCCCAAAATTATAAAACTGGAAATACCAAAATCGACTTTTTTCTTCAAATGGAGCGTTTCAAAGCAAAGCGCGACTTCCAAAACACAGACAGCCTGTAGTGGTAGGACCCACCAAATACTCGCCTCTCTCTCGGTCATCTTTCCGTTCCTGATTGCTATCAGAGTCTGGTTCTGGTTCAGGCACAACCAGGGCTTTTCGTTCTGTGAGGAGATCTCCCAAGCCTTGCTCCAGATCGTAACGTTTAAGGATGATACGGATGTTTTCATCAAACTAGGGAAAGGCAGGTACAATTATGAAAAAACAACTTTGGGAATGAAGAGATTTACTAAGAACTGAAATGCTCAAATAAAAATCTGAGTAAATAAAACAAGTTTGCTACCTGACTCCAGTACCGGTTGACAATCAGTAGTGAGGCATCATCGGTGGCCTGTCTTCGCTCCAGTTTTTCAATGTGCTCACGGAGCTCATCTTCAATGGCCTGCCGTTGATCCAGCATTTCTGCCAGCTTGCGATTTTTGGTTTGCAATGTTCGAATGTCTAACTCCTCCTGCGCCAGGAAAGCAATGTTATTAGTGTCCATAAAGAAATTAGACAATCAGCTGTTATAATAGACAAAGGCAAATAAGTTCAATAGTTATTTCTTTTTCTTTTCTTTTCTTTTTTTGTTAAAGATTTATTTTTATTTATCCATTCATACAAGAACCAGGGTACAGGCGAGATTCATGGGAAGGTGAGGGGATTCACCTGAGCTAGAGTGGGGAGCAGAACAGGCAGACTAACAAAATACACTGCTGAGGGGAGCAGCAGGCACGACAGGAAAGGTCTGCTGCTCCAGCTAAGTCAGCCTCCCCTGGATCAGCACTACATTAATCTACTAAGCACTGCCCTTCATTCATTCAAGAGCAGCACCTGGTTCTTCCCTGTCGCGGCCCCAGTCAATATATCTGGGTGTTTTTAACATACATGTGAACAAGTACACATGAGGACAAATCATCTAACCCTCTAGCATCTAGAATGCATCTTGAATTCTTTAACTCCAATGACTACCTCCTCCATTGTTTCAGCTATGTATTTCAAAAGCCACATCTTGGATTTCTGCCATTATCTGGACTGTGTCACATCTGAAAACTTAAATTTTTTTTTAAGATTTATTTTTATTTATTTATAAACACAAGAACTGGGGTGTAGGTCAGAGGTGCAGGGGGTGAGAAGATTAACCAGAGACAGAATGGGGAGCAGAACAGGCAGATCTACTGAAATACACTGCTGAGGGGAGCAGCAGGCAAGACAGGAGAGGTCTGCTGTGCCATGTGGCTAGCTCCTTGACCAGAGATTGATCTCATGCTGCAGTGGCTGGCAATAGCTTGATAGTGCTGAGACTTTAACCCCTGCACAACCAGGAAGGCCCCCACATCTGAAACTTTAAATTCTAACTTCGCATCCCTGAATAAAAACTGTATCTGTTTAGCTATTATCATGCTATTACCCCAATATACCAGCTCTCCCAAATTTTGAATGCTCACCTTTCTCCCTCTCAGTCCCTTCTGTCTCCATTGGCTATACCCTATAGTACATTCCCTCAAACACTTGCCTGTTGGGCTGAATTCTCTAATTCTTTTATTCTATCTCTGCAAACAAGCCCCAGTCTGAATACACATCTCTACTCCATTCCTATATCCAGTATGCCAAGACTTTTAGATAAAATCAGTACACCAGGGAGACCTGCGTCTTTATAAAACAAAACCCTAACCTGAACAGATCCTAGAAATTTGTCCAGAAACATTTCTTTCTTTAACAAGTGAGCTATGTCTTAATCTCTGCTGAGACAGGATCAAACTCTCCCAACTCATCAAGAGGACTTTGCTTCTTATAGAAGCCACTGCATAGAAAGCTCTTCAATTCCCCATTGACCTGCTCACACAACTTATCACCCTATGCACACATTTTTAAAACTTCAATTTGTGCTCATGATCCAGTTCTCTTCTATATCTGCAACAATGTCACTCCAAGATTTTCCAACTGTACTACTTTACTAATACTGTTAGTAAACATAGCCTCATCCTCTTCTCTGAGCACTGCCTGCCCCTTCCTGCTCTAACTGAAACCTGGAGGAGACACTGTTTTCCTGCAGGCTTCTCCAGTGGTGGTTGTTTCTCTCCCACAACCTTTAAAGCCCTGGGCCTGGAATTAGGTGGGTATCCTCCTTGTTTTCCAATGGCACTTCCCAGGCCATTATCCACTTAGTTCCCTAAAATTGCCGAGCTTTGCAGCTCAAGCTGCTGGGCTGTTCCGCCTGTAACCTGCCTGGCTAACTTGTCTGTAAAGGCCCAGGTCACTTCCCCACATGTCCTGAAGATTTAGCACCTACTTTATTATCACTCTCTCCAATACTATTCCTGTCATGGTTCTGAATGACTTCAATGCCCACACAGATGATCTTTCCTATAGCTTGGATCATCAAGTTGCAGATCTCTTCTCTAATCCTCTTGTTCTCTACCTCCTTCAGCCACCAGACTTGGTGTTTTATTTTACTTCAATACCTCTCCATAGCATTGGCCTTACTCTTTTTCCTTATCCCTCTCATCTCATATTCTTTTTTTTCTTTTTCATCTCATATTCTTTTTGTTTTTTAACTTTTTTTTTAATAGAGGCATGTTTTATTTATTTGTTTGTTTCTTTGTTTGTTTGTTTCTTTATACATGCACTGGGTACACAGTCAGAAGCGCGGGAGGGTGAGAGAATTCACCAGAGTCAGAGCGGGGAGCAGAGCAGGCAGAAGGACCGAAGTACACTGCTGGAGGGGAGCAGTGGGCGGCAGCAGAGGTCTGCGCACCATGTGGGACCCTCCTCCGGTGGCCGGGGAGCAGCCAGGGATCGAACTAGCGCTGCAGAGGCTGCGGGCAGCTTCGCAACCCAGCGCTTAACCACTGCGCCACCGGGAAGGCCCCACATCTCATATTCTTTTAAGCTCACTGCAATCAAGTTTCCATCTCCACCACTAAAACATGGTTCTTGTCAAGTTACCGAAGAGCATTTTACTGCTAGATCTATGTCTCAATTCTCCCCTTAGTGAACCCACCTGCAGCATTTAATCAACTCCTTCTTGAAACACTTTCTTCATATGTTTCTGGGACTCCACTCTCTCATTCTCCTCCTAGATCACATATTTCCCCTCTTTTTGGGGCTCTTTGGCCAGTCTCTTCTCAGCTTGACATGAAAACTCTGCATGCTGTTCTCAGACCTCCTCTTTATGCTCAGTTCTTAGAGGACAGCCTCTAGCCTTATGGATTTAAATATCACCTACAAAATGGTTCCCACATGTATAGCTTTGCCAAGACCTCTTCGCAGACTGCAGATTACTACATACAACTAACTATTCACTCAGAGGTTTAATAAATACCTCAGACTTGTATGCCCAAAGCCAAACTCACAATTTATCTTCCACAGCTTCCAAAAATATGCTCTGTTCATATCCCTCCTCAGCTCAGTAAATGGAAACTCATTATTTCCAAAATCCTGGGATCATTTTGTATTTGCATCATCCAGTCCATCAGGAAATCTTATCAAAACTATATCTACGGTGGTCCAAGTCACTATGATCCCTCATCAAAATTACTGCATCGGCCTCCAATAGCACTTTAGTGCCCGGTACCAAGTCCTGACGGCCTGCCAGATTTCAGCACAGTTCCAGTGGACAGCTCCATTCACAGTCTGTGTCCCTACTTGAAGCGCACTTTGGAGTCTCCTAGTTTTGTATTCCAGTCTCAGCTGGCTCACTATAGCAACCTCAAAGTGCAGAGGAGGGGTTAATGCCTTCAAGGATAATTTTCAACCAACCGGGGTAGGAATCACTGATACGTGCCCAGCTGCCCACCCTTAGAGATGGTGTGGAGAGGAAAGAGATAGAAAAGGAGCAAGAGAACAATTCCACAAGGGCAATTCCTGCTAAGAACCCTTGATCATCTACAATCTGTTCTCAAAAAATAGGTCAGAACATTCTACTCCCCTGCTTAAGGACCCTGCAATGGCTCCCCACTGCCCTCTGGCTGACGTCCTAACTGGGATGTGTGCTTCCCTTAGAGCAAGTGGTTATCCCTATAAACAACATCACCTCATGCTACTCTAACAATCTGATTCCTTGTTAGTGCCACCCTACAAACTGAAGTCCAGGGGCTAATCCCAATGCAAAGCGCAGTGTTGGGCAAATAACAGATACTCAACAAATATATATATAAATTGAATGAATAAATGTCCTTGGAATGCTAAGACAAAAAAATTCCCTGTACCAGCGTGGTGTAACTGAACCCCAGAAGGCCTCAGAAATGATATTTCATCAACAATTTACTCGGAATTTCCTATTATTCTTTCTGATCCTCCGTCTCAAAACAAGTTACAGGTGTGGGTTTGTAAGCTAAATAAATATAAAACACTTTAACACCCTATCCCCAGGCAGAATTCTAAAACACACATCAGATTCAGATCAAAACCTAGCATAGTGAGGTTCTGATGACTAATAGACTTATTACTATGACTTTGGGGGCATAACAGTCTAATTTAACTGTTAACTCTACAAGAACAAGGACAATATCTATTTTATTCGCCAACTTGTTCATGCTGTTTAGCCCAAGAATAATTTTTAATAGCTCACATACATTGAATACATGTTAAAGATAATATTTAATCTTTAACAAGGACTGTCATTTTACTGTCCAGACCCAAAGAGGTAGGTACTGTAATTACATTTCACAGACAAGGAAACAAAAGGCCCAGAGAGAGTAACGAGAAGCCACCAAGCTGAGGGTCAACTCCAGGCAGTCTGACCTCTCCAATACACTCTCAATGATTTTGCTACACTGCCTCTTAGTGCTGGGACCAAACTTGCAGTGAATGAAGAACAAATATATAGCTTTCTTCTGCTAAATAACTATAATCAATGCTTTATCAGGGACCAGGCTCAAAAGAATAAAACCACACCTTTGGAAATGAAGGTCAAATATCAATATATCTCTTCCTCAGAGCTGAGTACTACATCATTTCACCTACTTGGGTCCCTCTTCTTTTCAAGTTGACTCCTCATACTCCAAAAGACTCTCACTAATTCTTACTTTAAGGTTACAGGTAAAAGAAGAAAAGTTCACTCTCAGCACATTGTTTCCACATACCGTTGAAGAGACACCTCCTAGCTTAATTGTTTCCACCGTGGTCCCTGAATCTTCAACAGCTGTCTTCTTCTCTGGTGGCATGGAGGTGCCAGGTTCTCCAGCTGCTCTTTTATTTCCAATTCCTGACATCTTGACACAAGATGTTTTCCTGGAGGGAAAAGGGGCAGAAACTGAGGTTACATATGCTAAGAGATCAGCAAGAAAGAAACCAGCTAGGATGTAAAAATCAGCAACTCTCCCAGCACACCCTATAGCCTGGATACATTAACTCCACACTGAGCAACATAATCCCCAAATTCCTCTTGAAAAGAAAAAAGTAAATTGTGGAGTAAGAATCAGAGCTCAACTGACATGACTACAAATCTCTAAATAGGATATTAATATGGAATAAGACAATGAGCAGAATGTGAAAAGACCAAGACAATTTTCAGAAACCTCACTTCCTGAAATGCCAAAATCAGAAATACAGAAATTAATTCTATAATACTGGAAGAATCACAGCTGAAAGAGAGCTGGGAGATGGACACCTCATTTATCATCTCTAAGCCTGTGTCCTAAACCAGCAATAACAACAGACATGCTTCCTATGCCACTTAGAGGGAATGAATAAGCATAAAAAAAAAAAAACGCAGCATAATGCCTAGCATTAAGTACTCAGAAATGCTAGCTCTCCTTTTCATATCTGCAGCATTTTTCCTTTTTTCAAACACTCCCCCATGAGTCTCTGCAACCCTAGGGAAGCTGGACTTAATTCCACAGTCAAGTATCTACCTCTTCAGGTGCCGTGTCGCCTTGAAGCGGTGAGTTCTCCAAGAGCTTCAGTTTCCTTTTACGATGGAAGCGAATAAATATCTTGCAGCCCCACCAGGACCCCAGGATTTCAGAGCTCAAAGGAGGAGGTGTGGATGCTAAAGCACTTGGCTACTTTTGGAAGCAGCTCTGCCATGACGGAGACCACGCACGACTCTGCTTCCAATTCAAGCTCCAGGAGCGCGGTTACCGGTGGCAGCAACGTTAGACGTAGCCTGAAGAGAGAGAAGACGGCGGCGGACAGGGCCGCAATCCCACTCGCGAGGAGCCAAGGACCCCAGCCTCCGGCGCGGCCAACCTCAGGCCCGGGAGAGGAAGGCCACGGAACTGAGAGGATGGAGGTTTCCGAGGCCCCGCACAGTCCGGTCGCGCCAAGCCTCGGCGGGTATCTAACCTGGGTTTCCTCAACTCGCGCCCCCGGGGAGCGGAACTCCCGGCAGTTGTGCGCCAAGGTCCGCTCAGTCCCCCGCCTCACCCAGACGCGCAGGCGAAGACCCCGCGAAGGTTTCGGGTGGCAGGACCCGGGACAGGAAGAAGGGGGGAAACAGGAAGTCGCTGCAACCCGAACGTGACGCCAGAGACCCAGCCGGGCGGAAGTGACGCGCCGCCTCGGGGACGCCATGCTCCCAGGAGGCAGCGCCGTTGCCGTGGCAACGCCCGGCGGTTGAAGGGCGACTCCAGTAGACGCGATTCTCGCGGAGTCCGTAGGGACAGCTCCTGGTTTCTTTGGCTGGTTTGTTCCCTTCGCCACTGCAGCCCGGTTTCTCTAGGATACAGCGCCTTGTTCTGTTGCCTGTTACTGGGCCGGCCGTGAGTCGTTGAGACTGCTGATTGGCTGACTGTGCCGTCCATCTCCGGAGCTGGCCTCAGAAACCTCCGGAAAATGTTACTCGGAGCCTGTTTGGGCTAAAAGGGCGGGCTCTGAAGGAAATCCCAAAGCGTTGATGATTTCAGGGCTGGTACATTTTTCCTACCGGGAACTATATAAGGCTCTGCCTACGCATTGGAATAACTTGGGGGAGTTTTTTAAATTTTTCTAGAGTAGGACCTGGGCATCGGCTCTTTTTAAAGCTTTCCCTCAACCCTCGTCCACCCCAGAGAATCTGACGGGCGAACAGAATTGACAACGACTGTTTTTTTTGTTTTGTTTTGTTTTTTAAAATATTTTATTTATTTATTTATACAAGAACCGGGGTACAGGCCAGAGATTCGGAGCGTGAGAGGATTCACCAGAGACAGTGGGGAGCAGAACAGGCAGAGTGATGAAATACACTGCTGAGGGGAGCAGCGGGCGGCAGGAGAGGTCTGCTGCGCCATGTGGGTATCTCCCTGGCTAGCTGGGAATCGAACCCGCGCTGCAGAGGCTTTGGACAGCTTCAGAGTGCAGCGCTCAACCGCCTGCGCCACCAAGGAGGCCCGACAACTGCTGTTTTTGTGTTTTTTTGGAGCAAGATATTGACAAGGAAAAAGATAAGAAATACAAATCAATAAGTTTCTGATAGTAACACAAGTCTGTTTTAAGCTAATAAGTATTCATATTAAGCAATAACAAGCTATTTCCTGCTCAGCTAAACTAACGTCTGCGTTTTCATGATAAAACAGTGATCTATCAAGAAAGAGCTGTGTGCCTTGCAGAACTGAAAAGTTACCTGCTGACGTCAGAGAGGTGACAGAAGTGGAAGAACGATTGCTCTATCTATAAAATGAAAAAAGAAATGTTGGCATCTTTGAGTAAAAGATCAAACCTAATCCACTCTGAATTTCTTCTGTTCTAGGAAGACACTGGTCCTTGTATTCTCCTAACCTGTGGGTCTTAAGCTGTAGTTGAAGTAAGGTGAACAATGGGAAACCAAGTGCATTAGGCTGCCTGAAACTAGACCGCCTTGCCTAATCTGGAAGGAAGTATCTAACTCCAAGTAGACTTCACCAAACTGTATTATGTTTGGTGAAGCAGAAGCCTAAGAATCCTGTTTGGAGAGCCACCCACTGAAAAGCATTGCATGAGACCCCAACTCATTCTTTGATCATCCTTTGGCTGCTTTACTCAGGGCAAGCCTTGCCTCTAAAACCACTGGATGGAAGCAAAGCTTCTTCTAGTGCAAAGTCTGTAAACTACAGGTTCACAGGCTTTATTTGACCAATGGATATGCTTTGTTTATTTTTAACCATATTAGGTATCCTTTATGGTTAATAACAAAAAAATATACTTTTTAACATTTATTTTTTTAAAAGATTTATTTATACAAGAACCGGGGTACAGGCCGGAAGTGCAGGAGGGTGAGAGGATTCACCAGAGACAGAGCAGGGAACAGAACAGGCAGAATGACTGAAATACACTGCTGAGGGGAGCAACAGGTGAGACAGGAGAGGCCTGCCACACCATGTGGGTTGCTCTGCTGCCGGCGGGGATTGAACCAGCACTGCAGAGGCTGTGGGCAGCTTCACAGTGCTGCACTCAACCGCATGTGCCACTGTTATAGGACAGGGAGAGGGTCAGCCCAAACCCCGCAAACCTGCCTATTCTAAATGGGTTCTGCCATCCGCCGCATCAATACAAAACATATAAGACTTTAATGGGAAGGAACTTTAATAAAACTAGGAAACAATACAGGTAAGGCAAAGAGTCTAGTTTCTAAATGAAGCACCCAAAGTTACCCGTCCCCTCGTGGATAAAAGTCCATCCAAATGGGATTGGCCCAGAGCAAAGCCCCAAAGCCTGCCACAAGTCTAAAGCATCTTCCAGTGGGGACCCACAGAAAAGGGTCAGAAACAATCAGACAAGCCCAGAAGGAAAAGAGCAAAATCAACATCAAGATAAAAGCTGCCATGGTCACCTCTCCACGGGTCTCCCCCACATCTGTGTCACCCAGTCCACGACCAAAAGACAAGCGCAGTTTCTTCATGTGTCTCTAGGCTCCATGCACCTCCTCCAGGTCTCCTGGCTCCATCCTGCTTCCTTCCTCAGTCTCTTCTGCTGCTTCTTCTCTTCCTGCTCAGCTCCACCCTCCCTTGGGTGGGGCAGGGAACCTCCCCCTTTCCTGGGGACCACCCTGTTACACCACCAGGGAGGCCCTGTACTTGTTAACATTTAAAATATGGGTATTTTATACAAGAATCCAAATTGTCAACTTCTCTTGAAAATGTTGAAGACCTAACACTAGCCTACTCTTCCTGCCTTTTCACATTGCCAAGAGCCATGTAGCCTTCCTCTTTTATTCATGGGCCATGTTATTCCTGTTTATCGCAGTCGCCACTATCACTCCCTAACAGTTAAGTTTCATTTACATATTGTCATCCATGTGCTGTGTTGTGTGTGATAAACCAACCACTGACTATAGGTGGATACTGTACCCAGTATCTATTCCCTCGCTTTCACTTTTAACAGAACAGAACCAAGATTTTATTCATATTTCCATATAGCCCCCATATGTCTTAGGGGAATCTGAGTTCAATTTCATATCCAAGTGAGACAGGGCAAGCTAGGGTTATTAGGCAGTTTTAGGACAGTGCAAGAGGGGACCTTTGAAGAATTCAGGAAGGCTTCAGAGATAAGGACGAGCAAGGAAATAAAACCAATTCCATTGGGAAATACAAACATCCCAGCACCAAAGATAATCTTGTTAAGGATGGTCCTGGTTTTCTTCAAATGATAAGATAGTGTAAAGATGCTCACCAGGAGGGCTAGACCATAAAGATAAAGATATAACAAATGGGGAAAGACAGACCTGTTAGATAAGGAATGTGAAGATCTCCCACTCAGTAGCAAATTAAGTGAGACAGCCAAAAACTGACCAATCACAAAGAGACTGGTAGAGCTTTAGAATAATCAAGGAAAGAAAGTATATATTCCCTGAGACACGACTTCACTTTGGCTTCCTTGCCCCTCCCAGGCCTGGTTCCCTGGCCTGGGAGTCCCACTTTATTTCTGTTCTTTTTTCTCCTCAATAAACTTTTTCTTCTTCTAAACAAACCTGCGCTTCTCGCTTGCTTGCCTGAGCGTCTGCGAAGTTCCTGCTGCGGCTTCATGAGACACCAACCCGTGGGGGGTCTGGCGGCTGGGGCTCAGTGCTGCTCTGCAGCCTGAAATCCGATCCTGGCTGGGAGACTAGGCCTGACAATTCTGGTATCACAAGGATTGTCCTAATATAAATTGTAAGTCCCCACCTCCCAAAGAACAAACTCCTACTCTTAACAATGAACAGGTTATTCAGGATGAGTTGCTTGGCACACTAAGACTAAAGTTTTCTTTACTTTGTTGTGTAAGGCTTGAAGCAGGAAACGACCGAAATTGATGATGAAGACAACATAGAGGTGGGCAGAGTTGAGAGAATCTCGGGAATGGAGCCGAAAAATCAGTTAGGTTATCCCTAACTTCAACACACGCTTGAGTATGCTAGTGTAGATATTGAGAAGAAACCTTTATAGACCTTTTCAACTCTCACCAGGTAGATAATCATCTTCTCCAGCTACTGGTGAAAAAATTTTTGAAGGCCCCACACAGTCATCTGACATCTTCCTCAAAGCTTGTTCTAATCCAAAAGGTAGCCTCATTCTAGAGAATTAGGGAAATGGAATAGATAAGGAAGCCAGAAAATTTCCTCATTCACCACATTCTCCATTTCTAATCAGCCATCATCTGTTCAACATCTTAATCAAGAAAAAAGAATAACCCTAGAAAAATAAGTTTGGCCCTTTTTAAAAGATCACAGTACTGCATTTGCTGTGATAAAGAAGAGTTAATATTTTATATCACTTATCTTTCAAAACATTGTCTCCTATTTTAAGTAACATGTTAGCAATACCTTTTTTTAAAAGAGAAAACAGAACATTTAATTATCTTTTCCAAGTCACTTAGCGTTTGTCCAAGGCCCCACATCTTATGCTTTGCAGCCCATCTTCATTACACAGTTCTGCCGCAAGGTGGCAGCAGGCAACATGCCTCCATCCTCAGTTCGGAGCTTGGTTTGTGGCTTACTGTACTAACCCTTATTCATGTCTTCACCCTAAACCTTAGAAAGCTAGGCAAGCACTTAGAGCGGGCTTAATATGGTCATAAAAGACAAAATTAAGGTACTTGGGATTTTTAACCATTTTTTCCTATGCTTCCTGAAAATGTTTTGCTCTAAGATTGTTGTTGAACTCCATGCATTCCAGTATTCCATGAGCTCTGGCCTGGGTTATTTGTGTGCTAAAGATAATTTTAGAAGTACCTTATTTGCCCTCTCAGGGCTGACCGGAATTGAGGCAGGGAAGCCAGTCTTCATACCCTTGATTCAGTCAGTCACTGGACGTGGCTACCAGGGGCCTGGGAAGGGGGCTGGAGCTTGAGGAGGTGGCTTTCTTCAATGAAGGGCAAACTCTGGAGGGAACTCAGCTGCGTGCTGTTGGCATCCAACAGGCCCAACCACTGGGGAAAATGAGTTTTTCAGTTATAAAGTTTTTCAGTTTTAAAGCCAGAGGACAGAGATGGTCCTTACTGGAGGTCCTAAAGCTGTGAAAGATGAGGAAAAGTTGCCTTATGGTCTTGCTAAGAGACATAGGGGCCTGGGGCTCCCACCTGAGTTGCTGAAAGGTGATCCTGTGCCCAGCACACACAAATTCCCGTTTCCCTTTCAGTTGGTGGTTTGTAAAACTATTTTACCTATGAGTTATGGGCTCTGTTTTTATTCCAGCAGAGAGGAGAATGGAAGGAGAGTCCCTTTCCCAATACTTTTAATAACCCAGTGCTGGGCCTCCCAGGTGGCACAGCAGGTTGAGCGCAGTGCGGGGTAGCTGTCTGCTGCCTCTGCAGTACAGGTTCAATGCCCGGCCAGCCAGGGAGATACCCACATGGCGCAGCAGACCTCTTCTGCCGGGCCCGCTGCTCCCCTTAGCAGTGTTTTCGGTCCATCTGCCTGTTCTGCTCCCCGCTCTGTCTCTGGTGAATTCTCTCACCCTCCCGCGCCTCTGGCCTGTACCCCAGTTCTTGTATAAATAAAATAAATCTTTAAAAAAAAAAAAAACCAGTGCTAGCAACTGAATTATGTCCTCCCTAAGTTCAGATGTTGAAGCCCTAACTTTCACTGTAATGGCATTAGGAGATAGGACTTTGGGGAGATAATTAGATTTAGATGATTTAGATGAGTCATGAGGATGGTACTGCATGGCGGCATTAGTGACCTTATAAGAATAGACACCAGCTCTCTCTGCTATGTGAGGACACAGAAGGCCAGATCTTGCAACCAGGAAATGGCACTCACCATGAACCCAAATAGCCAGGACCTTGATCTTGGACTTCAAGCCCCAGAACTGTGAGAAAAAAATGCCTGTTGTTTATGTTATCCTATCTGTGGCATTTTGTTACAGCAACCCTCACAAACTAATACAGCCAAGGTTATCAGTCTTGTTAATATGTCCTATATAATTAAAAATGTCTATTAGATTTAATTAGCTTGGGTTTCATTATGTATGTGGTTGAATGTGTTAAAAAGAATATTGGATGTTTGCATCTCCCATGGCTTTTCTATGGAAAATCTTTGTTTAATTTCCCATTGGATTGTTTTATTCTTCTAATGCATTTTCAGGAAGTCTTCATATATTACAGAGTAACCTCTAGTATCTTATTTATGTGACCAATATTTTCTCCAGCCTTGTCCTTTATTTCCCTTTTGCTAAATTTTTGTTTTCTTTACTGTTACTTGTTTACTATAAGGGAGTTTAAAATTGTTATGTCAAATGTGTCAGTATTTTCTTTGGGTATCATCATAAAAGGAAAAGTATTAATTCCAAAATAATAAAAATGTTCTATATTTTCATTTAGCTCTTCATTATGCCTTTGCCTGTGATTCAGTTGTAATTATTTTTATACCTGATGTAGATAAAAACCATTTTTTCCAGAGGATAAACAACGGACATTGCTTATACTTTAATTGAATAATCAATTAGTTCCTCTACTGATTGGAAATTTCACCTTTATCATTCTAACTTCTCATGTTTCTTTTTTGGAAAAAAAAAATGAAACAAAAAGGTTTCTGTGAGAAGAATCAGGCCCTTCTCTTTAAAGATTTATTTTTTTTATACAAGAGCTGGGGTATATGCCAGAGGCCTGGGAGGGTGAGAGGATTCACCAGAGACAGAGCAGGGAGCAGGACAGGCAGATGATAGAAATACACTGCTGAGGGGAGCAGCAGGCACGACAGGAGAGGTCTGCTGCGCCATGTGGGATTCTCGCTGGCTGGCCAGGATCGAACCTGCACCACAGTGGCTGCAGACAGCTTCACAGCGCAGCCCTCAACCTGCTGCGCCACTGGGGAGGCCCCCCTTCTTTTTATACTTTATTTAACTGGATCCATAATTCACATAGCTGTAGCAGAGACTCTCTTAACCAGTATTCTCAATTAGTTCTTGAACTATATCTCTTCCAACCAGAAAGGAAAGTCACAATAAAATAATTTCCTCCACAGTGGTAGAGGCTTCTCCAGTCCAATTGTGCCTCAGGAAACCTAATTATTAGATTTATTATCAAATTTACAATGGCCACTATTATAGGAGCAGAGAATCAAAACAATCTTTAAACTTTATAAACAAAAGTCCATTGAGATTTTGATATAGTGTATTACATTTCTAGAAGAATGTGGGGATAAATGAACATTTTCTAACATATTTAGTTTTCTCAACTACGAAAACATCTTTCTCCATTTTCTCAAGTCTTCCTATGTTTCAGTAAAGTTTCATTTTTTTATTTTAATTATTATCCAGTTTATATCTAGAAAATGCATAGGTTATGTTTCTAAAGAGAATAACAATTTAAATTCTATTTTCCAATTGGTTATAAGTACCAGATTGGAAAGATATATATCTATTTTTATTTTGACTTACCCTTATTACCTTAAAAAAAACTCTCTTCCTGATTTCTTGGAATTTTGGAGGGGATTGGACAGCAATCACATTATGTGCAAATATTTTTTTTGTTTCCTTTCCAATATGTATCACTCCTTTTATTCCTTATCTCATTATATCTTGAAGAAAATAATACTGAAAACGCAATAACTCATGTATTTTTTTTTCTCACTATATGTATATTTTCAGTCCATACCAACCATCATACATGTTGTCTCTCAGAAATTAACATCCGGGGGCCTCCCTGGTGGTGCAAGGGGTTAAGCACCGCACTGTGAAGCAATCAACAGTCATTATAGCACCAGTTCAATCCCAGCCGGCCAACGAGCAACCCACATGGTGCAGTAGACCTCTCGTGTCTTGCCCGCTACCCCCCTCAGCAGTATATTTCAGATAGTCGGCCTGTTATGTTGCCCACTCTGTCTCTGGTGAATCCTCTCACCCCTCACATCTCCAGCCTGTACCCCAACTCTTGTATGCATAAATAAATAAATAAATCTTTTTTAAAAAAAAGGAAATTAACGGCTGAGTGTGCTTGTGTGATAGAACTCTCATTTATTAATCACCATGTCCCATCTGTGTCACCCATCTAAATCCTAACTGGTGCATGATTATAGATGTACAGGGGAAAAAAATAACAAAACAAAATAAAAGACAATTATAAACCAGAAACATCCTGCAGGGGAGGAGGAGGGTAGAGGGATCAGCTTTTAAATGAATCTAAGACAATAAAGGAGAATATCAATATAACTAACACAGAATATCAATTTAAGCACATATTGAGTCTAACAAACTATGCTTATGAAGATAATATTCTCATACCAATACCATAGTTATACCAATACCTTCAGTTATGAATTTCTGATACCTGAAGGCATGCAGTGGTAGCATATGGCCAGGAACCCAGGAATGTTTAGCATCTTGCATTATCAGCACCATCACCCCCACCTCAGAGGAAAAATAAGGATAAATTCACTGACCCACCTCAGAGTAAGAATAAGAATAATTCACTGGCTAAGAACACCATTCCAGTTAGCTAAAGAGTTGTGAAATCTGCTGAAACTGCACCCCAGCTGTTGTAAAGTTCTCCAGGAAGGGCCACCACCATGCCCTCCCGGATACATCTGGCATTTCACCAGAACCTCAGGAAACACCTTGACTTTGAACAAATACATACTGACATACAGTAAATTGAAGTTGACATCTCTTATCTTACAAGTAGTCTATGCACATTTGAAGCTCACTTGATTTTAAGTATCTCCTGCTGAAGGCATTTATGAAGTAGGTGATATGTGATCTTATTTGGAGCAGTTGAGAGTTCAGGTGACATTCCTCCCCTATGCTTACATCCAAGTATAGTTCTGATCTGTAACATTTACCCTTCATAATGGATTAAGTCATTATACCTAACATTGAACTAAAACCTCAAGTTACATTTCATGGATTCACCTAGAAGCTGGGTTAATTTGCACTTTGTAATTGAATAAGGCTTTAAAAGTAATTGGATACCAGAGTAACAGTAACTTCAAAGATATAGTGGCAAGGATACTTTACCCAAACATGTCTAAGCCGTGGAGCACATTTTGACACTACATTGACATTTCAATTAGTTAACCTTGAAGACTAATTTCTTCCAATAATACACATGTTCTCTTTCTTTGCATGCACATACTTTTATTAATATAGCAATTGTGTGGATACTTAAAACTGAGTGATGACCAAGCCTAGTAAGATTAGCTTATCAACATTTAGCATATCAACAAAGAAATGTACCATGTCAAGCTGCCATATGCTAAAATATTAGAAGTACTGAACATCTCCTTTTGTACTTTATTTTTGTGATGACTGCCCTACTTTAAGCGAGTGCCAATCAGTTAACTTCTATTAAAAGTTTGAAATATGTCATACCCAAAGATCCAGCAATTAGTAGTCTAAAGAAAACAAGATCAAAGAAGTGCTTAAATATAACTCTACAAAAAAATGTTTAGCATTATTTATAATTTTAAAATTTCAGTATCTACCTAGCCACATTACAGTATGTCCATAGTATAGAATTCTACAGAGCAATTAAAATTGTTGTATACATCTGTATTTCCTTTTTAATTTTTAAATTTTTTTATATTTTTTTACATCATTGTTCATTTTTTTTAAAGATTTACTTATTTATGCATACAAGAACTGGGGTATAGGCCAGAGGTGTGGGGGGTTAGAGGATTTACCAGAGACAGAAGAGTGGGGAACAGAACAGGCAGATTGACTGAAATACACTGCTGAGGGGAGCAGAGTGTGATAGCACACAAGTCAGGAGAGGTCTGCTATGCCATGGGGGTAGCTCCCTGGCCGGGGATGGAACTCATGCTGCAGTGGCTGGGGATAGCTTCATAGGTTGAGTCTTTTTTTTTTTTTTAGATGGTAAATTTTATGTTACATATTTTACCACAATGAAAAAAGATTGGGGGAAAGAATGATTAGATAAATAGCTTTAGCAATATTACCGGTATGGAAAATAACAATATAGGGTTCCTTTTTTTATTTTTTTTTTTTTGATGGTGACATACTTTTTTTTTTTAATTAATAAATTTTATTTTTATATTCCCCATACAATTGCAATCCCCCCATTCTGACCCGAAACCCTCCCCTCCCGCCCTCCACCCCCCAAAAAGTGTCTCTGGTTCATAGTTTTTGTTGATTTTGATTTTCACTTTCTTATAGTTATTCATTTTCCTGGTACCTTATTTAAGTTTTCTAGATCCCTGCTATGAGTGAGACCATCCGGTATTTTTCTTTTTCTTTTTGGCTTATTTCACTGAGCATGATCCCTTCCAGCGCCATCCATGTTGCTGCAAATTGCATGTGTTTATCTTTTTTGAATGCTGAGTAATATTCCATGGTATATATGTACCACATCTTCTTGATCCAGTCATCTATTTTTGGGCATTTGGGCTGTTTCCAAAGCTTAGCTATTGTAAATAGTGCTGCTATAAACATAGGGGTGCAGGTGTTCTTTGGAATTGATGTTTCTGTGTTCTTTGGGTAAATACCTAGGAGTGGAATTGCTGGATCCTGTGGAAGCTCTATGTTTAGTAGGTCCAGAAATCTCCACACAGCTCTCCATAGTGATTGGACCAGTTTGCACTCCCACCAACAGTGCAGAAGAGTTCCTTTTTCTCCACAACCTCGCCAACATTTGTTGTTGCTAGTTTTTTTAATATGTGCCATTCTCACTAGTGTAAGATGGTATCTCATGATAGTTTTGATTTGCATTTCCCTGATTGCAAGTGATGTTGAACATTTTTTCATATGCCTGTTGGCCATTCGCATTTCCTCTTCAGAGAAGTTTCTTTTTAGTTCCTCTGTCCATTTTTTGACTGGATTATTTTCTTTGTTGTTGTTGAGTCTCATCAGCTCTTTGCAGATTTTTGTGATCAGTCCTTTATCATTAGTGTTGTGTGCAAAAATTTTCTCCCAGTTGGTGGGGTTTCTCTTTGTTTTTGTTATTGTCTCTTTTGCTGTGCAGAAGCTCTTTAATTTGATGTAGTCCCAGCTGTTGATCTTTGCCTTCACTATCACTGCTTTGGGTGATGTGTCTGTAAAGATGTCTTTGATATGCAAATCACGTAGTGTTTCGCCTATATTTCCTTCTATGTATTTTATGGTTTCAGGTCTTATGTCTAGTTCTTTAATCCATTTTGAGTTGATTTTTGTATATGGTGTGAGGTAGTGGTCAAGCTTCATTCTTTTGCATGTAGCGACCCAGTTTTCCCAGCACCATTTATTGAACAAACTTTCTTTGCTCCAATGCATAGTCTTTGCTCCTTTGTCAAAGATTAGTTGACCATAAATCTGTGGGTTTATTTCTGGATTTTCTATTCGATTCCATTGGTCTGCATGTCTGTTCTTGTTCCAATACCATGCAGTTTTGATGATTATGGCTTTGTAGTAGAGTTTGAAGTCTGGGAGTGTGATGCCTCCATTCCCTTCTTTTTTTTTTTCAGGAGAGCTTTGGCTATTCGGGGTTTTTTGTGATTCCATATGAATTTCATCAATAATTGTTCTATTTCTTTGAAGAATGACATTGAAATTTTGATTGGAATAGCATTGAATCTGTATATTGCTTTTGGTAGGATGGCCATTTTGATAATGTTTATTCTCCCAATCCATGAGCAGGGGATGTCTTTCCATTTCTTTGTGTCTTCTTCTATTTCTTTTAACAGTGTTTTATAGTTTTCTTTGTATAGGTCCTTTACCTCTTTTGTTAGATTTATTCCCAAATATTTGATTTTTTTAGTTTCAATAATAAAAGGGATGGTTTTTTTGATTTATTCTTCTTCAGATTTATTATTTTTATATAGGAAGGCTACTGACTTTTGCGTGTTGATTTTGTATCCAGCCACTTTACTGAACTGATTGATGAGTTGAATTAGTTTTTCTGTGGAGTTTTTGGGGTTCTCTATGTATATTATCATATCATCTGCAAAGAGTGATAGTTTGACTTCTTCTTTTCCTATTTGGATTCCTTGGATGTCTTTCTCTTGTCTTATTGCCCTGGCTAGGACTTCCAGTATTATATTGAAAAGCAGTGGTGAAAGTGGACATCCTTGTCTTGTTCCAGATCTTAATGGAATTGCTTTCAGCTTTTCACCATTGAGAATGATACTGGCAGTTGGCTTGTCATATATGGCCTTTATGATGTTGAGGTACGTTCCTTGTATCCCAAGAATTTCAAGGGCTTTTATCATGAATGGGTGTTGCACTTTGTCGAAAGCTTTCTCAGCATCTATTGATATTATCATATGGTTTTTATATTTCTTTTTGTTGATGTGTTGGATAACGTTGATTGATTTTCGGATGTTAAACCATCCTTGTGTCCCTGGAATGAATCCTACTTGGTCGTGGTGAATTACCTTGTGGATACACTGTTGGATTCTGATAGCTAAAATTTTATTGAGGATTTTTGCATCAGTGTTCATTAGGGAGATTGGCCTATAGTTTTCTTTTTTTGTGTTGTCCTTGTTCGGTTTTGGTATTAGTGTAATGTTGGCTTCAGAGAACGTGTTAGGTATTATACCTTCCTTCTCAATTTTTTGGAAGAGTTTGTGAAGGATAGGTACCAATTCGTCTCTGAATGTTTGGTAGAATTCATTTGTAAATCTATCAGGTCCTGGGCTTTTGTTTTTGGGGAGGTTTTTGATTACCATTTCAATTTTGCTAATTGTAATTGGTCTGTTTAGGTGTTCTATTTCTTCTTTATCTAGCTTTGGGTGATTGTAGAGTTGTAGGAATTTGTCCATCTCCTCTAGATTGTTGAACTTGTTTCCATATAACTGTTCATAGTAGTTATTAATAATTCTTTTGATTTCTGCTGTGTCCGTTGTGATTTCTCCTCTTTCATTTATTATCCTATTTATTTGTGCTTTCTCCCTTTTTGCCCTTGTGAGCCTGGCAAGGGGTTTATCTATTTTATTTATTTTTTCGAAGAACCAGCTCTTGGTTTCATTGATCTTTTGGATTGTTTTTTTAGTTTTGATTTCATTTATTTCTGCTTTGGTTTTTATTATTTCTTTTCTTCTACTGGTTTTGGGGTTTTTTTGTTGTTCTTTTTCTAGATCTTTGAGTTTCGAGATTAGGTTGTTTCTTTGAGTTCTTTCTTGTTTCTTGATGTGAGCATCTATTGCTATATATTTTCCTCTTATTACTGCTTTTGCTGCATCCCATACATTTAGGAAATTGGTGTCCTCCTTGTCATTCAATTCAAAGAATTTTTTAATTTCTTCTTTTATCTCCTCGTTAGTGCAGTGGACTTCCAGTAGTGTGGGTTTCAATCTCCACGAGGTAGGAGAATACCTTGCCTTCTCTTTATGGTTTATTTCTAGTTTGATGCCTTCAGGGTCAGAAAAGATGGTTGGTATGATTTCAATCTTGGTGTATCTGTTGATGTTTGTCTTGTGCCCCAGTATATGATCGGTCCTAGAGAATGATCCATGTGCGCTTGAGAAAAATGTATACTCAGATTTCTTTGGGTTTAGTGTTCTATATATGTCTGTTAAGCCTAAGCACTCTAGATCCTTATTTAGAGCTTTAGTGTCTTTACTTATTTTTTGTCTTGTTGATCTATCCATTGTTGATAGTGGTGTGTTGAAGTCTCCCACTACATATGTGTTTTCTCTGATGTCTGTTTTCAGAGATGCCAATAGTTGTCTGATATATTTTGGTGCTCCTTCGTTTGGTGAATATATGTTAATGAGTGTTATTTCTTCTTTAAGTATTATCCCCTTGATCATAATGTAATGACCACTGGGGTCTCTTTTTATCTTTTTAAGTTTGAAATCTGTTTTATCTGATATGAGTATAGCTGTTCCTGCCTTCTTTTTTGGTCCATTTGCTTGTAGAATTGTTTTCCATCCTTTAACTTTGTGTCTATTTTTATCTTTTGCAGCTAAATGTGTTTCCTGGAGACAGCAAAAGGTTGGGTTTTGTTTCTTAATCCAGCCTGCAACTCTGTGTCTTTTTATTGGAGAGTTTAGTCCATTTACATTTAGAGTTAGTATTGATATGTTAGCATCTGTATTTGCCATTGTGTTTGTCTTTCCTTTGATTTTATTTAGTTATTCTTTTAATAACTTTCTTTGGCCTTCTTTCATTGTTATTCGTCCCTCTGAGGTTCTGGCTTTAGGACTCCTTGTAGTATTTTTTGGAGTGGGGGTTTAGTTTAATGAAATTCCGGAGTTTCTGTTTGTCTGGGAAGGTCCATATTCTTTCTTCAAAGAGGAAGGAGAGCTTTGCGGGATAGAGTATTCTTGGTTGGCATCTGTTTTCTTGGAGTCTGTTGACTATGTCCCTCCACTCTCTCCTTGCCCGTAGTGTTTCTTCAGAGAAGTCTGATGTCAGTCTGATTGGTTTCCCTTTGAATGTTATCTGTTTCTTCCCTCTTGTTAGTTTCATTATTTTTTCCTTGTCTTGGATTCTTGGGAGCTTTATTATTATGTGTCTTGCTGTATTTTTCCTTTCGTCATGGAAGTTTGGTGTTCTTCTTGCTTCTTGTATATCAATTTTCAGATCCTTCTTCGCGTTTGGGAAGTTCTCTTCAATTATATCCATGAATATTTTCTCTGTTCCTACATCTCTCTCCTCTCCTTCTGGGATTCCTATAACTCTTATATTTCCTTTCCTCATGGAGTCAGATAGTTCCCGAAGTCTTTCTTTGGTCTTTTTCCTTCGTACTTCTCCTTCCTTTTCTGTTTTAGTTCTTTTTATTTCTGTGTCTTCAAGAGTACTTATTCGTTCTTCCATTTCATCTATTCTGCTTTCACTGCTTTTCCCAGAGTTCTTTAGCGTCTCCATTAATTCTTTGATCTCCTGCATTTCTTTTACTTCCCTCTTTAGGGACTCAATTTCATTCTTCTGGTCATTAATTATTTTCCCCTTATCATTGTTTTCCTTTATGACTTCTGTCAGTTTTTTAATCACAGCAATTTTAAATTCTCTATCTGGAAGGCTCAGAAGTTCTTCCAAGTTACTGTCGTTGCAATCTGGTAGATGGTTTTCTTTTTGTGGTGTGCTATTTTGCTGAGGAGTTGCTGGGTTGCATGTTGTTTTTCTACTCCCTACTGCCTGTTTTCTAATTTGCCGTATTCCTTGTGACACTGTGCTGGTACTGGCCGGCATCTTGGGCGACCTTCCCAGCTCACCACTGGCTCCTCTGGGGAACTTCTGCTGGGTTCACAAGTCTCCAGCAAAGACAGGTCCCTGCTCTGTCTCCTCGGTGAGCCTTCTGCTGGGTTCACACAGTCTCCAGCAAGAAGGGTCCCTGCTGCAAAATGCCAGTGCCGGGGACGCGCTCCCCTGCATGCCCGGTCTGCCCCAGCGGTGGGTGCTGCTCCCCTCTGGGCTGGAACTGCAGGCTAGAAGGCGCCCAGCATGGGCAAGCCTCCCAGCTTACCTCTGTCTCCTCGGTGAGCCTTCTGCTGGTTCACACAGTCTCCAGCAAGAAAGGTCCCTGCTGCAAAATGGCGTGCGGGAAAGAGCTCCCATAGGTTGAGTCTTAACTCCTTGCCCACCAGGGAGGCCCCATCATTGTTCATTTTTAAACAATGTTTGTTTTTCACACCCCCTCAGGTGTAATCCCCATAGAATTTCCTTCCAATGCACCCATGCACCATCACCACAGTCCCCTGTGCTCCTCCCTCCCTCCCTCTGATCCCTCTTCCCTCCTCCTCCCCTGCAGGATGTCTCTGGTTTACAATTGTCTTTTATTTTGTTTTGCTATTTTTTCCCCTGTACATTTATATTTCTTAACATTGAAATTAGCTTACAGTGTATTGCTGAGTGGGATAAGCAAGTTATAGGAATATATATGCAGCATTTTTATAAGAAATTAAAAACCTTTGAAACCAATGCACTACAGTTTAGGACTCCCGCAAGTAGTGGACACTTTTATTTCCATTTCAATCTTCCATTCATTACATTTTGTAAATCAAATATTTTATCATTTATGAATAAATAAACTTACAGACAGGGCATTGTTTTCATTGTTAAACTGTTGTTGCAGCCTGGGCAGCTGAGCCTGCACCCCTGGGCCCTTGTGATGGCAGGCACCACCTTCAGGGCTGTGCTGAGACTTCTGCCCAGCTTTTTCTTACCAGAGAGTGGGCTGAACCCTACCATTCCCACCCCACCCCCATGTCCTGAGTGAGGGGCTGCTGGGAAGGGAGAAGGGTGGAGTTGCCACAGGGTTTAAAAGCTGTACCATACTTGGCCAGCTCACCTTTCTTTTTTATGTGGACCAAGTGTGATCGGGACCCGCTTCTTTTTTTTTTTTTTTTTTAAAGAGTATTTTTTTGTTTTGTTTTACTTTACCTCTATTTTCTTCCCTCTTTGCCTTTTTTTTTTAAAAAAAGATTTATTTATTTATTTATACAAGCACTGGGTACAGTCAGAAGCGTGGGAGGGTGAGAGAATTCACCAGAGCCAGAGCGGGGAGCAGAGCAGGCAGAAGGACCGAAGTACACTGCTGAGGGGAGCAGCGGGCGGCAGGAGAGGTCTGCGCGCCATGTGGGACCCTCCTCCAGTGGCCGGGGAGCAGCCGGGGATAGAACCCGCGCTTCGTAACCCAGCACTCAACCGCTGCGCCACCAGGGAGGCCCCCCGCTTCTCTCTTACTCAGCTCCTCAATGGTGGACAACACCAGACCCTTCGCCTCTCTGGTCTGCTCTTTAGAGGGCCGCCAGGTGTAGTGCCAGAATAGGGCAGAGCAGGTTATCTATGATCCAGCAGATGAGTAAAGGAGAGTCCTGGAGCCCTGGGTGGCTTTCTCAGGCTTTTATTAAGCTTTACATGTAGTGTGGCAAACAGGTACACGGCAGTCAGGCGTGCCGGGGGGACCAGGAGGCCCATAAGCCTCCGAGCCTCCTGGCTTCTTTCTCCCCTTCTCTCTTCTGCCTCTTCTCTTGCTTCTACTTCTCTTGGTGACTATCTCAATATCCCTCCCATGGCCCACAGAAGTAAACAAGACAGCTTACAACAATGTAACAACTGCAGGTACCCCATCAGGCAGGGCAATCCCAATGATGGGAGGGCAGAAAAGCCTGAAAACCATTTACCCTACATCCGGCTTCTTCCCTGGGTGCAGCTGGATCCCAGCATTTGCCCCAGGCTTCAGCAGACCTGCCCTGCTGGGCTGGCCTCTTCCTGCATGTGCTGACTATGCTTCTTCTGCTGAGGGGCCTAGCAGTCATCTTCTACATTCGGGCCTGTGACTAGCTCTCTCTTTTTTTCTCTCTCCCCTCTCCTGACTCTCCCTGTATTTGCCCCTGTAGGGTAATTGGTTTTCCGGTTTTTCTGCCCTCCCACCATTAGGATTGCTCTGCCTTATGGGGCACCTGCAGTTGTTACATTGTTGTAAGCTGTGTTGTTTGCTTCTGTGGGACTTGCCTCAGTATTGAGATTGTCAAGAGCCGTCCAGAGTTATGTGCTGTGTTGCATATGCGTGCCATGAGTTCGCTTTACCCTTTCGCCTTTGGAGAACCACAGGTTTTTCCTGTAAAGCACATGAGACTGGGAGGTACGGGGGGAGGAGCTACGAGGGTATAAAAGGAGAACGCGGAAGAGAGAGGGGAAGAAGAAAAGAGATTTAAGAGGAGAACCACGAGAGAGGAGGCCAGGGAAGTAAGAAAGACAGGGAAAAGTAAAAGAGAAGGAAAAGGAAAAATAAAGAAGCAAACGCTAGCGTCAAGTTGTCAAGCCCCTCATTTCAATCCTCAGCCCTTCTCTTTTCGTGCCTCCGAATCCCGCGGGTCGGGACAGAGATAATCACCAAGAGAAGCCTAGACGGGAGAGAAAAGGGAAGAAAGAAGGCCAGAGAATCCCTGAGAGAAGATTGCCATGTACTTGGGGACCTGCAAGCCTCCTGGCCCCCTGCACCCTGGCCTGCCGTGTACCTGGTTGCTGCACTACATGTAAAAGCTCAATAAAAGCCTGAGAAAGCCACTGAGGGCTCCAGGACTCCTCCTTTATCAGGTCTGCTCGAATCATAGATATCCTGCTCTGTGCCCATGTGACTGTTTTCCAGTCATGTGCTTCAGCTGTAAGCACTCAGGTGAGGACCCATAAGCCCCTTAACCCTTGGCCCTTTGGCTTTATCCCATTTCAATAAGACATTTTCTTCCCTCACAGAAGAGAAACTGAATAGAGACTGACTTAAGTTTTGTTAAAAGACAGACATATTACTATTACTGAGATTTTAGTTGAGCAAAAATTGAGTCAAATGGGGCGGTGCAAAACCAAAGACCTCTACCTAAAGGAGCTCTGTGAGACTGTTGTAGGGAAAAAGGTGCAAGCAAAGTAAGGAAATTACTGAAGCTTAAAGCCTTTTTGGTTGATTGTGATTGGTTAGCCTAACTTTTGATTTGGTGACCTTGAGGCATTTACAGGTTTAGGTTTTGGTTGCTTGCATTGAGCATCATGACATCAGAGCCACATCTGGCCAATGGGCTTCTTGTTTGATTGATTTAACAACTTCAAGGAGGGTCAGATGTGAGTTCTGAGAAGCATTTTGCCATTCACTAAACAAACTACTGTGTGGGAGGAATGAAAATCTCTCCCTACCTCTGTGTTCTTAGGCTGATTGAAAAATCAAATTAACATCAGAGAGAGAGAGAGAGAGAGAACAAATTACTTAAGTACAAGGAAATGTACATATAGACATGAGGATTCCAGAGACAGTGGGGCAGATTGGTAGATTGGTGGCATATATGTCCTGAGCTAAAGAGCCTGGGGCTTCAAAGAGAGAGGAGAGGGCTCATGTGACAAGGAGAGGGTGACTCATATGATGAACAGATGCTCTGTCATTAGTTGCTTACCCTGCCATCTAGATAGGCTTTATAGATAAAAGGTTATTTCGGGCAGTAACCCTCATTATGAACGAGACACCAATTTTCATTCTTCTAGGTAGTTAAGGCAGTGGTAAAAGTTGCTTGTGAGCTTACAGGGCCATGATGGACCTCAGTTCAGAATAATTTGAATGCCAAAGTGACATTCAACACTTGGGAAGGCCTGTTCTGAACATCTGGAGAGGCTTATCCTTCAGCACTAAAACCTCCCAAAATAAAACTAGAACGTCAACAAACAAACACGATATAGTGTCCACTATCCACTCCTTGCCTCTGCCAAAAGAAAATGCAGACATGAATATCTTATTAAGCAAGCAACAAACTGTTTGAGAACACGAGCATTTCCAGTAGAAGCTCAGCTCTCCGTATTACAAATCAGTTCATCAAATGTGAATGAAAGAATGTCATTTTCTATTGATTTGTTGTTAGAAGCTTGATTTTTTTTTTTTAAGATTTATTTATTTATACAAGAACCGGGGTACAGGCCAGATGCACGGGAGGGTGAGAGGATTCACCAGAGACAGAGCGGGGAACAGAACAGGCAGACTGACGAAATACGCTGATGAGGGGAGCAGTGAGTGAGACAGGGGAGGTCTGCCATGCCATGTGGGACCCTCACTGGCTGGCAGGGATCAAACCTGCGCTACAGAGGCTGTGGACAGCTTCACAGTGCTGCGCTGAACTGCCTGCGCCACCAGGGGAGGCCCAGAAGCTTGATTCTTTTGGCTGCGTAAGCTTACTTCTGTATAGCTGGATAGCCATAGGAAATGGAAAGATTACCCTGACAGAAAGCAAGCTTGAGGTTGATTAAGATCAGAGTCAGGGAACTCACAGAAGGGACATACAAAGCTAACTTCCTGGAAACAAAAGGACACCCAATAGTAAATGTAAAAATATACATTCTTTTTCTTCTGAACTCATCTTGGTCTCCTTACCATCTACTATGAGGTCAAATTCTTCGTAGTATTGGAACAATGAGATGACATTTGTTTTAATGGACAAATTTATTTTCCTAATTTGCAAGTTACTAGGGGTATTAGCTGGAAGGGTTCACCTCACTGGAATCACAAAGACATAGCTTTGGCTCTACCTTTGTAAGTGTTTAGAAATGATTTCTACTAAAACTTGGCATATATATTTTTCATCATTTGCAATTTCAGGAATACAGCAGCCAAACCAAAAGGAGTACCCCATTCCATAGGTATTTTCTTAGTGACTTTAAGTTTGAAACTGGGATGAAATGTAAGAGCACACTGTATTCCTGGCCCCCAAATTATAGGTTAATAGCTGTAACAAAATATTTAGGGTTTTGAGAGCACGATGTTTCCAAAACCCACTTGGAAATTATCTTAAGAGCCAAATTATCTTAATCTTAAATTATCTTAGGGGCCACAGAAAATGACTTACCCTGAGACATGTTTGGTATTTTTAAAAAGGGCAATTCTAAGCTAGGCATTACAGAAGATGGAGAAAGGAGAATCTTTTTTCGTCATCATGACTGTCTTTCTGTGTGATCCAAGATTAAGTTATTATTCATCTCAATGCCGCAAAAACTGGACCTTGGGATTTGAGAGCTCACCTCTCTCTTTTCATGTAGCTCTTATCTCTGCTAGTGGAGGAATTTCAGTTCCCCTAATACTGTCATTGTTCAGTCATTTGATTGAGCTCAGCTCAGATTCTGAACCTTTGCTGATTCTAAGGGTGAATTTGCCAGCTGCTCTACAGCATCACTATGGTAACAGCTATGGCACAGACTGGGAAACCTAAGAAGAATCAGACTGCGTTGTGTAGGCCAAGAAGAACATCAGATGTGTATATGGAATGGGGGGATGGGAGGGTGACTATGTTGCCTCATACCACATGTCCTGGAGAGAGAAAGGGTTGATTTTCTTTTTGAACTCCACTTTCTACTTCACATAAAGCTAATCAATGGCTTTTTGTACAATGATTTGTGAAGAGGCAGATAAGTTTACTCACTTGCAGGGGGAAAAATATCCACAGGGATGAAGTTGTGAATATTCTGTGAGAAGATTCTACAATTGATATACTGGGATAGAATTATTTTTTTTAAAGATTTATTTATTTATACAAAAACCGGGTTACAGGCCAGATGCGCGGGAGGGTAAGAGGATTCACCAGAGACAGAGCAGGGGAACAGAACAGGCAGACTGACGAAATACACTGCTGAGGGGAGCAGCAGGTGAGACAGGAGAGGTCTGCTTTACCATGTGGGATTCTCGCCGGCCAGCCAGGATGGAACCTGTGCTGCAGAGGCTGCACACAGCTTCACAGTGTGGCGCTCAACCGCCTGTGCCACCAGGGAGGCCCTGGGATAGAATTTAATAAAGCAGAACCTTCTTTTTCTCAGGCATCAAACTTTCCCCCATATTTTAACACTGAGAAAATAAGTTTAGCCAAGGCATATTTCTTTTTTCCTTGTACCCACCACAGACACCTAAATCGTGAGCAATTTGCCAAACCAGAAATCCAGGGTAATTGGTGTCTTTTCATTTCTTCTCCCTCCCCTGAATGTCGTTTAATTGCCCTTCCCATGGCTGTCCCTCACCCTCACCTCTGCCTTTCCTTGTTCCTTTCCATCCACATTCTACTCAAAAGGACTTAAAATTATTTTCATGAAAACTGTGGTGGTCTGATTAAACCGCTCTTCCCCATGCCAGCAAAATGACCATAACCTAATATCTGGACAGATGTGTTAACTCTTTTAGCTTGGGCCACTGTAACAGAGACCTTAGGCGAGGGGGCTTAAACAACAAAAGTTTATTTCTCACAGTTCTGGAGGCTGGGAAGTCCAAGGCCATGGTGTGGGCAGCTCTGCTGAACCTGGGGTGTCTTCCTGGTTGTTTGCCTTCCTTCCTAATATGACAGAGATCATCTTTCTCATACCGCTTTTAAAAAGCCACTAATTCCATTCATGAGTGTTCCATCTTCACAACCTTATCACCTCCTAAAGTTCCATTTCCAGACTCTAAAACATTGAGGATTCAAGTTTTGATATACAAAGGGAGGAGGAAGTTGAGCGGCTTAGAGGTTGAGACCACAAACTTTCGTTTCACAGCAGTTACCTTGCACATTAAAAGAGACTTTGCAAATGTGATCAAATTAAGGATCTTGAGATGGAAACTGACTCTGGATTATCTAGGACTATAATCTCCAGGACCCTCATAAGAGGGAGAAAAGAAGGTCAGGTTAGAAGTAGCAGATATGATGATGAAAGTAACAGATTGGTTTTATGCAAGGAGGCAGTTAACAAGGAACCAGTGAGGGCTCTAGAAACTGAAGCAGGCAAGAAAACTGGGCCTCCAGGAAAGCCTCAGAAGGAACCTGTCCTGCTAATGCCTTAACTTAACCTAATGAGCTGATTTTGCACTTCTGACCTTCGGAATTATAAGAAAGTACATTGTGTTTCTTTTAGCCACTAAATCTATGTTCACATGATACACCTGAAGCAGGAAACAAACACAGATTGAGAAATGGTTTCAGACTAAAAGAGGTTAAAGAGATGTGACAAATAAATACAAAATATGATTATGGGCTGGATCCTTACCCAGAATTTTTTTTCTTCTTTTTTAAAAAAGAACATTAGTGAGGCTATTGAGATTTAAATAAGGTTTATATATTAGATAGTAGTATTGCATCAACATTAACTTTCTGGTTTTAATAACTGTATTGGGCTTTGTACAGAATGTCTTTATGCTTAAAAATAGACATCAAACAGTTTTAAGGATGAAAGGACATTATAGCTGCAATTTACTCTCAGGTGGTCACTACATACTCACAGAGGAAGAGAGAGAGAGAGAGAGAGAGAGAGAGAGAGAGAGAGAGATTATGCACATATAAAGATCAAAAGGAATAAGGAAACAAATGGGGCGAAATGTTACCATTTGGAGAAACTAAGAAATCTTTACAGTAATTACAATTCTCTAAGTCTGAAATTAGCCCAGAATTATAGGTGTATCTGTGTTGTCATTCAGACAGCATCTTCATGAGTTTGTTGCTATTGACTCATGTTCTGAGTGATGTGAGTCAATATCAAGTGGAACCAGGCCTTCTAATGATTTCATGAAAAATACAAATTCAACAAAATTTTTTGTGATTTTCAAAGCCTCTATCAAGGACTGGTAGGATTACAGGAGGAACAACTTGGCCAGTACTTACCTTCTACCCTTAAAATTCCCAGCAATACGGTACTCCCCTCCACTAGCACACCCCAGTGTCCTCTGCTCTTCATCCACTGGCTCAATCAGATGATTTTTCCATCCTTTTATCCCTTTTGATACAGCCTTGCCAGACTCCAGTGGTAAATTATCTCTTACCGGTGTTGGGAAAGAAAGGAAATGTCCCCAACCTCTCTGGGTTCTTCTCTGCCTGGTTAACTAATCAAACTCCTGTCAGAAGAGTTAGCAGGAGAACACAATGTTATTCCATACATACAAGGAATCTAAGCAGACATGTGGGTTCCAAAGTCCGTGAGGCAAAAATTGGCATGTATATCCTAAGCTAAGAAATGGGATGAAACTTGGGGTTTCAAAGAGAGAGGGAGGAGGGGCACTCACATGAAGAGGAGAGGGTGATTCAGATGAGGAACAGCAGATACTCCATAATTAGATGTGTGCCCGGTAGCATAGGCAGGCTTTTCAGATAGAAACGTTTATTCTGGTAAGAACACTGATTCTGGCTAAGACCCCCCCTATTTTCATTCTTCTAGGTAGTTGAGGCAGTGGTACAAATTTCTTTTAAGCCTGCAGCTCCTCTGTTGTCCTCAGCTGAAAACAATCTTCATGCCAGAGTGGCACATTTTGGGGGCATCTGTTCTGAATATCTTGAGGAGGCCTCTCTTTTACCTGTCACTGGAAGTACAGTGAACCCAGAAGATGGCGACATGAAATCTCCCCTTTTTATGGAAATCATACTCTGGAACAATAGCAGACAGAAATAAGAGAGTTTACCTTTCTTTTTTTTTTTTTTTTTTGTTTATACATGCACTGGGTACAGTCAGAAGCACGGGAGGGTGAGAGAATTCACCAGAGCCAGAGCGGGGAGCAGAGCAGGCAGAAGGACTGAAGTACACTGCTGAGGGGAGCAGCGGGCGGCAGGAGAGGTCTGCGTGCCATGTGGGACCCTCCTCTGGTGGCCTGGGAGCAGCCGGGGATCGAACCGGCGCCGCAGAAGCCGCGGGCAGCTTTGCAACCCAGCGCTCAACCCCTGCGCCACTGGGGAGGCCCAAGAGAGTCTGCCTTTCAAGAACACATTTGAACTGGGTGAGTTTTCTAAGTCTGCTTTTTTTTTTTTCTTTCCTACAAGCTAGTCAGCTTGAAACACTGGAGAACAGAGGCTGGGTCTGGAAGAGCAGTTTGAAATTAAGTGGGGTTGAGAAAAGCTCAGAAACAGAGAAAGAATGAGCCCAAAACTTGAGGAAATTTCTAACCAAAGCTTTGGCTGATCACTAATTTAATCAGGTACAGGAAGGACATTCAGGATGAAAGTTTGAAAAAAAAAAAAAAGTTGGGGAGAAACCACCAACAAAACATCTGCAGAGATAATAGCAAATGCAGGAAAGACAGTTTGAAATTTGAAACCTAGCCACTGCCTACTAGAACAAAACTCAATAATCTTCACAAGAAAATGGAGTTAGAGTTGCTATAACATATTCTCCACAATGTCCAGTTTTCAATCAAAATGCATCTGACATGCAAAGAAAAGGAGGTCAAGAAAGCTGGGGTAGATATTTTAATCTCAAGGAGACTTCACAACAAGATTACCCGAGACAAAGAGATAGTTTATAATGATTAAAGATATAATAGTAAATGTATGTATGCCTAATGACCAAGAAAAAAATGAAACAAAAACTTATACAACTAAAAAGAAATAGACAAATTTATAATTATTTGTTGATTTGAATACTTTTTTCCATAATTGAAAGAATGAAAAAAATCAATACAGAAGAGATGCTATTAAACTGAGGGTGACAAAACACAGGAGGCAACCAACACGGCGTGTACCACCTTTTTCATTGTTCACAGAGCAATGGGATAGGGTATATGTTAGGCCATACCAAAAAAACTTCAATAGATTTTTTAAAAGAATGTACAGGATATTTTTTCTCATTTCAACAGAGTTAAATTAGAAATCAATAAAAAATGACCTATCTGGAGAAGCCCTCAATATTTGGAAAATTGTTAATGCATGACTAAATAACATATGAATTAAAAAATAAACTACAAGGAAAAATTGAAAATATTTTGACCTGAGTCAGGTACACAATATGCCTGTCTGGTAAATGTCTATTGGTTTCTTCTACCACCACAGGGCTTGTTGAGTAGACCCCTTAATTTCAAAACAGACGTGGGGGGGGAGGGGCAACAGTCTTAGAGACAGCTGAAGTCTCCAGAAAACATGAACAAGATTTGAATCCCAACTATGCTGCTTAAAGGCAGTGTAACCTCAAGCAAATTCATGACCCCTCTGAATCTGTTTTTCTTAGAATATTAATAAGTAATAATAGTAATAATAAGCCACCTTATAAGAGTGCCCTGCATAATAAATGTGTCTTGCACAGTGAATGCCTAGCAAATAAACTCTCCATTGTCATTAACCAGTAGACAAGATCATTCACCTCAGTTATGTGGACAAGACCATTCCTTTGACAAAACCTATTTTTTCACCTGTAAAGTGGGTATGGTATTATCTATCTGCCCAGATGAAGGGTTGGGAATGATTACAGCTGTAGACTGGCACCCAAAGCCATGCCTGAAAGAGAATGACCCGCAAGGAGAAAGACCCACAGATGTCAATCCCATGCCTGGCTAGGTGGTTATGTTATAGGACAGCCCAGATATTTGACGGGTTGCCTGGCTGTGGGTCCTCGCCCGGGCGCTTAAAAGGGACTTATTAATACTCCACTACAGGCACACACAAAAGGATAATAAAAGGTTTATTTACAAGGGAAAAGGAAATAAGAAAAATGTACAACTCAGGGAGAAAAATAGGGAAATAAAGTCTTTAATGAGTCCTACCTGATCCGCCGACCTGGAAACCCAAAAAGCACTCTCCGAGCTGGCCAGAGGCTGCGAGCTGGCGGAGAGTCAAAATGGGGAACCCCTCCAAAGCCCACGTGTCTGGCTTTATACCAACCTGGCTGCTTAACCCCACCCTCAGGTCCCAGCCACCTTCCCTTTGGTGGTGATGGGATTTGGAGTTCCCAGTGTCTTTGGCTTTGGCCTGGGGTGGGGGTGGAGTCCACAAATCCTGTATGGGATTAGCTTTAGGACATCCTTTTCCCCCTAACAGTTAGACAAAACCGTTCTGTGTTTTAAGAAATGCTCACATTTCTGACTTTTGGAATAAGGGTTGCACTTGGTAAATCATCTCAAATCTTGCACTATTTGCAAATTGGGGGCGATACTCTAACCTACAAGAGTGAAACGAGCGCTAGAGGAATGTAAGGCACCCGATACAAGGACTAGCACGGTTGAGGATTAGGGGGTGGACGTGGCGGCAGCTTATTTTTATTCTGGGCAAAAACAAATGCCCCCAGCAGAGAACACCATTTGATGGCCAGCTGTGGCTGCAAACAGCGACCAGCATCCCGGCGTCCTCGACCTGAGCCTGCCGTTCTCTCTCTGTCCGTCAGTTGGCGCCTCTTGCCGTCCCGCCTTTGGGGGCTGCGGTGGCTCCGCAGCTCGCAGGTCACATGGCCTGCGCGAGCTGGGGGACCCCGCCACGGAGCAGCGCCGTGGAAGGGGATGAGGCTGCTCGCGCCCGAACCGCACCGGGCCCGCTTCTCCCGGGCTTCGGGGTCCTGCGGTGGCTCCCCCAGGAGGATGAGGCGCCCAGCCTAGGCGACTCTGCAGGCGGCCCTCGGCGGGCGCAGGGCACGGACCTGGCAGCCCCCACCCGGTAGGTTTCCTTTGGCACCGTGGCTGGAGCGCCCACCCGCAGAGACCCCAGACCGAGGGGCGAGGATCCGGGGCGCCGCGGCCGGCGGGGAGCGAGCAGCTGCAGGGGCCTGGGCTGCCCGGGAAGGCCAGGCTCCCCGGCCGTGCGCTCTAGCCTGGCGGCGGCCGCTTCCTGCCGGAAGACTGCGGGGTCCCCAGAAGGGCGTCCCCCGCGCGGCCCGTGTGGGCGTCAGCGAAGGGATGGAGAGTCGGGGCCAGGGCGCCTCCCCACCCCTCTCCTGCTTCGGTTACGCCTTGAGGCCGACAGGAAGGCGCCAGCGGGGCGCGTGTGAGCCCAGGTAAGACTCCCCCGCTCCTGCCCAGCCTGGCGGGGCCGAGCAGTCCAAGGACAGGTCCCCTAATGGCCGCCCGAGAGCCGCGAGGGCCGCCCGGGGCGCGCACTGGACGCGCTGCTGCAGCGTTGGGATTCCCCTCGCGGCCCGGGACACGGGAAGGGCGAACCCGCAGAGGAAGGCGCCCTTCCCTCCTTGCTCCAGGAAAGACCAGTCAAGGGGAGCCATAGCTGTGAGGGAGCCCCAGAACCTCCACACACGATGGGGAAACTGAGGCCCTAGCGCCGCGGGTACTGCCCAAGGTCAGCGGCCGGCGCGGGATCCGGACTCCGCTTTGCTTCTTCGCTTCTCTTTCCGAGAGCGATAGTTAGGACCACGCAGCTGGGCTCACGGGTGGGCCCTGCGCGCGGGTGTTGGGGTGCGCATTGCTCATCCAGTGTCTGGGGCGAGCGATGCTGCAGGGTGGGCGTGATCCAGGCACCCCCTGCCCCGCCTTTCTCTGGGGGGCACCCGCAAGGCGGCTCCAATGATGATCTCACTATGCGGATCATTAGCAAAACCTGAAGGTATGTGTGGGCACAAGTGTATTTCCCCAGGAGAACTAAACCGTGTTAAGGGGAAATATCTTTTTTAGGGGCGCATTTCTAGAGGGCACTGCATCAGGTACTTTAGAAGTCGAGGGGAGAAAACTATGCGTGTCTCACCTAACATTCTTAACATTATTAGGATTTTTTAAGGAAAGTATTAGTCTTATTACAAAGCATCCTGGAAAAAAATGTTCCGGAGGAAAATAAAGATCAAACTTTATCTTCTAGATTATTGAGATTTTCTGGATATTTTCTTAAAATGTTCTCTGCATCCACACCTTTCAACCAGTAACATTAACAAAAATGACGTCTTATTTCAATTTGCTTGTCTGATTACCTCAGAGGAATCAACACACCTTTTCCTCTGTGTATTGACCTTTTGTATTTGTGTGGGTGAATTGATTATTTCTTTTGTGCGGTTTTCAGATGGAGTGTCTTTCTGTTTCTAATTTTTAAGTACTCTATATATTGCACGTTAAAGTAGTTTTTCTGTCATAAAGTGCACAGTCCTTCCCAATTTGCTTAGTGTTTGTCAGTTTTTCATTTTACCATATAGAAGTTTGCTGTTTTAGTTTAGTCAAATCTATTATTGTTTTTTTTTTTATGGATTTTAGTTGAGAATCTTACTAAGACAGGCCTTTCGTATCCCAAATTTAAATAAATATTAACCTGTGTTTTCTTGAGGTATGCTTAAGTTTGCATTAAGAACTTTTAAAGTGGAATTTATTCTAGTTTACATTGTAGAGAACTAATTTACTTTTCCTGAATGGTTAGCCAGTTGCTGGAAAACCATTAAGTCCATTTTTTACCCCTGATTTAAATTGCTACAACTGATGACATATAATTATTGTATGTTTTATTTGTTTGCATCTATTTATCAGTGTATGTTGGTGTCAGTTCCATGTCAGTATTTTAATTACTGAAATTTTATAATAGGTTTAATACCTGGTAGGTAGATTCTTTTCAGTGTCATTGTTTTCCTGACTTAAAACATCAATTTTATTAAGATATCGTTTATATGCAATAAAATGCACTATTTTAATGTATATTTCAGTGAGTTTTGTCAAATGTGTGCACCCATGTCACTGACATCACAGTCAGAACTACGAAACACTGTGTAAACTCCATGTCTTCCTTGCACAGGGGCGGTGCTTATCTTCCCTATATCCTTGCACTGCCACTGAAGAGCAGCTCCTCATGTTTTTTATTATTACTACTTACAAATAATCTTTAGAATACTTTGGTCAAGTTAACCAACTTCTCTCCAGTCCACCAAAACTAATAGAATCATTTTTAAATTTCGATTGCATTTTTGATAACAAAGGTTGTGAGAGTAGGAACCCCAATTGTTATATACATCCCAATGCCTGGCCCAAGACTCAGTATTTAATGGATCTAATGGTTACTAAAGATACAAGTAATACATACTGTTTGCACATGTGTAGAAAGCAAAACACAAACCACCAGCCCCCACACCTTTCGTCTCTCCTCTAAATTCCATTTCATATTAAAAATGAAATGATCACGGGGTGTACACTTTCCTACAATTTGCATTAACGTAGTTGTATTTTTCACTTAGAGACTTTCAGTCTGCTTGGGTTGCTTTTACAAATTATCATAGACTGGGTGGCTTAAACAGTAGAAATGTGTCTGCCTCATAATTCTGGAGGCTGGAAATCGGAAATCTGAGTGCCAGCATAGCTGGGATTGGTGAGGACACTTCCTGGTTTACAGATGGCTGCCTTCTGACTAGCAGAGAACAGGAGAGCAGAGAAAAGGAATAAGCTCTCTTTTAAAAACTCTACTTGTAACAGGGTGGTCCCCAGGAAAGGGGGAGGTTCCCTGCCCCACCCAAGGGAGGGTGGAGCTGAGCAGGAAGAGGAGAAGCTGCAGAAGAGACTGAGGAAGGAAGGAAGCAGGATGGAGCCAGGAGACCTGGAGGAGGCGCATGGAGCCTAGAGACACGTGAAGAAACTGCGCTTGTCTTTTGGTCGTGGACGGGGTGACACAGATGTGGGTGAGACCTGTGGGGAGGTGACAATGGCAGCTTTTATCTTGATGTTGATTTTGTTCTTTTCCTTCCGGGCTTGTTTGGTTGTTTCTGACTCTTTTCTGTGGGTCCCCACTGGAAGGTGCTTTAGACTTGTGGCAGGCTTTGGGGCCTTGCTCTGGGCCAATCCCATATGGATGGACTTTTACCCACGAGGGGACGGGTAACTTTGGGTGCTTCATTTAGAAACTGGACTCTTTGCCTTACCTGTATTGTTTCCTAGTTTTATTAAAGATCCTTCCCATTAAAGTCTCATATGTTTTGTGTTGGTGCGGCGGATGGCAGAACCCATTTAGAATAGGCAGGTTTGCGGGGCTTGGGCTGCCCCTCTCCCTGTTCTATAACATACTCATATCACTGGCTTGACTTAACCACCTTTTAAATACCCTCTCTCCAATACCATTACATTGGGAATTAGGGTTTTAATATATGAATTTTGGGAGACACAAACATTCAGTAAGACTTTTTTAATGTCAGTATATTTAAAAATGTTTGGTTTTTTAATTTTTTTTTTTTTTCAGTATCCCTGTATCATCCCCTTCAGTGATCATTTAAAAATATGTCCCCTGTTTCTTGGCATTTCCTTTCCCTATAGTAGTTTTCCCTGCCCTGCCCTGCCCAGCCCTCCCCTCTGTTCCTTTCCTCCACCTTTTTCTCTCTCCTTTACTATTACAAACAAAACTGCCAAATTGCCATGAACATTCCTTGCGTATCTTTGGTAGCATGTGTTGGCATTTCTGCAGATAGAGTCCCAGAAATATGATTTCTATGTCAAAGGGAAAGCACATATAAAAACTTACAGAAACTATTTCAAATTTTTCCCCAAAAAAGTTTTCACCAGTTTATATGAAAGTGCCAGTTTGTACAATTGGACCATTCTCTCTGGGCCGTGTTAAATAAAAATTAATTTTGGGAAAAAGAACCTGTTTGGGAAATGTTATTTTTTTCCACTTGTTCAAGAATTTTTGAGTACTTTTCAGTAGAATTTTCTAATATGGATGTATATTGTGCACATTTCTTAAATTTATTCCTAGGTTATGTTAGCTGCCGCACCACCCCACCCCCTTTGACTGTTAAATCTTTTAAACTGTTAAATAATTTGGTGGGTTTTTTTGAGGGGGGGTGTGAAGTGTTGTCTAGATGCCTGTTATACCTCCAACGTCTAGCTCCTCACTTAAAACGATTGTTTCCTTATTTATAATTTGTCTTAATTGATCTTCCATTGTAAATGGGGTGTTCAAGTCCTCTAGTATTACTGTTATCAATATCTCTCTTATGTTCTGTTATTGCCTTTTGTGTCTTGGTGCCTCATCTTTCAGTACTTATATATTTATGACGTTATTTCTTCTTGCTGTATTAAAAACTTAATCATAAAATAGTGTCCTCTATGAGATTAAGTATAGTTCTTTGGTTTTTTTTTTTTTTTTTTTTTTTTTTTGGCCATTTGCTGTTTTCCAGCCTTTAACACTAAGTCTATGCATGTTTTTGTTGGTAAGGTGATTTTCATGTCAACAGCAGGCGGTTAAACTTTGTTTTGAAATGCATTCAGCCACTCTACATCTTTTGACTGGTGAGTTCAGGCCATTTACATTTAAAATGGCTTTTAAAAATAAATACCTATTGCCTTTTTGTTGTGGTTTTTGTTGTTAGTTTGTTTTGTTTTGGGTTTATCTTTTTTATTTTTGAGGGCTTCCTGTTTTAAGTTCCATTTTCATTGTCTTATTTCTATCATTATCTTAGTTTTATTATTTTTTGTTTGCAGTTTCTACTGGGGTTAGTATTTGGTGGCTTATCATATGAAAACATTTAACATAGCTATATCTATATCCATATATGTGTGTATATATATTACATACTATTTTTATATATTAATTCTGTTACCAGCCACCTTCTGAAAGTCTTACCTTTTCTGATGGTTTTTCAGCTGATTTTCTTAGGTTCCCAATCTGTACAGCGACAGAATGACATATTATTGGTTGACAACATGGCTTCTGGAACCATGGGTTCAAGTTTTGCCACCCGCTTAAAATCTTTGTTAACCTTGGGTATATATTATTGTGCCTTAGTTTTTCAGTTATAAAATGGATTTAATAACCATATTTCACATAGCTTTTTAGGATAAACAAGATGCTTAGAGCAATACCTGACACATAAGAAGCACTTGGCAAACATTAACTAGTAAGTTGCTCTCTGAACATTATGTGACCGAGCTCTTTTATTACTACTAATTTTATAGTTGTGACACATCAAGGTCACAGGGCTCGACTATGGTTGATTTTTTTTAAAAGATTTATTTATTTATGTATACAAGAGCTGGGCTGTTGACCAAAGGTAGGGGCCGGGGAGGGGGAGGGAGGGGTGGTGAGAGGAATCACCAGAGACACAGTGGGGAGCAGATTACGTGAACTGACTGAAATATACTGCTGAAAGGAGCAGTGGGTGCAACGGGAGAGGTCTGCTGCCATGTGGGTTAGCTCCCAGGGGTGGGGGATTGAACTCTTGCTGGCAGATAGCTTCACAGAGCTGAGACTTAACCCCTTGTACCACCAAGGAGGCCAGGCTATGGTTGATTCTTAACAAACTTTGAACTTCTTCTATACATAAAGGTCTATGCTGGGTTTATGAAGGAAAGCAAAGATAAGTCAGACTGAATCCACTAACAAGGAATTTGTAAGTCCAACAGGCACTTAAATCAAGGGCCATGAGTGAAATATGGAAAACAGTAGGCATCAAAAACCATGGGCTTTAGAATATTTCCTGTGTATGAATTGCCTGCTTTCAACATGGTAGTATCTATTTTTTCATTGAAATGGGATTAGTTCCATTTGCTATTTGAGAATTGCTATTTTGATCAGAAGAAATAGATATAAACATCTAATTTAGAAGTTGGGTATATTGTAGGAGCTTAATAAGTGGTAGCCATAGATAGAAATAGTCTCAAATAGAAAAGGATAAATAAGTGTCCCAAGAGAAAAGTTCATATAAAGAACCATATAAAGGTACATGAGTTTCTGTCACACTTGCCAGAAGGGAGAGAGGATCAGGAGCCTAAAAGCAGGGCCACCCTGGTGGCACAGGGGTTAAAGACAGCTCTATCAAGCTATAACCAGCCACTGAAGCAGGAATTAGATCCCCTGGCTGCCTAGGGAATGAACCAGGGAGCTGCCTAGGGAGCTGACTTCTCCTGTCTGGTCTGTCTGCTGCTCCCCTCAGCAGTGTATTTCAGTAGATCCATCTGTTCTGCTCCCCACTCTGTCTTTGGTGAATCCTCTCACCCCCTGCACCTCTGGCCTGTACCCCAGCTCTTATATGCCTAAATAAATCTTTGAGGGGGGAAAGCCTAAAAGCAACAACATGGGGTGCTTGAATAAGACTTTCATTTCCTTAATTTCTGCAACTCATAAATAATTGAATCTAAGGAAAAATACCCTACTTGCTTTATAAACACAGCTTAAAGAAAGTCCTCTTCCTCTCCCTCTACCTGGAACATACAAGCCTCCTTTGTACAGAAATGTCAAGACCAGCCCTGTAAGCCTGCTAGGCTCCTGACAATATTTGTGGACTTGTCATTCATGTGATAGGTAATACTAGGTGTGGGTGTCTCTGACCATCAGGGCTTTGTTGGTGGGCATGGTGTGGTAACATACATCTCTAGAGGTGCGAACCTATACTCCTAAAACACAAAATGTTGTAAACCAACGTTACGTCAGTAAACATAATTTAAAAATAAAATTTTAAAAAAGAAACAAAGTATATTCTCCATATACTTCATATTCCATGAAAGTATATTCCCACAAAAAACAGCAACCAAACCAAGGGCTAACAGAGAATCTAACGTATTCCTGTTACAGATAAAATTACTGAGAAACCAGATTTTTTCAAGAACAATTATCAAAATTATGTAGAATCACAAAAGGCCCCAAATAGCTAAAACAATCCTCAGAGAAAAGAAGAATGGAGGTATCACACTTCTGACATCAAACAATATTACACAGCAGCAGTAATCAAAACAACATGGTACTGGAGCAAAAACAGAAACTCAGGCCAGTAGAGGTAAATCCGAACAAATATTGACAGTGAATCTTTGACAAAGGAACTGTGGCCATACAACAGATAAAAGGTAGTCTCTTTAATAAATGGTGCTAGGGTGCTCGCTTTGGCAGCACATACACTAAAATAATAAATGGTACTAGGAAACATGGATACCCACTAGGAAAAAAATGAAACAAGACATGTATTGAATTCCATTTAATTAAAAATAGATTAAAGGGCCTCCCCTGGTGACGCAGTCGGTTGAGCGCCCTGCTGTGAAGCTGTCCGCAGCCTCTGCAGCGCCAGTTCCATCCTGGCCACTGGACGAGGGTCCCACATGGTGTGGCAGACCTCTCCTGTCTCGCCCACTGCTTCCCTCAGCAGTGTGTTTCAGTCAGTCAACCTTTTCTGTTCCCCACTCTGTCTCTGGTAGATCCTCTCACCCTCCGGCACATCTGGCCTGTACTCCGGTTCTTGTATAAATAAATAAATCTTTTTAAAAAAATGGATTTAAGACCTAGATATAAAAACTGAAACCATGAAGTACTTGAAAGAAAATATAGGGGACACACTACAGGACATCTACCACAAAGATGTATTTGGGACAAGTGGGAGGGACTACATTAAACGTGAAAGCTTTTGTACCACAAAAGAAACCATCACAAAAACAAAAAAGCAAAAATATTTTCATACAGTGCACCTGATAGAGGTCTGGCCTCCAAACTTTACAGAGTTCTTATGTAATCCAACAACAAAGAAACAAACAAAAACCCAATTTAAAAAAAAAGTTTAGGACCAAGGACCTATGTTTTCTTTTCTCAAGAAGACATTCAGAAAGCCTATAGACATATGAAAAATTGTTCAACTTTACTAATTATAAGGAAATGCAAATTAAAACCACATTAAGATATCACCTTACCCCTGTGAAAATGGCCCAAATAAAAAAGAATGGAATTAATAAATGTTGGTGAGGTTGTGGTAAAAAAAAAAAAAAAAATTCCAGAGCATCCAACAATACCTCTATTAGGTATTTATCCAAATAATATAAAAACTCTTGTTACAAAAAGATCTAGCTACACCTGTGTATATAGCAGCACTGTTCACAATTGCCAAATCATGGAACCAACCCAAGTGCTCTTCAATAGACAAATGGATAGAGAAATTGTGGAATATATACTCAATGGAATAGTACACATCTGTGAAGAAAGATGAAATGGTGGGACAAAGTGGATGGACCTTCAAATGATTATGTTGAGTGACATCAGTCAAAAAGTAAAAGGTGTCAGATGGTTTCACTCAGCTGTGGTCTATAAATAACCCAAGAAATATTCACATGCAAGGTACAGTAAGAATACATCTTGAACTCAGCAAAAAGAATATAATGGTTACCAGGGGAAAGGAGAAGAGAGGAAGGTACTTGAGGTATGGTCATGGGTAGTTTGATGGAGGGTGAAAAAAAATTTCACTCTCCAATAAGTCAAAAACTCAACCAGAAGTGTCATATATACACTATTGTTTTGCCAATTGTTTATACTCCATGAAAAAAAAGAAAATGTTCTTCAGGGCCTCTCTGGTGGCGCAAAGGGTTAAACTGCAACCTGTGAGGCTATCCGTGGCCACTGCAGCAGGAGTTCAATCCCCAGCCAGGGAGCTACCCACATGGCGCAGCAGATCTCTCCTGACTTGCCTGCTGCTCCCCTTAGCAGTGTATTTCAGTAGATCTGCTTGTTCTATACCCCACTCTGTCTCAGGTGAATCCTCTCACCACCCACACCTCTGGCCTGTACCCCAGTTCTTGTATGCATAAATAAATAATTTTTTTTAAGTTAATGTAGTTCATTTATTTATTTATTTATTTTTACATGATTTATTTATTTATTTATGCATACAAGCACTGGGTACAGTCAGAAGCATGGGAGGGTGAGAGAATTCATCAGAGCCAGAGTGGGGAGCAGAGCAGGCAGAAGGACCGAAGTACACTGCTGAGGGGAGCAGCGGCTGCAGGAGAGGTCTGCGCATCATGTGGGACCCTCCTCCGGTGGCCAGGGAGCAGCCGGGGATCAAACAAGCGCTGCAGAGGCTGCGGGCAGCTTCATAACCCAGCGCTTAATTGCTGCGCCACTGGGGAGGCCCTAAATAATTTTTTCTTTTAAAAAGAAAATGTTCTTCACAGTTAGGAAATGAAGACTGATATGCCAACATGTATAGAAATAAAAGAGGGCATTTTAATTAAGTTTTGTTTGTACAGTCATTTCCTTCTAAAGGTATTTGTAATGTGAGATTTAAAAGCGAAATCAAGTTGAAATAAGTTGAACAAACAAAAGATGAGTTATTGGTGTTAATATGTACTTCTACAAGGAGACTGAAGTAAACTGAAATCTGTGATTGATTTTATGAAACAGTTACTGAAAGCAAATGTTTCACCTTTGAAAGATTCATTTAAAGCAAAATGGAACATATAAACACTTAACATATTTATACCAATTATAAATGTATTTTCTTTGTCATCAAAACATTTTTTTGTTTGATCTAAGCAAGGCAAAATATTTATCTTGCTACATTAATATCTGTCTTTTTCCACAAGACATGAAATTGATCCTCATAATTCACTCATATATGTCACTTTATTTATAGGACTACCTTCTGAAACTTTTACTCTTCAGACTTAAATGCTATTTATTTCTCAGAAAAAAATCACGATATAAATTGTTTTAGTTTTATATAATCTGTTATATTGTTCAATAAATGATTTATACATATTTTAAAAAATGGTGGGAAGGTGATATTTACATTAAATATATTGATTTTTTTTTTTTATAAATTTTATTGTTATATTCCCCATACAATTGCAGCCCCCCATTCTGACCCCAATCCCTCCCCTCCCGCCCCCGCCCCCCTAAAAGTGTCTCTGGTTCATAGTTTTTTGTTGATTTTGATTTTCACTTTCTTATAGTTATTCATTTTCCTGGTCCCTTATTTAAGTTTTCTAGATTCCTGCTATGAGTGAGACCATCCGGTATTTTTCTTTTTCTTTTTGGCTTATTTCGCTGAGCATGATCCCTTCCAGCGCCATCCATGTTGCAGCAAATTGCATGTGTTTATCTTTTTTGAATGCTGAGTAATATTCCATGGTATATATGTACCACATCTTCTTGATCCAGTCATCTATTTTTGGGCATTTGGGTTGTTTCCAAAGCTTAGCTATTGTAAACAGTGCTGCTATAAACATAGGGGTGCAGGTGCTCTTTGGAATTGATGTTTCTGTGTCCTTTGGGTAAATACCTAGGAGTGGAGTTGCTGGGTCATATGGAAGCTCTATGTTTAGTAGGTCCAGAAATCTCCACACAGCTTTCCACAGTGGTTGGACCAGTTTGCACTCCCACCAACAGTGCAGAAGAGTTCCTTTTTCTCCACACCCTCGCCAACATTTGTTATTGCTAGTTTTTTTAATATGTGCCATTCTCACTGGTGTAAGATGGTATCTCATGGTAGTTTTGATTTGCATTTCCCTGATGACAAGTGATGTTGAACATTTTTTCATATGCCTGTTGGCCATTTGCATTTCCTCTTCAGAGAAGTTTCTTTTTAGCTCTTCTGCCCATTTTTTGACTGGATTATTTTCTTTGTTGTTGTTGAGACTCATCAGCTCTTTGCAGATTTTTGTGATCAGTCCTTTATCATTAGTGTTGGGTGCAAAAATGTTCTCCCAGTTGGTGGGGTTTCTCTTTGTTTTTGTTATTGTCTCTTTTGCTGTGCAAAAGCTCTTTAATTTGATATAGTCCCAGCTGTTTATCTTTGCCTTCACTATCACTGCTTTGGGTGATGTGTCTGTAAAGATGTCTTTGATGTGCAAATCACGTAGTGTTTCGCCTATATTTCCTTCTATATATTTTATGGTTTCAGGTCTTATGTCTAGTTCTTTAATCCATTTTGAGTTGATTTTTGTGTATGGTGTGAGGTGGTGGTCAAGCTTCATTCTTTTGCATGTAGCGACCCAGTTTTCCCAGCACCATTTATTGAACAAACTTTCTTTGCTCCAATGCATAGTCTTTGCTCCTTTGTCAAAGATTAGTTGACCATAAACCTGTGGGTTTATTTCTGGATTTTCTATTCGATTCCATTGGTCTGTATGTCTGTTCTTGTTCCAATACCATGCGGTTTTGATGATTATAGCTTTGTAGTATAGTTTGAAGTCTGGGAGTCTGATGCCTCCATTCCCTTCTTTTTTTTTCAGGAGAGCTTTGGCTATTCGGGGTTTTTTGTGATTCCATATGAATTTCATCAATAATTGTTCTATTTCTTTGAAGAATGACATTGAAATTTTGATTGGAATAGCATTGAATCTGTATATTGCTTTTGGAAGGATGGCCATTTTAATAATGTTTATTCTTCCAATCCATGAGCAGGGGATGTCTCTCCATTTCTTTGTGTCTTCTTCTATTTCTTTTAACAGTGTTTTATAGTTTTCTTTGTATAGGTCCTTTACCTCTTTTGTTAGATTTATTCCCAAATATTTGATTTTTTTTGTTTCAATAACAAAAGGGATGGTCTTTTTGATTTCTTCTTCTTCAGATTTATTGTTTGTGTATAGGAAGGCTACTGACTTTTGCGTGTTGATTTTGTATCCTGCCACTTTACTGAACTGATTGATGAGTTGAATTAGCTTTTCTGTGGAGTTTTTGGGGTTCTCTATGTATAATATCATATCGTCTGCAAATAGTGATAGTTTGACTTCTTCTTTTCCTATTTGGATTCCTTGGATGTCTTTCTCTTGTCTTATTGCCCTGGCTAGGACTTCCAGTATTATATTGAAAAGCAATGGTGAGAGTGGACATCCTTGTCTTGTTCCAGATCTTAATGGAATTGCTTTCAGCTTTTCACCATTGAGAATGATACTGGCTGTTGGCTTGTCATAGATGGCCTTTATGATGTTGAGGTATGTTCCTTGTATCCCAAGAATTTCAAGGGCTTTTATCATGAATGGGTGTTGCACTTTGTCGAAAGCTTTCTCAGCATCTATTGATATTATCATATGGTTTTTATATTTCTTTTTGTTGATGTGTTGGATAACGTTGATTGATTTTCGGATGTTAAACCATCCTTGTGCCCCTGGAATGAATCCAACTTGGTCGTGGTGAATTATCTTATGGATACATTGTTGGATTCTGATAGCTAAAATTTTATTCAGGATTTTTGCATCAGTGTTCATTAGGGAGATTGGCCTGTAGTTTTCCTTTTTTGTGTTGTCCTTGTTCGGTTTTGGTATTAGTGTAATGTTGGCTTCATAAAATGTGTTTGGTATTGTCCCTTCCTTCTCAATTTTTTGGAAGAGTTTGTGAAGGATAGGCACTAATTCGTCTCTGAATGTTTGGTAGAATTCATTTGTAAATCCATCAGGTCCTGGGCTTTTGTTTTTGGGGAGGTTTTTGATTACCATTTCAATTTCGCTAATTGTAATTGGTCTGTTTAGGTGTTCTATTTCTTCTTTATCTAGCTTTGGGTGATGGTAGAGTTGTAGGAATTTGTCCATCTCCTCTAGATTGTTAAACTTGTTTCCATATAACTGTTCATAGTAGTTACTGATTATTCTTTTGATTTCTGCTGTGTCCGTTGTGATTTCTCCTCTTTCATTGATGATCCTGTTTATTTGTGCTTTCTCCCTTTTTTCCTTTGTGAGCCTGGCTAGGGGTTTGTCTATTTTATTGATTTTTTTCAAAGAACCAGCTCTTGGTTTCATTGATCTTTTGGATTGTTTTTTTAGTTTCAATTTCATTTATTTCTGCTTTGGTTTTTATTATTTCTTTTCTTCTACTGGTTTTGGGGTTTTTTTGTTGTTCTTTTTCTAGATCTTTGAGCTTCGAGATTAGGTTGTTTCTTTGCGTTCTTTCTTGTTTCTTGATGTGAGCTTCTATTGCTATATATTTTCCTCTTATTACTGCTTTTGCTGCATCCCATACATTTAGGATATTGGTGTCCTCCTTGTCGTTCAATTCAAAAAATTTTTTAATTTCTTCTTTGATCTCCTCATTAGTCCAATGGTCTTCCAGTAGTGTGGTTTTTAATCTCCATGAGGTAGGAAAGTTCCTTGCCTTCTTTTTATGGTTTATTTCTAGTTTGATGCCTTCATGGTCAGAAAAGATGGTTGATATGATTTCAATCTTGGTGTATCTGTTGATGTTTGTCTTGTGCCCCAGTATGTGATCGATCCTGGAGAATGATCCGTGTGCGCTTGAGAAAAATGTGTACTCCATTTTTTTGGGGTTTAGTGTTCTATAGATGTCTGTTAAGCCCAATTGCTCTAGGTCTTTATTTAGAGCTTTGGTTTCTTTACTTATTTTTTGTCTTGTTGATCTATCCATTGTTGATAGTGGTGTGTTGAAGTCTCCCACTACGTATGTGTTTTCTCTGATGTCTGTTTTCAGAGAGGACAACAGTTGTCTGATATATTTTGGTGCTCCTTCGTTTGGTGAGTATATGTTAATGAGTGTTATTTCTTCTTGAAGTATTGTCCCCTTGATCATAATGTAGTGACCATTGGGGTCTCTTTTTATCTTTTTGAGTTTGAAATCTGTTTTATCTGATATAAGTATAGCTGTTCCTGCTTTCTTTTTTGGTCCATTTGCTTGTAGGATTGTTTTCCATCCTTTAACTTTGAGCCTATTTTTATCTTTTGTAGCTAAATGTGTTTCCTGGAGACAGCAAAAGGTTGGGTTTTGTTTCTTAATCCAGGCTGCAACTCTGTGTCTTTTTATTGAAGAGTTTAGTCCATTTACATTTAGAGTTAATATTGATATGTTAGCATCTGTATTTGCCATTGTGTTTGTCTTTCCTTTGATTTTATTTATTCTTTTAATAACTTTTTTTTTTTGGCCTTCTTTCATTGTTATTCGTCCCTCTGAGGTTCTGGCTTTAGGACTCCTTGTAGTATTTTTTGGAGTGGGGGTTTAGTTGCAATGAAATTCCGGAGTTTCTGTTTGTCTGGGAAGGTCCATATTCTTTCTTCAAAGAGGAAGGAGAGCTTTGCGGGATAGAGTATTCTTGGTTGGCATCTGTTTTCTTGGAGTCTGTTGACTATGTCCCTCCACTCTCTCCTTGCCCGTAGTGTTTCTTCGGAGAAGTCTGATGTCAGCCTGATTGGTTTTCCTTTGAATGTTATCTGTTTCTTCCCTCTTGCCAGCTTCATTATTTTTTCCTTGTCCTGGATTCTTGGGAGCTTTACTATTATGTGTCTTGCTGTATTTTTCCTTTCGTCGTGGAAGTTTGGTGTTCTTCTTGCTTCTTGTATATCAATTTTCAGCTCCTTCTTCACATTTGGGAAGTTCTCTTCAATTATCTCTTCGAATATTTTCTCTGTTCCTACATCTCTCTCCTCTCCTTCTGGTATTCCTATAACTCTTATATTTCCTTTCCTCATGGAGTCAGATAGTTCCCGAAGTCTTTCTTCGTTCTTTTTCCTTCGTACTTCTCTTTCCTTTTCTGTTTTGGTTCTTTTTATTTCTGTGTCTTCAAGATTACTTATTCGTTCTTCCATTTCATCTATTCTGCTTTCATTGCTTTTCCCAGAATTCTTTAGTTCTTCCATTAATTCTTTGATCTCCTGCATTTCTTTTACTTCCCTCTTTAGGGACTCAATTTCTTTCTTCTGACCATTGTTTTCCCTCTCTAGGGACTCAATTGCATTCTTCTGATCGTTGATTATTTTTCCCTTATCATTGTTTTCCTTTATGACTTCTGTCAGTTTTTTAATCACGGCAATTTTAAATTCTCTTTCTGGAAGGCTCAGAAATTCTTCCAAGTTATTGTCGTTGCAATCTGGGGGCTGGCTTTCTTTTTGTGGTGTGCTTTTTCTCTGGAGAGTTGCTAGGTTGCGTGTGGTTCTTCTCCTCCCTACTGTCTGTTTTCTAATTTGCCGTATGCGTTGGGACACTGTGTTGTTGGGACTTGCCGGCATCTTGGGTGGGCTTCTCTGTTCCCCTCTGGTTCTTCCAGGAGTCATCTGTCAGTTTCAAGCAGCCTTTACTGGAGAAAGGTCCCTGTTCTAAAATGCCGATGTGGGGACACACTCCCCTGTGCGCCTGGTCTGCCCCGGCGGTGGGTTCCTGCTCCCCTCTGGGCTTGGACTGCAGGCCAGAGGGGGTCTGGCGTGGGCGAACTTCCCCCGCTCACCTCTGGCTCCTGAGGAAGCCTTCTGCAGGTAGTCTTTACTGAAGAAATGTCCCTGTTCTAAAATGGTGATGTGGGACACACTCCCTGCGCTTCTGGTCTCAGGCACACTCTTCTGCGCGCCTGGTCTGCCCCGGCTGTGGGTGCTCGCTCTCCCTGTGGGCTCAGACTACTTGTTCAGAAGGGGCCCGGTGTGGGCTAACTCCCCAGCTGGCCACTAGCTCCTTCAGTAGCCTGTGCTGGGGTCAAGTCGCTAGGTGGCACCAGAGATCTCTCCTAGAGCCCTTGGGGAGCTGATTTTCCACCCCGTGGGACAGGGAGCAGAGCGGGGATGGTAGGGTACACCTCAACGGCTTTGGGGTGCTGTGTCTGCCTTGTGCCCCACCGTCGTGGGGAACCCACGCCCCTAATTTCGTGCCCCGGGTCTCAGTTCCAAAGCCCTCAGTTCCAGGATGCGGGCTGTAGCCCAGATCAGTGGCGCGGGAATGGCGCCTTTTGAATCCCGCTCCCCTGCCTGGGCACCTTTTCCTGCTCACTCAGGGAGGGCCTCCGCCGTCTCCCCGCAAGCCTAGGTCGCACGGGGACCTGGGCAGCTGCAATCCGAGCGCCGCTTTCGTGCAAGCTTACCGGGGACCTGGGCAGCTGCAATCCGAGCGCCGCTTTCGCGCAAGCTTACCGGGCGGCCGGGGCTGTGTGCTGGTGCTGGTCTCCTCCTGGTGGGCGGGGCTCTCTTTAATGGCTTGTGGAGCTCACCTCCGCGGCGGATCCTGCAGGGTTCGCCTCAGCTCCCGTTCACGGTGTGTGGTGGCTGAAATAGTTCCTTTCCACTCACAGTCCCGCTTGCTGCATCCGTTTTTCTTGTTGGGCGTTTTGGTTTGTTGTTTCCCTCGTCTCTGCCGGTCGGAGAGTGCCGCCTCTGTGGGCGGGGGAGGGGAGCAGGGTTCTGCGCTTCCCTCCCTTCTCGCCCTCTTTTATGGCAACTTTCTTCTTCGGGCAGTTTGCTGGAGTCGTCCGTTTATCTTCCGTGTCCCAGTTCTCACTGGGACCTGCCGCTTTTCCTCCCTATTAACTTTTTTTAATGGGAGATCTTACTCGCAGCGTCTCCTCGCCGCCATGTTGCTCCGCCCCTCTACATTAAATATATTGAAACTTTTATTTTCTATAAGTCGGTACCTTTAAGTCAAAAGTTACAAATAGTACCTAAGCTACTTAGCTCCCCTCTTCCAAGGCAAAGTCACCAGTCTCTTTTTTATATCCTTCCAGAGATAGCCTATGTACATGCATACATATATCTATAAAACCTAGAATGTTTGTGTATATTTCCCCCCTTTTCCCACAAATTATAGCATGCAATACATACTTTTCTATTTCTTCTTTGGCCCAATTCAAAGGAGACAGGTAATGCAATTTCTCAGTAATGGCTCCCAGCTTCACTTTAAAATGACTTCACAAATGTCCCTTTTCACAGTAAGAAGGAGAGAACATGGATATGAGAGACTTGGCACTGGTACATGTGCCATCTTTTCAAAAAGGCAGTTTTCTTCTGGTACATGTGCCATCTTTTCAAAAAGGCAGTTTTCTTCTGGTACATGTGCCATCTTTTCAAAAAGGCAGTTTTCTTCCAAATGAGTACAAACTTTATGATGCTTCTTAGTTAAGAGCTTACCTGCTAAGCTATAGATACCATTCATTTTACATTGACTTTATTGGTATCATACTGACTTGGTCCTTTTAATTCTGTTTTTCGATGCTAGTCTGTTTGCCCTCAGTTCAATAAGTTTACCTACTCTTTAACAGATCACTTACTTTGAACATATGGAAGTATTTTAATGGCATTTTTACTTGGCGTTATTTTGATCAGTAACACATTTACTCCTTGTATTAGCCCCATGAGATAGATATATCATTATCTGTCTTAGAGATAAGGATGCAAGAGTGGACAAGTGAAGTGACTGTCCACCGAGTGTCCACTCTGGGATTCACACCAGCGGTGCCCCTCCTCGGGCCTGTGCTCAGAACCGTCTCTTTGCCTTTCTGGACCAGCTTGGAGCCTGTCTCTTTTGTCTTTATATCTGCTTACCCTTGCCGAAAATCTACTCATGGATCTTCCTTCAGATAGTTCAGTTCCTCTGTCCCCAAAGTCTAGGACTCTAGATTGCTTTCTCTCACTGGTTCCTATAGTTGTTCTGTAAAATATAAAATGGAACTATAGCCAGGATTAAATTATTATGCACCTGTAGGTGTTAGAAAAATTAGAGATTAGAGAAAGGAGAGTAGAAAAATATGAAGGAAAGATCTTGACAAAGACATTTCAGGGAATGCTAAATAGTTCTTGACTTGCGTGGGATGTACAGATAAAAACAAGTTTTTAGCAATTACTATGCATGTTTATTCAACAAGTATTTACTTGCACTTACGTTGGAATTTATTTGGAATATGTATTTCTTCTGTGCCTTGCCATTTTGCATCTATTTTAAGAACCCATCTCTATGTTGCTGTTGAATTGAAATAATGATCTTCTAACCTATCTGGTAGTTTTCTGGTACATTGTAAACCTAACTAAGCCCAACAGGCATGAAAACTTTGTTGGATAGATACACCAAGTTTTCATTACTCATAGAAGTAATAAAAGAATCCCAGAGGTCATGAACAGATACAACCAAAGAATTGTATACTAGAGAAAATACTTCCAAGTCTCTAGTTGGCTGCACAGCCAGGGTTAGAATTTCTGGTCTGGAGTGTGTTGAGCTCTGTCCCTGGGGCTTTTTAAGTCCTCTTGACCATTCTCTATCTCCTTTCGCTTTAGGTCTGACTCACACTGATGTACATTCCAGGATGCTTTGTTCTTGGGATCAGACCTGACCAGAAGTTGACCTCATGAGTACATCAACCTCTCCAGCGGCCATGCTGCTCCGGAGGCTGAGGCGGCTCTCCTGGGGCAGCACTGCCGTCCAGCTCTTTATCTTAACAGTGGTGACGTTTGGCCTGCTGGCCCCTCTGGCCTGTCACCGTCTTCTGCACTCTTACTTCTACCTGCGCCATTGGCATCTGAACCAAATGAGCCAGGAGTTCCTGCAGCAGAGCTTGAAAGAGGGTGAGGCTGCCCTCCACTACTTCGAGGAGCTGCCCTCTGCCAATGGCTCGGTGCCCATTGTCTGGCAGGCCACCCCCCGCCCCTGGCTGGTCATCACCATCATCACTGTGGACAGGCAGCCTGGCTTCCACTACGTCTTGCAGGTGGTGTCCCAGTTTCACCGGCTCCTTCAGCAGTGCGGCCCCCAGTGCGAGGGGCACCAGCTCTTCCTGTGCAATGTGGAGCGTAGTGTGAGCCATTTTGATGCCAAGCTGCTGTCCAAGTATGTCCCTGTGGCCAACCGCTACGAGGGCACTGAGGATGATTATGGCGACGACCCTTCCACCAACTCATTTGAGAAAGAGAAGCAGGACTATGTCTATTGCCTGGAATCCTCCCTGCAGACTTACAACCCGGACTATGTTCTGATGGTGGAAGACGATGCCGTTCCAGAAGAGCAGATCTTCCCGGTATTGGAGCACCTTCTTCGGGCTCGCTTCTCTGAGCCACACCTCAAAGATGCCCTGTATTTAAAGCTCTATCACCCCGAGCGGCTGCAGCACTACGTCAACCCCGAGCCCATGCGGATCCTGGAGTGGGTCGGTGTGGGCATGTTGCTGGGGCCCTTGCTCACCTGGATATACATGCGGTTTGCCAGCCGGCCAGGGTTCAGCTGGCCGGTCATGCTCTTCTTCTCCCTCTACAGCATGGGGCTGGTCGAACTGGTGGGCCGGCACTATTTCCTGGAGCTGCGACGCCTGAGTCCCTCCTTGTACAGTGTGGTCCCCGCCTCCGAGTGCTGCACCCCGGCCATGCTCTTCCCGGCCTCTGCAGCCCGCCGGACCCTCACCTACCTGTCCCAGGTGTACTGCCACAAGGGCTTTGGCAAGGACACGGCACTGTACTCGCTGTTGAAGGCCAAGGGGGAACGGGCCTATGTGGTGGAGCCCAACCTCGTGAAACACATCGGCCTTTTCTCCAGCCTCCGGTACAACTTTCACCCCAGTCTGCTCTAGTGTGCTAAGAAATGCCTTGGTGAAATCGGCCACTTCGTGGAGATTCCAGTGTCGAGTTCGTTTGTTTCGGACGTGGTTGCTGGCAGACATCTGAGTGTCCAAGGTTCTAGGGGTGTGGGCACTGGGACAGCCGAGGCTCACTGAAGTCAAGAAGCCTGGCTTTGCTGGCCCTCTGGCCAGGGCAGCGGCCCGGCCCCCTCCCCCCACACAGCCACACTGCCTCACGTGGTCAGCTCTACACAGCCAAGGGGCATTTAAATACCGGTTATATTCTCCAGTTGTTTCCAACTCTGCTTTGTGATAGAGTTTGTGACTGTAAAAATATATTGTGTGCAGTGATACGACGGTTGTAGGGTTTTAATTTGATGAAAATTGAGATCTTTTTGAATGATTTCTGTCTCGCTGGGCATGACAGTGGATATATGTTTAGAATATATGTCCAAGATGGCAAGACCCTGTTGATAGATTCCATTTGTTTCCTTGACCTGGTGTAATAAAAGCTGATAAAAGCCGTGCAATGCCCGGCATCTTGGAGGCAGGTGATCTGGCTTCTGTTCCCCAACACTTTCTTTTCCACACACCTGTAGTGCACTGATAATCTGCGTCATTAGCGAGAACTTTCAGGCATGGCAAGATCTGGAAGCACCTCTGAATCGTCTAAGCCAGATTGTTTATGTTCAGTAGTGATTTAAATGTTGACGATTTCAATCATATTCTGATTCACTGAAAATTGGACACTGCAGAGTGACAAAAATAGGTGAGCTCGTTATTAATCGTCTGTTCTTTTCCCCTAACTTTGCTGGTAACTATTCACCCTCATTTCATTTTCTTCTAGGTGGCATGATGTCATAGTAGAAAAGTCATGGACAGTGAAGTCAGAAGACCTGACTTCTTGCTTCAGATCTCTGCCATGTCCTCATGGTGTGAATTTGAGCAAGTCTTACCCATCACTGAGTCATAGTTTCTTCACTTGTAAAACTGGGACTGTGATAGCCACCTTTTGAAGTTGCCTTGAGGATGAAATGACAGAATATGCTTGATCCATAGGGGATAATGAGCACCTATTAGTTCTTTTCTCTCCTGTAAGAAGTATACAGAACTCAAGTGTATTTTGGATTAAGATACTAGCGATACATTTTAAAAAGTATGAGATGAGGCAAGGGCTGACATCTATGAAGCAGCTGTTCCAGGCTAATCAGTGTTAGAGTAAAAGCTGATTTTTCATTGTAACATTTGAAGGGTCTGCAGCTCAGCTTTCATCTCACCAAAAATAAGAAGTGTTCATTTAAACCAGAAATGACCCAAGACTCCTGACCCAAGACTAGCATCTGAAAATTACCTTTCTCAAAAATTACAATAAATGTCCTTGGACGAGATTCAACAAGTCCCTCTGTGATGAGGGGTGATTAGAGTCCCAGCAGCAGTCCAGTTTGTTTCGGTGCCAAGTCTCCCATTTTTTTTTTTTTTTTCAATTCCCATAGTGATCTTCTGTGTTGGGATCTGCCCAAGAATAGAGGGAGGACATGGAGTTCCTCTCCACCCTTTACAGATGAGCAAACTGAAGCTCAGAGATGTTAAATGTCCTCTTCAGGTCCACAGACCTGAACAGTAGCAAAGCCAGGACTGAACCATCACTCTTCTGACTTCTAGCCCTGCATGTTTTTCTTAATCCCCTTCATTTTATAAATATCTGTGTCGTCACATCCTCTTATGTAAAATCTGATTGTAACTTGGACTAAATATTGTCTCTGTAAACTAAGATGGTAGCAACTCATTATCATGTTGGTCTCTCTGGACACTCAGGCATCAGTATTCTGTGTTGTGTTGTTACATTGAGCTGTTCTCTATCTCCCTGGAATGTCAAAGTGGACAGAGCTACCAGCTGGCCTGTTGCGATGTTCAGATTCTACTCCTCCGCCTCTCCTCTCCCAGTAATTCGTGCACCTCCATATTTGAGATCTGAACCTAGACCTAGATCCTCACTACAGTTTTGTTACATTATTGATTGGATCTCCTCATGAAAATGATTTATCCAATGACAGGAGAGCTGCATCTAAGCTAGCCAGGGAATCGTTGCTGGTTTACATTTCTGCTCTTTCTAATTCAGTTATCTATTGCATGCAGAAGACCCTCCCCTGATGCCTTCATTTTGGATGGTGAAGGCCATCTTTGCCTTGTCTAATTTCTCTACACACTAAGATGTCTTCTCCCGTGGATCCTAAGTAGAGTCTGCAGACCTTGGACACATGCAGATGCAGGCTCAGTTCTGCCTTTTTATCCCCACCCACTTCTAGATCTTCCTCTCTTTTGTCCCTTCTTCCTAAAGTCTTAATTTTTGTACATTGTCCTTGATTAGGACAGCTGACAGTTTCACACCAAAGCTGAAGTGGCTCACTTTGTCCTAAGCAAGGGGCCAGCAAAGGAAGGAACATTGTTCCCAGGAGGTGAAGGCTCTAATAGTCTGCTGGCCTTTCAGCCTTTCTAGTCAGACCTAAGAAGGCCCCTACTGTGACTGAGTGTATTTGCATTGACTTATCAGTTCAAATAAAGGCACCTGCTGTGCTGAGGCATTCCGAGAAGACTTTGGTCATTTTCCCTTCTGTCGATGGATGAATTTTTCTGATGTGGCAAATGGTGTCAAACACACTCACACTCATATTTACATCATTGTGGAGTTCTAGAAGTATGAAATTCATAACTTGTTTTGTTGTATTTCTTAAATGGAAACATTTGAATTGCGCATTTTTAAAAACTTGTTTTAAGGGAAAAAATGATGAGAATACAGCAGTGCAACCATAGAACACAAATAGGATTAATCTAATGATATGATTGCTTTCATTTCCCTTGGATACCTTTCTAATTTGGGAGAATTTATTTATTCGGGAGCTTAATTTGGGTAGAGAGGCATTCTAATTGGAGGTGATTATGGTGTGATTTTTATACATACCGTGATGTGCTGTGAGTTACAGTAACATGATATAAAATTGGATAATTTTAAATCACATGAGCCACTTCGCTATTTTTATTCAAACTACAATGATTTTGCTGAGAAATGCTTATTAACCGGCACTGTTATTTGAGATTATATTTCATCTCTGGTAAACCTTTGGGGCTGTGTCAAAGACAGTAGGAAAATAATTAGTCCTGAAGGCAAAATGTGCTTAATATGTTAGAACTGCAGAAGACATGTGGACATGTGCTATCCCTTGCAGGTCTCCCCAGTACTTGGGCTGCAGCATTGCTGTGAATCACCGTTCTGTAATGAATGGGATTTTTTTAGTTAGAATTTAAGTTTTTCTTGATCTAACAACTTACACAGACATACAGAAGAATGAACAGATTTTTAAAAATCACCTATGTTAACATAAAGGGGTCATGACAGTGAAAATCCAAAAGCAAATGATGACTGTATCAGTAAACATAATGGATGGCATAAGTATGTAGGACAGGGTTAACTTTAAGACGGCAGAAAGATGATGAGGGGAAAGGAAAAAAGATATAGAGTGAGGCAGCAGGTCTCACATTTATCACTTTTTTTTTTAAGATTTATCTATTTATACAAGAACTGTATTTACCTATTTATGCAAGTCAGGGGCATGGGAGGGTGAGAGGTTTCATCAGAGACAGAGTGGGGAGCAGAACAGGCAGACGGACTGAAGACACTGCTGAGGGGGGCAGCGGGCAAGACAGGAGAGGCCTGCTTTGCCACGTGGGTTTCTTCCTGGCCGGCCAGGGGATTAGCTAGTGCTGCAGAGGCTGAGGATTGCCTCACAGTGCGGTGCTCAACCCTTGCACCACCAGGGAGGCCCTTTAAAAGACCTGATATACTCTTTTTTTTTTTTTTGAGATTTATTTATTTATACAAGAACTGGGGTACAGGTCAGAGGTGTGGGAGGGTGAGAGGATTCACCAGAGACAGTGGGGAGCAGAACAGGCAGATCCACTGAAATACACTGCTGAGGGGAGCAGTGGGCGAGGCAGGAGAGGTCTGCTGTGCCATGTGGGTATCTCCCTGGCCGGCCGGGAATCAAACCTATGCTGCAGAGGCTGTGGAGAGCTTCACAGCACTGCACTCAACCCTCTGCGCCACCAGGGGAGGCCCACATTTGTCACTGTTCTTGTGTGTCTCCAATTCCCTCACATAACATCTTTTATGTAGGCCCCACAGTTATGAACACTTGATAGGACCAGACTATGGAGAATATAGAGGAAATAAACAATGGCTAGACAATGTTCCAAATGAACAATTCATTAGTTTGCTAAGACCTGGCTTCCCATTACATTTAGAATAAAATTCAAATTCCTTCATCTTCACCCAGGCCAGATATAAACTCTGCCATCATGTCTCACCCTCCCACCCTGGTTCTCCAAGCTCTAACCACTGGCTTCCTTTCAGTTCCTTGAAATGCTACTTTGGTTCTCACTGCGAGGTCTCTGCACAGTCTTGTTCTCTGTCTGAAATGCTTTCTCTTGACTGAATTTCCCTGTAACTCAGGTTTCAACTCAGTTTTAATCCCCATAAAGAATTTCCATCTGTCTACTTCTTCCCTATCCCTAGTTCACATGTCATGTTTGGGTTTTTCCTTCCATTTCCCCCCAACATTCCCTAATCCCCACCACCACACACACACAATAGAAACTCCATATTAAAAGGGGTTTTCTACTGTATCCCCTGAGCCTAGAACATTTCCTGACACATAGTAGGGGATGGCAGAGAAGCAGAGGAGGGAGAAAGGAAGAGTCAGTGAAGTAATCTACAGTGGCGCTGTCTGCAGAAAGAGGAATACTGAAAGGAAAAATGGGCTAGGGAAGAAAATTCAAACAGAGTGGGGTCCAAGTGGTGAGGGCTGGTTAGGAAAGTACAGTTTCACCCCTGTAGAAAGCTTTTTACATGCACTGCAAGCAGAAGAAATAGCAAATGCCAAGAGCTTTTCACACCACCAAGTAGCTACGTTTCTTCGTTGTTACAGATTTGTTTTCAGGGTGTGTGTGTGGGGGGAGAGTGTTGAGGGTGGGGTCCCTGTGTGTTACTTTTAGGGGAAGACTGGGTTTTTCTCCTTTCAGGCTGCAACTGCTGTATCTACCTGGTGTTGCCAGTGGGAATCATCTAGACATGAATGCCACCCACGGTGGTTCCAGCTTATCCTAGGACTTTTGGGTAAGAAGACTGGAAAGAGGTGAAACCTCTATTCTGTGCCAATGAAGTTATATCAGAGAAGGGTGAGGTGGTTTAAGCCTCACTGTGTACCTCGGGGGGACAGAGGTCTTTCTGTGAGAAAACATTATACCACTTAACATAAACCAAAAAAGAGGTACACATTCCCAGAGACTGGAAGGGAGGGATAGGAAAGTCTTTGTAAGGGGCATTTTTCTGGCACCTGACTTTTCATGTCTTAGATTTTGTTTGTATAGCTTTGTTTCAATGTGGGAAGTTGAGTTCTCTCAAAACACTGCACAGGCAACATGTTAGACAAAGAATGTAGCTCAACAACAACTTTGTCTTTGTCTTTACCCAGAAAACAACACAAACCCTGCCATTGCTGTGACCCAGGGGCCTGGTGCTTGTACAGCCCGCAGCTCAAATTTCTGAAAACACACAACCGATCTGTGTAGCTTTCTTTTTAGCAACGTGTTTAGGCAATTCCTCCTAGTCCTTCTCAACCACACTCCCTTATTGGCCCCAACACTTACAGGATCATTAGCCAGCTGAACTTCAGCCAGAGAAGCTTGGCTTCTTCCTAGCTCCTCCTCCAGTGAGGTTTATGATAAAGAAGATAGGATTGTATCTTCGTCCTGGAATATACACATAAAATCTATACATGAACAAGAAAATGAAAAGGATCATTCAAAATCATAGTTCATGTATTATTCAGAAAAGCACTACATCAAATAAGTTAACCATAAGCAAATCTAAATTTAATGGTTTATCCTAGTCTTGATAAACACCTAAATCATATTCAGATTATTCAAGCTTTTTTCTCTTTTAGTTCAGCTCAGTTGCTAGCTGAAATGTACCAATCTACAGAAACACTGTCATATTTCAAACAGGAAAGGCTTTGAAGAGATAAGAATCACATGGTCTTTCATTTTACCAGTAAACACCAGGGAAAGAACTGTTTCATCCTAAGTAACCCCTTATTATCACACTTTAACGTTAATCCTCACACTAAGGCAGACACATTAACATTCAGAATTGCATCTCAGAAACCTTTTAGGACAAATCATTTCTGTCCTTAAAAAAAAAAAAAGGCGCCTGGTGTCATGTCTCAAATATCAATTTACATTTATTGATGCCTATGGGGCAGACAGCTACTGTGCTGAGACCCAAAGATGATTGGAAAGACGCCAATGACTTTGGCGTCCTATGGGGAGTTAGTGGTAAGTTCTGGGATGTTGTCTATAAATTACCCCAAAGTCCCAGGACTCTAAATTAATCCCATCTTTCTCAACACCTCTACAACCTCTTTAAAAAAATTTTTTAAATTGAGTTAACATTGGTTTTCAACACCGTGTATGACTTACAGGGCCAGGATCACACCCCCTCAGGTAGATATTATCACACCACACCCACCAGGGCACCCAGAGTCTTCCTGCACAGTCCATTGTGCCCCCTCCCCTGCAGCCTCTTGTCTTGAAGGCGATAACAATGTGGGCCACAAAGCACAAAGGAAACGTTTGGCACAAACATGCATTTGTAGTGGACCGCCAAAGGACTCTGCTTGTCCGCGAACAACCGCACCTTGTTGGCAGCAACTCGCCACACCTTTCTCAAAAAAGGATTAAAAAAAAGCCGCACCCAACCTGTGTTAGTGCCCATCCCATCTTGCCAACAAAAGGTGGTTGAGCCTTCAATGGGAGAAGGATTATGAAGTCCTCCCTCCCTTGAGGGGAGAACTGAAGCTTCCCTGCTATTTCATTGCCCTTCCCGAGTCTGTGGCCTTGGCTTTTCTTGTGTAAAGCCACTTCTTTCTTTGACTCATGTTTCCGAAGCTGACTACAAGTTAGATCCTATCCTGAAATTCTCCTGTCCTCGTGGTTGATGGTAACACCTGCCACGGTTTGCGACTGAGTAAATATAGGGTTAGGACGGGACACGGTGCAGGTTTTCTATGATCCAGCAGACCAGGTAAAGGAGTCAGAGTCCTCAGTGGTTTTTTTGCAGGTCTTTTATTAAGATTTACCAGGCATATGGAAGGCAGGGGTGCTGGGGGCCGGTAGGCTGGCAGGCCTTCCAGCCCCCAGCAGGTCTTCACTCTGGGCTCGCCGGCCTTCTCTCGGCTTCTGCTTCTCTTGCTTCTCTCTCGGCTTCTGCTGGCGTCCCCGTGACGCCGCCCTTAAAAGCCCAGTCTCAGCCCAGGTGAATCCCATCTACCTATGCCCACACCCTACTCCAGGTGCCCGCCATCAGGCATGCATTCAGGACCTCAAGGATCCATCATCTATCCTGATGGCGGGAGGGCAGAAAAGCCTGACATTTTTTCCTTATCCTACAGTAAACTTCTTTGAACTATGAGGAATGAACAAAGGGTCATGTATTTCTTCTACTTATTATCATTGCTGTTACCATATGGATGTCTCCAAGCCTGGAGACTGATCTCTTTTTAAAATTAAAAAAAAAAAAATTCAATACCTGTTGCATTGAAAGGGGGTGTTGGTCAAAGCCCTAAGACTGGCTGTCAGGACACCTGACCAAGCTACAGCTCCACAAGCTACAATATTTCTTAATTCATAACCATCGTGATGACTGAGCTACTGTAATCCCTGCCATGGACGAGTCCTCCATAGGAATGAAAGAAGAGGAACGACCCACAACTATACGGGAAGACCTGAGTGTTCAGCAAATAGAATTATTAACTGATTAGAGAGCATTCTTGAGCTAATAGCTTCTAATTATCACTAGTCCCAAAAGGATCCTCTGTCGGCAATTGTAAGCCAGTGAATACAATATCCAGGTGCAGTAAAGCAGAGCAAGAACTGATGGCTTGACAGCAATGGAGAAGGTGGGACTGGTGTTCCAAAGCACCTTCCCACTGGGTGGGGAGAGAGAGACTTTTAAAATAAACAAGAGAAAGTTGTGGTTAGGGACTAAGGAAATTTGGGTGAATCTTATATGTGCCTCTTCTCTTTGAACAAGCAGGCTCTTCCTGGCTAGCTGTGCATCTTCAAGCTGGCTCTGGCTGGCTTTGCAGCTGGACCTCTGAACAGCAGCAGGTTCCACTGAGAATAGAATAACGTGTACTCAAGTCTCAGAGACGTGTTAACTGTTTCCGTTTTTTTGTATGTTTGTCTTTGTGTGATAACCCTGCAGGGGCAACATAAGCACTCACCAGTAATGAGATCAAGTGTAGTTTATATACTCTTGATTTCTGCAATTCTGATTTCACTTGCCAAGATGGGACAACTCTAGTGAAAGGGGTTGGGGAATAATATTATCCATTTACTCTAAAAGAGATGCTTTTTACATTCTCATGTATTGGGAAAGTATGCTGTAGATTTTGCAGCTTCATTTCAGTGCATGTAGGACAGATAGCTGACCTAGGATATATTCAGCTGCAAGTATCAGTTGGTGCTTAAGCCAAATTGGTACTTAACGGTCTGGGGAGAAATCTGCAGAGGTCAGTCTCAACAATGTCCACAAGAACCTGGGCTTCGTCTGTCTTTCTGTTCTACCATCTTCGGCTGCCTCAAGTTTACTGCAGCTTCAAATATCAAGTCCTCCAAGGGCTGCAAAGCAGGAAGGAAAGGATTGGGGTAAAACTTATCTCCTGTGAAGTTCCGTGTTTTTTCCCTCCGGGAAGAACAATTCCAGGAAGTCTCCCTGCAGAACTCATTGAACAGATTCGGGCCACAGGTCTACTCCTAGGCCAGTCACAGCAGGGGGAATGGGATAAGCTGAATCCCAGTCCATTCTTGTCCTGCTTGCGTAGGATCCTCTTTTCCTTGACCTCAAAGTCTCTATACAGGGCTTTTGAAATGGGGCTTTTGGTAGCCAGGAAGAACAGCTATATGGATGGTTCATGGGCAGCAGGGGCTGCCCTTTTGCTGGGGACAGTGATGAAGATTTTAAAATACTCTTCCTGCTATTGACATTTAATAGGATATTTAGAAATTGAAACAACTTGGAGATTTTTTTATTGAAATTTATTTAACCAGATAGTCACAAGGTAACTACTGCTACAAGATTGATTTGGCGTGTCAAAGGCATTTTGAGAGGCTTAGCTTGTCAGATTCCCAGAGGCCCATAGATTGCATTTTCCTTCTGATATGAAAGGACATCTGAACAGACAACTGAACATGAAACAATAAGATCATTGTTGCTAGTTTCAAGGAAGTACAGATATTTAAACTCACATCAGACATTTACCAGTTATCAATAGAAGGTTGTGCTGACATTTACCAGTTAGCAATAGAAGGTTGTGCTTTTTACCTATTATTGAACTGTCCTGAGTTACTGTTTTGGAGCACGTGAAGGGCTTTTTATTCTTTTCCAAACCCACAATTTCAGAAAGAGCTCCTATTAACCATGCTGCACATTTCTGAAACTCGCTTTGGTGTGTGAACCTCATTCTGCCCCCATTAGAAAGCATTTTCCTGTCTGTATTCAGTTTTTTTTTTAATTTTTTAATTTTTAATTTTATTAAGAAATAAAATTTCTATTGACTAAGTGGTGAGCGGCCCCTGCCCAATGTAGCGGCCCCCCACTGCCCTCCCGCCTCCGCCAGTCCCATGGGGACACTGACTCCCGAAATTCCTCCCAGACCTGACTCCCGCCTAGGGGGAGACCCGGCAGTGGAGTGCAGGCACAGGGACGCCGTGACGACGGTCCCCCTCACACGCTGACCCGCTCCACTTTCACAGGTGTCCATGGGGTCACCTGCGAGCCACCTGCCAAGCAATGGGGCCAGATCCTGAGACTTCCAAGCCTGAAACACATGGTGGTGAGACCTGTTTGCAAAGGCCTGGCTCAGAAGCCACAGGCAGCCAGCCAGGCTGGGCGAGCATGAATACCCCCACTCCAGTGTCCAGAAGCGCCCCTGGCAAGAGCCCAATGAGGCGCTGCCTGCTCCTACGGGGAGGCTCCCAGGGTGCTCTGGTCCACAAGCGAAACCTGGAGGCCACAGGCTGGCCAACAGGGATTAGGATGGACCCTGTCTGTATTCAGTTTTAAGAGAAAACTGTGAAGTTAAAGTCAAACTGTGTTCACCTAGAAAATGAAATATCCCTGGAAGTTTAGAGGTAGTTTCATATAATTGCTAGGGTGACCCTGAAAGTTCTAGCCATTTGAGCAATGTTTGACAGTTTGCAAGAAAGGAATAAGGATGAAGAACTACAATTAATTATGCCAATTAGAATCAGCATTGTGAGCACTTCCAGTAAAAGACATCCCAAAACCCAGTCAGTTCATATATAAGACGTCATTTCTCATCAGCCTGTGGATAAAGGTAAGGTCCTGTTACTATTAACCAATGTGTACCTTCATTTATTGACACACACTTCTCCACCTGCTAAAAGTCCCAGAAATTTCTTGGAGTCTCCAAAAAGCACCTTAATATGACATTCATGCTCATAAAGCAGTTTGCGGGCTGCAACCGTGACACAGTGTCTCTCTTTTCTTTGCTGTTCTGGCTCCATACTGCCTGCAAGGTGGCTCTGAAGAGTCTCTCTCCTGCCCCTCCCTGCCTGTGCCAAGGTTAGCATATGTGAGTGCTTATCCAACAATCAGTTCACCAGGCCATGTTAGTCCATAGTGTAACAAGAACAAATGCCAGTGTGTCAAAGGCTTATCACATCCAAGTTATGTTTCTCACTGCACAATATTTTAGCAAACATCCAAGCAAACCTTTAGGGCAACTATTTTCTATGTAGCAACTCAGCAGGTAGGCAGGAAAGTTTCCCAGTCCCAGAGTTGCCCCATAAGGAGCAGGACCCCTCCACACCCACCCCGGGACTATTTAAGTCCAAATAGGACTTAAAGAACTTGTTTTATGGTCACCACCAGGTCTTCTCTGCTTCAGTCTGCCACAGCCACGGCCCTACTCAACTGCAAGATGGCCAAAAAGTGAAGAGAGGTCTTCCTTGGATGGGGCGGGAGGGTTGATGTTCCATTCTCTCTCTTGTTTTTCCTTTTTCATGCCAAATTCACATTCACCCTCTTTTCCCAAGCCTTTTCTGAGAGACTGACTCATTCACGACCATATCACAAAATCACAGCCTAGTGCCTAGAAGCTAGAAATGTGTTAATGAGTGGGTGGGTGGATCCGCGCGTGAGTGGGTGACAGGCGTCCTCCCTACCTACAGAAGAAACCCAAAGGGAATCTGTTTCTATTTTCTATTTATCCTCTGGATGTTTGTCATGTTGATCCTACTCACAGTCCTTTTGACTTGTTTTTCCTCTTTTGTACAGTGTTTCTTCTTTTGGGGTCTCCCTTTGGACTGGGATCTTGCTTAGGATTAATTATGGGATGGCCAGGGCTTCAGGTTAGGGGTTGAAAACTTTTCAGGGAATTTTAATTGAGGAAGGTGCCCACGCGAACAATAACCAAAAGGAATGTAAAATGCCTTTGTATTAACTGATAGGTAAGCACCCAGTTGTCGCCCAGTGCAGAGACCTTTGATTAACCAAATCAGACTGTGCTATTTGGGCCTGGAAAGCTAGGAAAGGCCTCCATCACGTCTCTCACTCAGGAGTGATGGAAAGAAGAGAGCATTTCGGCAGACACATGCTGGGAGAGGCGAGACGGGCTATGGCCTGTCTGTGCTACCATGGAAGACTGCAGTTGCAAAAGAGGGAAGGAACACCAGTTTACAAACACCAACCTCAAGTAAAGCATGTTTTTGCAATGGCCATGTGCTCCGAACACTTGAGTAATTTCTCCTTTCTGGGGAAAAACTAGTCAGAGGGGTGGACAGAAGGTTTGGGGGCAGCACATATGCCCCTGTCCTGCAGGTCAGGCTGAGGAGGGGGGGATGGGGGGGTGGGAGGAGAGCTGGCTGGAGCTCCCCACCACGCCTCCCTTGTCACTGACTAGCTCTTTACTATTCTTCACTTGGGATTCTGTTACATTTCCCTTTGCCCATGCCCTTCAGTCATTTACTCAGGATCACACTGATTCCACTCCCAAACCCACCTTAAGCTGGTGTTCTCATTCTGTTACATCTGCTTGCTGAAAAGACACGTTCAAACTCTGAGTTTATTACTGCACTTTTGTGTAAAGCTCATTTTTAGTACAAAATTTGCTGTAGGCTAACACTAGCATATGGATAAACTTTTTTTTACCTACTTCTGAATTGCTAATATCGGCTTCATAATTGAAAATTCTGGGTGACCTAATCACAAGGAATAAACTATAGCTAGACTGCTGCTTCCTTCCCTAGGGCCACCATATCAACATATTTGCTATAAAGTAACAAAAAAATTCACTCATTGGGGTGATGGATGTGTTCAGTATCTCAGTATCTTGACTGCAGTGATGGTTTCTTGGGTGTATACATATGTCAAAATGTCAAATGTCATTCTTTACAAATGTACAGTTTATTCAAAGTCAATAGTGTTGTTATTTGAAAAAGGCTTACACATTTGGGTTTTTGTACCAGCCAAAATGAATGAAAGGGTTTATGTCTTTTCGTTAAAAGTCAGACTGCTCTCTAAACACTCTTACAAGAATGTAGGTCAACAGAAGCCATCAGACTATCTTCAGTCTCCTTACATTAGAGCATGCAAATGGAAACATTAATAGACTATAAAATTATATGAGATAAATTATTAATTAAATATATGAAATAGGGAAATTTCTTCTCTAAAATATGACGGCTGCAGCAAATAAATTTTAGAAAATGTCTAAATCAAGTTTTTATGATTCAAGAGGACTTCAAACCTACAAATCACATAACATGAAACCTTAATGAAAAACTTAAATAAAAAATAAAATGAAGTTATCTAAATATATCTGTTGGTTATAATGAGTTTGGTAAGTATGTCTCAGTCCCTAGTTTCTAAACCCTGTCCTACCACCTCAGCAAAGGCTAACCCCTACACTATATGCATAAGCAACAAGTTATGGAAAAATCACCCCTAAAATCTTGATGTCATCTGTCTTGTGAGTTGGACTAGGCCTGTGACTTGTGCCTAGATGAGGTATCTTCCTACCAAAACTTTCGAATGGGAGTAGGATCCTGAATCCTGCCAGTGAACCGGTTACATGGAAGCAAAAAGAGATGCAATTCAGTTGGAAACATCTAAAAAGAGAGATCCCCAAGACCAAGACGCTTGGAAGCATTTATGGTTAAGTCAGTTTTACTTAAGCTCTCTGTTCCCTTCTCTCCAGAAATGCTGATTCTTTTCAGACTTCAGAGGAGAAAGCCGTGAGCTCCCCCTAGAGGACAGAGTATGTACCTGCCATTCCCCATATTGTGCTAAGGACCTGCTTAACAGAATCTTCCTCTTCAAGAGGCTTTGGAGACTCCTTTATTGCCTGCACTTATTACATTATATTATTAGTTATAGCCCTCTCTCCTTTGCATGTGTGATCCCTAAAGGAAAATGGGATATGTCACCCCCCCAGAATGCCACCTTGACATAAAGATTCTTTTGAATTAAAGGTTCTTAAAAGACTACAGATGCAGAAGGGCTCTCTGAACTTCCCTTTTATTCTTGAAAGCAGGCTATGAAACTCCCGTGTGAAAAGTGTCCTCGCCATGCCAAGAAGGAAGAAACGTTCTTATCAGCAGAGGCTGATTACGAGGTTAAGAAAAAAGTGTACAAACAGACCTTGTTAAACTCACTTCTCCATCATTAACTGGTCTTGGTCTTGTCACCTTTTCACAATTTACTACTCTTGTCTGATGTGGTTGATAAGCATTCTGTTCTGACCCCTTCTTTAGCTCTTTGTTTTCCTGTGAGGCCTCCCATGTACATGCAGAAATCAACATATGTGTCTTTTGTTTACCCATCATAGGTTGACTTGAATTCTCAGGTTCAGCTAAAGACCCTAAAAGGGTCAAGTTTTGCCTCTCCCACAGCTTCTTATGGGAAACAGCTGTGATTAACTCTTCTTTGTCCTTAGTAACAATGCCTGCAACCCACTGGGCCCTTGGCAGCTGTATTTGTTGAAGGAGTGAAAACATCTTCCAGAAACAAAAAAATATTAACATTTTCAGTCTGACTAGTTTTGTCTTGTAATTTCTCCTACTTTCTTTTCTGTTTTTCCCCGTTTATTCCATATTTCAGCTAACAATTTCTTAGCTCCCCCACATGCTTGGAGGCACATTTTGTTATCTGCCTCTACTAGACGAGAAAACTGACTTTTAAACAGGTGAAGTGAGTTATTCGGGTCACATAGACAGGAAGCAGTAGAATATAGGAACTAAGCCAAGTTTTTTTTAACTTCAGATCTCATAAAATGCCATTTTGCTCCCATTTTGATTTTTGTGAGCTATAGCCTTAGTTTGTCTACAATGGTGTGTGTCTCTTTGCATGTGCACACACATACGCAATGCACACACATATACAATGCACACATATACAATACACACACACATATATATATAATGCATATTGCACATGAATTAGCAAAATGAAGGTAGCATTCTCCAGCTCCCCCTTCATCCTGTTTTGTAAATATGATCACTGACTATAAAAGATTCAAGTACTAGATCACTGGTTCTCAAACTTGTTTGGATACCGAAATCGAAATCACCCCAGTGATTCAGACTTTATTGATCTAGAGGGATCAGAGCACTCATATATTTTATGTGCTAAGAACCACTGCAATACAGAACAATGTAAAGAAAATTAACAAGAAAACTAATACCCACTGCCCAGATATAACAACCACAGTTAATATTTTGGTGGTTGTCTCTTTTTTTTATTTTTATTTTATTTTTTTTTTTATAGAGGCATGTTATTTATTTGTTTGTTTGTTTGTTTGTTTGTTTTGTTTATACATGCACTGGGTACAGTCAGAAGCGCGGGAGGGTGAGAGAATTCACCAGAGCGGGGAGCAGAGCAGGCAGAAGGAACGAAGTACACTGCTGAGGGGAGCAGCGGGCGGCAGGAGAGGTCTGCGCACCATGTGGGACCCTCCTCCGGTGGCCGGGGAGCAGCCGGGGATCGAACTGGCGCTGCAGAGGCCGGGCAGCTTCGCAACCCAGCGCTCAACCACTGCGCCACAGGGGAGGCCCGGTTGTCTCTTTTTTAATGGAAATGTTTTTTACCCAGTGTTACAAAAACATGCCATTGTACAAGCTGTTGTGTAAGTTGATTCCTTTACCCAATACCTCCTTCCTCTCCAGCATGTATATGACACATATATACATTTTAACACTTTTATAGCATTTTACTGTATGAATATAATACAATCACTTTCAAAATCTCTTACTGATGTTTACATTTGTATTTTTGTGTGTTCAATTTGCACAGCAATAGACAGATTTGCACATGCGATTACACTACTAGGCTCCTTATAGCTATACTATTTATTTCTCCAGTCTGTTTTATGCTTCATTTCAGTATTCTTTCCTCACCCAAATCAAGAAAGGAAAGGTGATGGGAAAGAAAGGTGAGAAAAGGAAAGGAGAGCAGAGACGAGGGGAGAAGAGGGAAAAGAAAGAAGGGAGGAAGAAGCTAAGGGCAGGGAGGGAAAAAAAGAAGAAAGGGGAAAATATATGAAAGGCAAGTTTAAGAAACAGAAAACCTGACTCTCATATATTTTCTTGGTTTATTTTAGAGATCACACAAATTGGAATGATGCTCTTTCAATGCTGACTTCCAAACGAGAGAGGAGGTGAAGTCAGGAATCCTGGCTCCCCTTTCACCCTTTTCCTGTAGCTGGAGGAAGAAGCAACCTCTCCAGGAGCAACAGCAGGGGACCCGCCACCGCTGTTCCCAGCAGGTCCGCCAGGATCCACAAGAGGTCACTAGGGGATAAAGACTGCTGTGTCTGTGCCCGTGCCCAAACTCCTGGCTGAACATGTTGGCTTTCAGGGTGCTTGTTGGCACCTGAGAAGATGCCAAGGCTCTGGATTTATTGTGGACCTTGATTTTCTACAAGAGGTAAAAGAAAATACTTCTTTTCCCAATCACACCACCAACATCGTTTTAGAAATTATTTGTGATCACAGAAAACTTGATCCAAGAGAAGTGGTTAAGCAGAGGCTCTGAAGTCACATGTACTAGGATTCATCTCAGCTCAGTATGACCTTGAACAAGTTACATGAGCGCTCCAAGTCTCCATGTCCTCATCTGGAAAATGGGGATGATGATGATAACATCTATTCAATTAAATAAGTATGTAAAATATTTGGCTCATTTTATAGCTAATTTCTTTGACAGTTTGGTAACATCTTACCCTCTTCTGGCTTCTTCTGCTGTTGAGCTGCCAACTTGAAGTCTGACTGTGACTCCTTTGAAAGCCATGTTTTCTCTGGTTGCTTTTAAGATTTTTGTTTCTCTCTCTCTCTCTCTTTCTCTCTCTCTCTCTTTCCTTTGTAGTGGACATTTTTTTGAACTGATCTACCTTCCAGTTCATTAATTTTCCCTTCCTCTGTACATAATTTGCTATTACATTTATTCATCAAGTTCTTGATTTCAGTTATGTTTTTTCAGTTCACTTGTCTGCTTCTCTTTAAAGGTGTGCTGGACAGTGCATTCGGAAGTTACTTGAAGAAATAAATTGGAAAGACTTTTTAATTTGCTTCTGTCAGATGCCCGAGGTAGGGAGGAGGGCACTTCAAAGTTGTACAAAAGGTTTGGGTTGGGGTAGTGAAGGGGAGGGAAGGACTAGAGTCAAAATAAGGGGGGGTGCAATTGTATGGGGAATATAACCAAAATGAAAATGCACACATAGTGCAAATATGAAAAATGATGTAAGAATTATATAAAATAAACTATTAATTAAAAAGCAAGAATAAAAAATAATAGTGTGCAAAACTTAAAAAAACAAAGGTTTTCCATCTCCTTTTAAAATGACTTATTAAATAACTATTTACACTTTCTTATTCTATTACTCTGAAGTGCTATAAATCTTCAATCTGCTTTGGAAGTGTGAGCGCATGATCTAGAACTATATATTTCTGTCTGTTCAGGAACCTGCCCCAGCATCTGTTCTTTACCTGATAATATAATGCTAAGGTCACACTTCATTGTGCTTCTAAGTTTTTAGTTCAGCAGATTGTGCTGGCATCTATGAACTACATACATATTTTTTCGTACGCCTCCTGAAGGCTGTTGTTTTTTATCGCTACTCTTTCTCTTTTCTTGCACATCTAACTGCGATTTCTCAGGAAAATAGCGCCTGCTCTTTCCTGGAAGGTCACAGGGGTTTGCTCTCAAGGCCAAAGTCAGGAGACTCCCCTGGCTTCTGCGCTGCAAGTAGTTCTCGCCGCCTCCAGAATCCAAGTTCTGCGCACTCCGCGCCGGGATCACGGCGCCCCTGTGCGCCCCTGTGCGCCCCTGTGCGCCCCTGTGCGCCCCTGTGCGCCCCTGTGCGCCCCTGGTGGCTGCTCCGCCGGCCTCTCGCGGACGTTGGGGACGCGCAACGGGTCTGCGGGCTCTGAGTGCTTTGCTGTTCCCTCGCGACTGCGCGCCCCAAACACCACCAGGCCCAGCGACACCCCTCACCCGCGAGAGAGCGACCCGGTCTGACCCTGGGCTAAGCGACCTCCCGATCGGCTTTCCCCACCCCGCCCGCATAGAGACCATCTTCTCCACCCCGCACCGCGGCTGCTCGCAGGCTTCAGTGTGTGTTCTTTACTTTTTTTTTTCCCCTCCCACTCATTTGACTCAGAGCTCCTCTGGGTCTAAAGCACAATGGCCTTGCTGTGGATGCGTGGAAACTGAGGCATCCTTGTGCGATGGCTACTAGGTCTGTGCCTGCTGATGAACAGATCTTTGAAGAGCTGTAGGACACTGAGCATAATATGCAACACCCCCCTTTACCTGTCTGCAGTGTGAAAACCTGCTGTAGAAATTGCTGACCCTCAACTCCAGGGAGTGGCACTTTTTAAAAAATTTATTTTGTATTTTTTAATGATTATTTTTAAAATTTTATATATTTTTACATCATTTTTCATTTTTGCACAATGTATGCATTTTCATCTTGGTTTACTTTTTTTTTAAGACATTGTGAAATTAAAATGGATATTTTTCTAAAGGAATGAGTGCCTCAAGCTTTAAGGATCACATTTAATAAAGCACTAGCAGCATTCACCATGAAAAGCAATAAATTAGAAATAATCAAAAAAGCATACTGTCATCACAAAAAAAAAATGGGCCTTTTGCCTTTAAATTTTAACCAATGTACGTACAAGAAGCTACTCAAAAGGGTTAGAGCAATTATTTGGTTATATTTGCAGAATACTCTTTCTCTCGGTTTCAAATTTTTTTAAAAAAGATTTATTTTATTTATTTATAAAGGCACTGGGTACAGTCAGAAGCGCGGGAGGGTGAGAGAGTTCACTAGAGCCCAGCGGAGAGCAGAACAGGCAGAAGGACCGAAGTACACTGCTGAGGGGAGCAGCAGGCGGCAGGAGAGGTTTGCGTGCCATGTGGGACCCTCCCCCGGCCGCCGGGGATCGAACCGGCGCTGCTGAGGCTGCGGGCAGCTTCGCAACCCAGTGCCCAACTGCTGCAACACCGGGGAGGCCCTGCTTCAAAATTTTTACATGGAGGAAAATCATATGAAAACCTATCATAGTGAATTCTTGAGGTCAAAATAGCCAGTGAGTTACTAAAGAACTAGCTTTTCCATAGTAAAAGAAATAGATTTTCTAACAGCATTAATCTTAAAAATTCATAGGAAAAATGTTCCAATTAACATAGTAATAATAGCAGAAAATTTCCTAGAATAAACTTCCTGGCCTCCAAAATTATGAGAGGAAAAACATTTGTTGTTTAAGCCATCCAGTCTACAGTATATGTTTCAGCAACCCAAGCTAAGACAAGCAGATTCTGTTATTAGCATTTAAGAATATGCATAAGAATATAATGCACTTAAGAACATGCATGACTCACACAATTAACTGCTTGGGGAAAAACACATCTAAATTCAGCTTCAAAGCATTCATAGAAATAAAATGTATCTGAATGAATTAGTAAATTATTAAAAATAAAAACACCAAGAACAAAAAATCCAAAGATAAACATACAGAAAACTAGCCAAACTGATTATAATAAGCTCTCTCTACAGTCTACCACTTGATAAGGGTTGGCCAAAAATTCTTCTCTGAATAGATCAGCAGGCAATGAGAAATGAAAACTTGGCCAATTAAGAAACTTCTCAACGTTATAGAATAAATAAAACAGATTGTCCAGGAGAAGCAATTTGCTAGTACTTAGAATGATTCTTAATTCTTAGCTCAGACAAGAAATTCTGTCTGCATCTATCAGAATGAGCAGTCTGTGGTGGGATGATGGGGCAATGGCCAGCAAGTGTGTTGCACAAATTTAATTTTAATGATGGCCGCAGGCAAGTGAGATGGTGTCATGCCAGAAGTGCACTCGTGTCCGTCCCAAAATGATCTCAGCAGAAAAGTGAGGACTTAGGGAAGCCAAGCGCACTGTCTCCATACTCTGATCTTTTCCAGGTTGGATGGAGTGCATATTATTTATAGAATCCTCCACAATATTTCCTTCAGGTGATATTTGATAAATAATTAGGGAACTTGAGTCCAAGCTGATGCTCCTTTCTTGTGGAATAAAGATCTATGCATCTAACACTCATCTGTCTGTCTGTCTATCTGTTCGTCTATCTATGGTTTTCTCTGACCATGACCTTCCAGGATATAATTAATTTGAAAATGTTTCTACCTTTTCCTTCCCAGTTTTTAAAGTGATAGCTTTTATGCTGTCGCTGGGGTCAGAGGGTTTCTGTTCTCACTTGGCAAATGATCCAAAAGAGAGCCAACAAAGTGAGTGGCAGAAGAGGACTGCTGAGGGCAGGAACAGATGACAAGAGGCTGACTCCTCTCTTCCATTCCAGAGGACAGGGCATGTGGCTGATCATGCTTATACCACATGCAGCCTTCTCTGCCGGGTGCCAGTGATGGCACAGGACCTTCCTGGGTGCCCCAGAGATAACTTGTTCCAGCCTCTTATTTGTACCTCCCTCTGCCAACCCAGCAGGGCCTGGCACACCCAAGTCACTGTGCCTCAGAGGACAGACATGCAGGGCCACAGGCCAGCCACGCAGCTTGAGTGCTCAGCCCTGGGGGAAATGAAGTCAGCTTGTCCGCCTGCCTGGCAGGGCAGTTCTTCCTGCCACTCAGTCATTTTTCTAACTCCAGAGTGTGGCCTCATGGTCTTATCTCTTTATTAATCTCTCCTCATTCATTCCCCTTTACACTTTTTACAAATGATATTTTCTTCAACCTCCCAAACCTATTTCTATTTCACCACCACTTTCAGTGGATACATCATACTTTCCTTTGGTTAATCTAACAGGTTAAGGTCATCCTTCCTTGTCTACAGCCCCACTATGCTTGCAAGGGAAGCACACCTCTTCTTAGGCATAGATATGCAAGTTTTGAGATGGACTCAGGGTCCAGCTTAACTCTCATATTAACTAGAGAAAGATTTTGAGGATGGGAGTGAGATGGGAGGATTCAGAATGAAGGATTCAAGTGATATGGCTGGGGGTTGTGTGGGCAAACATTTTGTAATTATTCCTCTTTGGTGACAGAGAGGAAGAGGGGAATTTGGAGGATGAGGAGAGGAGAAAGAAATGATGATGATAGGGCCTCCCCGGTGGCGCAGCGGTTGAGCACTGGGTTTGCGAAGCTCCCTGCAGTCTCTGCGGCACCAGTTCGATCCCTGGCTGCTCCCCAGCCACTGGAGGAGGGTCCCACAGGCCACCGGAGGAGGGTCCCACAGGCTACAGGAGGAGGGTCCCACATGGCGCAGACCTCTCCTGCCGCCCGCTGCTCCCCTCAGCAGTGTACTTCGGTCCTTCTGCCTGTTCTGCTCCCCGCTCTGGTGAATTCTCTCACCCTCCCGCGCTTCTGACTACCCAGTGCACGTATAAACAAACAAACAAATAAATAAACAAATAAATAAATACATGCCTCTTTAAAAAAAAATGATGATGATAGCAATACCTGTTATTTACACAGAGCTTGATTCTTGTCAGGCATTATGCTGAACCCCTTTCATTATTCCATCCAATTTTCCAAAAACATCACAGGTCAAATTCATGATTGTCCTTTTGCTGCTGAGGCATTAAAAGGTTAGAAATCTTGCCCAAAGTAACACAGCTAGCAAGATTTGAGCTGGAATTTGAAGAAAGTTCTATCTGACTTCAGTGCCCAGCTTCTTAATGAAAAATATATTGACTTGCCAAGAAAATTTATGACTGCACCTTCAGAAAGCAGAAGGTTGAGTTTTTAGGTGGCTGGATTGGTGATCCGGGTGCTGAATGGCCTTGTCCTTCATTTTGCTGCAGAGTAGCTGGCACCCAGGTAGTCACTGAGCCATTGCCAGGCCTACTGTGTGCATGTGCCACCTGGCTGCCCTGCCCCCACAGTCAGGGCCTTTTAACCAGTTTTCCAGGGAAGCATAAATCTGGATCTGACCAGCCTGGCACTCGTCATTCCTCAAGAGTGCTGAGGTAGGGGGAAGCAAATCCAAAGACTAGGGGACTAAGGGCAAGGTGGGGGAGGGTGAGGCTGTTGGAACTCCCCAGTTTCTCCTCTGTATGCTAAAGTGTTCAACAATAATTCTCCAAAGAAAACACTCTGTGGTCTAATCTCAGTTTCTTATATATTTTTAAAAACCATTTCCTTTGTTCAAGGAAAACATATATGATAAAACCATGAAGTTTGTGGGGTGGAAAGACCATATTATCAGCCCTTCCTTCACTGTATAGTTGATGAATTCATGGTCCTAGAATGGCTTAGGCTTAGGATGGCTTAGTCATAAATTTTCTAGAATGGCTGGCTTTAGAGTCACAGATTTGTATGTCAGCCCCTGCCATGGGAGCAGTGTGATGTCCGCTTCCTGAAGTAGCACACTTTCTAACACTTTGCATTTCTGAAGGCTGTGTAGTTTTCAAGGTGCTCACCTAGATAACACTGTTTACTCATCACACGATGTGGTAAAGATAAACAGGAGAGGTATTTCTAGGACCATTTGCACATGAGGGTGGAGAGGTTGGGAGAAGGTGTTTTCTGTCTGCCCCATGCTAGTCACAGGTAGGACGAGACACTGCTAACACCTGGAGCCTCCTCACCAACCACTCTCCCACCAGCTCACAATGTCTCCCCGCCGTCAGCTAAACAGTTCCAGCAAAGAGATAAAGAATAGTGAGAGAAATATTACTAGGTCAGAGGACATAAATGACATAAGTAACTGACAATTCTGATTAGATAGTGTGGGAAAAAATGGACTTTGAGATGATTGAGCAAAGGCAAAGAGAAAATACTGATACGGTAATAAACAGCCTACTGGGAGGAACTATGGGAAAAGGAGCTTTGGTGGTCAGTGCTGGCCATGGTAGAATTTGTAAACACTGGCCACTCAGTGATTTGTGAGATTCTGCAGTCCATTCTCTCTGCCTCTCTCTGCCTCTTCATCACCCTAATAATAGAAACCAGTATAGTTTAGAAGGAAGCAATGGTCTTATTCTGACTCTTAATTATTTCAAAGAATTATAAGACAAGTTACTCCAGACTTTTCTGATATTGAGATGAATGTAGTCATATATTTATTGATTCATTTAGTCAAAAAAAATTGGGTACCTACTGTACTCTAGACATGGTACTGGGTGCTGTAGGGAAATAAGACATCATTGCCCCCATCCTCAGGTTTTACAGTCTGATGAGCTGAATTGATTGGTACAGAGTATGACTTGGCCACACACACAAAAAATCCTTTTATGTTACTTCATGCAGTATTCTATGAACACTGCAATAACCCCCACCATGGTCTCTTGGTACTTACATATCCATTCTCCTATTTAGTTTGATCTGATGAAATCCTAACCTCAGTTCTCTACCCCCGCCCCACTTCTTAGATTATACATTTCTTGAGAACAGGTCAGTCTTACTCGTATTCTCCATGAAAGTGTATCCTCTACAAAATGGCTCTGTAGCTAACAAAATGTCTCACACACAGAACCTCAACAAAAAAATTTGTGCGCTATGCTGAGATCACACCAGTCCTAACTCTGTGATCAGGATAATGATTGCTGACTTCAGGTCCAAAAATCATCCCACTCACTACAGCAGATTGCAATCCGATAGAGTAAAATTTGTATTACAAATTGGAGAAGATATTTTGGAAAAGCTATTTTGGAAGATCGATTGGAAAAGATATTTTGGCTCAACTATAGTTCTTCCTTGCATTATGTAGATGGGGCCTGTTTTTGTGAAAGTTCTTTTTCTATACCATTACTGTTCCGATGGAGTGCAACCCTATGATACAGGAGATTTACGTGCATATACAAGTTTGTCTGTGGACTCAGATCTCATACTGTGCATGGGGACATTTAACTCTCAGCCTATTGTTTGACTTATATAGGCATCATATTCAAATCAGGAGTCTTTAGAATGGGATATGGAATGTAGAACAAATGTGGCAACTGTTGGAGGGATTGTCAGTAATGACCATGACTGACCAGTTGGAGGCCTTTAAAGCAGAGTTATGCATTCAGACATTCAGACCCAGTTATTTCATGAAAACTTACCCTTGTATTAAGTTCCTGGTCATATGTTATTTCATTCATGCTTCATCATCAGTTTCTGACAGAGGCATACCAGCCCACTGAGTCCCTGGGCAAGTTAGGGTTAATTAGGCAGCTTCAGGGACAGTGCAGGCAGGGACTTGGGGAGAGTTAAAGAGGCTTCTGAGATAAGAACAGTAAATTCTAAGAAGTGCTAATCACAATATACTCCAGAGATGAGGTCAGAAAGTCCAGGAGACTAAACAAAAACAGTTAAATCAAGAGAGTAAGACCTTGGACAGGAGAAAAGGGTTTAAATACCCCTAGGGTTTAAATACCTGGGGTCACAATGTCTTCCTTGCTGCTCCTAAGCACATCATACCTGGGAGTTTACTTTCTTCCTTTAAATAAACTTTTCTTTACTCTCTGAAACAAAGTTTGTTTCCCTCGACTTTACTTATCTAAAATGTCTTTGAATTCCTTTTTTTTTAAGATTTATTTATTTATTTAAATATTTATTTATTTATTTATGCAAGCACTGGGTACAGTCAGAAGCGCGGGAGGGTGAGAGAATTCACCAGAGCCAGAGTGGGGGCAGAGCAGGCAGAAGGACTGAAGTACACTGCTGAGGGGAGCAACGGGCGGCAGGAGAGGTCTGCGAGTCATGTGGGACCCTCCTCTGGTGGCCGGGGAGCAGCAGGGGATCGAACCGGTGCTACAGAGTCTGCGGGCAGCTTCGCAACCCAGCGCTCAACCGCTGCGCCATCGGGGAGGCCCTGCATTCCTTTTTTATGGCTTCATGGGACAAGAACCTGTGGTGGTGGTGGTTAACAGCGCGCACTGGTGTCACCATGTTGTAGATGATGAAATTGAGAACCAGAGGGTTGGGGGATTCCACAGTGTTTCACAGCCTCTTTCTTCATATCACAATGCCTTAATTTTTAACATTTTACTGAGTTAAGAGACTTAAAAAAAAAAACAACCAACAACAAAATCTTCCAGCAATTTCTTCCATCAGGAGTAGCTGTTTCTCTAAGGTCCAGTAAGCCTTAGCTTTGCGTTTCAGCTGCACATCAAACCATGGGGGTGGCCAGATGCTGATGTCATGGAAGCAGTAGCAAGCAGGTCCACTTGGAGACAGGCATGCTCGTGCTCTGCTGACATACTTGGCCAGGCTGTTGTTCACGTGAAATGGTGCCCAGCAAGACCAGGGCCACCTAGGTCTGCGGATGCAAGTTATTTCCCCCTCATTAATGCCCAAGGTTATATACAGCTGGGAGGGGGCGAGGAAAGATCTAATCTATGCAGTCTATGATCACCAAAATGCAAGCAGCTCTGCTTTAGATGACTGACTTACAGTGAGACAGATTCTCCGTGTACCTGCCTAGGATTAAGCAAGTTATCGCCTTCTCTGAATCAGTTTCCTTATCCAGAAAATGGGGTCAGAAATCTTTTGACAGAGATATGCTGAAGTAGGAGATCATGTATAAAAAAAAAAAAACAACAGATGCATCATAGAACACCAAAAAATAATCATTGTCACTGTTACAACAAAAATAATAAGTACTCGTAGCATAAGTAAACTTATTTTTATCATATAAATCTCAGCAGGTGGGATGTTTGAACCACAGTCTTGAACCCCAACAGTGTTACTAAGTCCATTCTCCATTATTTGATCACCATGCACCTCTTCTTCCTTCATTCTCTTTAGACAGCCTAGTTCTCTGCTTCTTTATCCTTCATCTCAAAAAGACAGTGCTTTCTCACCATCAACTGTAGTGTTACATACTATACTGGGCTTTGTCCCTCATCCCTTTCCTGCATTTTTTATCAATATGTTCCTAAGAATTTATACTTTTCTATCATAGTTATTCCATTATTTTTATAGTTCCCCATAACTTTTATTTGTCTCAAGAAGCAAACAACTTTTTTTTGTTTTTTTTTTTAAAGATTTATTTATTTATACAAGAACTGGGGTACAGGTCAGAGGCACAGGAGGCGAGAGAATTCACCAGAGAGAGTGGGGAGCAGAACAGGCAGTCGGACCAAAGACACTGCTGAGGGGAGCAGCGGGCGAGGCAGGAGAGGTCTGCCACGCCATATGGGTTTCTCCCTGGCTGGTGCCACAGAGGAGGCCCACAACATTTTATTTGTATTAGATTTTAATTTAATGCTCAGGAAAAAATTCTGTAGACTAAACCCACTCTAAGACTGCTGATGGCTTGGATTAATCATGTTGAGTTTTATACTAGTTTTTTCCAAGTTTGAAGACAAGAATATAAAGATTGAAAGAATATAAGAATAGAGTAGGGGGGCACTGTTCTGGCATTGAAAACATTAAGGATCCCAGTATGGTTTGGGGTCGTTAGGTAGGGTCTTTGAATGACTCCTACACGTAAGGATTTTATGAATTCATTTAATGCTCTTATGAAATTGAGGTCCCACTTTACAGAGGAGGGAAACAAAGCTCAGGGAAGTGGAAAAAACCTTGACCAAGGTCATATGGTTAGTAAGTGCTGGAGCTAAGCCAACATTCTTCCTGGGAGGACTCTGGGGCTCAGTCAGTCCTGACCTGTGCGATTTAGGGGTATTCCCTCATCCTCTGTGCTTCAGCTTCCTTACCTGTGAAATGAAGTGTCTGGATCAGGAGCTCTGTGGCCTCAGACATCCCCTGAGCTTTCACACTGTGGGAGTACAATGAGTTGTGTGAGCTTGATTAGGAGGATTGGCTGTTTATGAGCCAATCAGCGGTATTGGAGAAACGCCTCCCTAGCAGGCCATGGTGAGACAGGGAGGGGAAAGGTTAAAAAAAAAAAAACAACTTTGATGTGAAACCTATAAAAACTGTGTATTTCCGAAGATTCGTCCTATTTGGCAATTGCTGCCTCATCCACTGCTTCTGATACTTAAGAAATCTCTCTTCTCCCAAACTGTAAGTAAAAGAACTTCTGTCTCCTGGATTGCACCAGGGAGTAAGGTGTTAATGATGGCTCTAAGTGTGTAGAGGGGAAAGTTCTTTTGCTTTTGTTTTCAGAACAAACTTGCTGGTGGCTGAGAAAGGGATAGATCTACTGAAATGATTTTCTCCAAGCTTCTCCATTTTTTCTCCAAAGGGGTGATTGTTTCACCCCTTTGCTGGTTCTCAGAGTGGTGGCGAAATGCTCAAGCTTAACGCCAGAGACCAGTGTCACCTGTCAGGGCTCTGCTGAGTCTCTGACCTGGGAAAGAAGATTTGACTCCTATGTGCTTAGGTTCAGTCTTTGAGATTCCTGCATATTCTCTTCCCTCCGTAAAAAAAATGTTTATTTCCAAGCTTTATTTCCATATCTGTCTCCTTCTGTCATTTTCCTCATTCTCTTCCCACACCTTCTAGTACTAACACTGAAGTTTCTTTGTCACAGAAATAAACTCTCGGCGTGTTTTGCCCTCGCCTTCACCCACTGCTCAAACGAGAAAAAGGAACAGGCTTGGAAACGTCACACGCATAGCTGGCATCTGATGATGTCTTGTCAAACTTGTTTGATATTTTCTGTAACATTTCCCACAGCACCAAACACTTTCATGACTCAAAGCTTAAGGTATTAAAAATCAAAAGCTGTTGATGTATTTTGGTATCTTTCTCCTACTATTTGAAAAATAGGCATATTGTGAGGTTTTACTGCCTTTAGAAACAAACTTCTCTTTAAATAGTTCCTAGGGCTCCATTAACCAGTCAGAATCCATCAGAGGCTTGAGCTGTTATGGCATGTCACATGAGCCAGCACAGATCTGGGGAGCACCCAGGCCCAGACTAGAGCCGGGCAGCTGGGCAGGGGAGGGAGGGCAGTTGCTGTAATTCCTGTGACTTAAGGGTCAGGTTAGAGGAAAGCACTTGGGGCTCTTTCTGAGTTGGTTCACATTTGTTCAAAGGCACCAGGGACCAGGCTGTCCTAGAGCATCTCACTGCACATGTCACTGTGGCATTGGCGTGGTATGAAGCTGCTGGCATTGAACCCATACATATGGAGAGATATAAAAGTCCTGCACACAGTGCCTGGGGATCACAAGTTTTCAGTGAATAAGCCCCTCATTTTATCTTCTTGAAAATCCATCTGTCTTACACAGGGAGAAGCAAATGGAATCTTCTACAGCCCTTCCCCAAAAGTTAAATATCACATTTTAGAAATTATTATCTTTTTACAGAACCTCTTCCAGGAAGGTAGAAAGAACTAGACTATAGGGTTCCACCTGCTACTTTGCTGAGGAAGGATTGGAAATAGGATTCTAAGTCATTAGTCTGTAGGGTGTGACTTAATAGTCCTAGACAATCACAACATAGAAGGGGCATCACATACTTCTTCTGGGCTGCAGTGTCTCTATCTCTAAAGCTGGCAGGATCTGGATATTTCCCAGGTCACCTGTAGCTCTGTTTTTCTGTATTTATCTTCTGTTCATATAATTTCACATTTACAACATTTTCCCAGATATATATATATATATATATATATATATATACACTGTTAGTATTTTATGTAGAATATACCAAACATTATAAGATAGCCATTAAGTGAGACATGAAAGTCATTGCACTCATCCCATTCCCTGCAATAACCCAGGTGGTTATTCTGTTTATAGACTCACAGATAACATATGTACTTACCATATTTTAATTTAAAAAAGAATATCTTATAATGCATATTTCTAGGACACTTGCTTTTTTTTCCATTTGACTATATGATGTGAACAACTTCCCATCATACTTTTAAAAACAATGGTTGACTTGAGACCTTGGTGAGAAGGGGCTTGGGGGCACAGAAATTATTCTTTATCATTACCCACTTTGGCTGTCTCCTGTCTCCTGGTGATGAACATTGGCCTGTGACCCTGTTTTATGATTAACAGAGGGGCAACATTTGTGCTGATGTGGGACAGACCTTTAATCCCTCTGTAGAAGTTTAACTTCCTATAAACATATTGGTTCAATCTGACCTTTTCTCTGTTTTTCTGGCTGAGTCAGCACACCCAGACTAAAGAAAACAGTTGGTAGCAAATAGAAAACATGGAAGTCTCCTAGGCAATTTTTTTTTTAAAGAGAGAGAGAGAAATAGCCATACCTGACATTTTCATAGTGCTTTATAAAGCATTTTCATGTTTCTCATACAATTCAACAAATAAATATTTTGCACAACTACCATGAGCTTGTTGCTCACATTGGCCCCATTTGAAGTGAGATAACCAGAGCAGTTATTTATCACCATTTAATTCACCAGAAACTAAGACCCAGAGACATTACCAACTTGCCCCTGGTCCCAGGGAAGAAGAGGCACAGCTGAATCCGGGGAGTCTGGCCTACCAGCAGCAAACCCCTGTATCGCTGTGCAGATGTTTATGAATCAGAAATGTCAGTGGTGTGGGGACAATGACCCACAGCCCAAGGTAATCATGGGTGTCATCAAGGACATTAGAGGTGTGCAAAGGCTGATCCTTTTACCAGACTCACTCTTCACTTGAAAGAGGAGAGTACTACCCCTTATCCCAATTTTGGGCCTAATTAGCAATCAAACACTCTTATATTCTTTCTCTTTTTATTATATGTGAAGGAGAAAAGAAATCTACTTTCCTATTGGGGTTGTTGTGAGGAATAAATGATAATGTGTAAGTAAAGCAATTAGCAGAAAGCTTGGCAATAAATGATAATTTTCTATTATTAGACTATTTTTTTCCTTTTAGTTCATTAAAAGAAGACATCTTTATTTTTTGGTCATTGTATTTCATTTGTGCAAATATCTAAAGTGAGAGAGAAAATTTGTACTTTCGTCTGAAGGTCACCAACCTCAGATTGGCTTTTATCCACATGAGGAGCAGGAGACCAAGCCCAGAGCGAAAAAACAATATTAGCAATCATGTATAAACAGGGCAGAAGAGTTCCTCCAGAAGGCTGGTATGTAAGGGCCCTTGAAAGGTATTCTTCTCTGAAGATCCTTATCTACCAGCCTTTAATAGTACCCTGGCGCTCCATCCTTCTGGGTTAAAACAAAAACCCATGTTGAGGCAAGAATGGCAATAGTGAGAGCGGTGTCAGTTGTCCCTTCTTATCAACTAACTCAGTAAACAGCTTCTCACATCAAGGGACAAGGTACTGAGAGCCTGCCTTGAGGGAATCAGAAAGTGTGGAGAAATCAATTTGTCATGAGAGGCAAGATAGGGTGGGAAACTGCCTCATCCTAACAGGGACCTTGGGCAAATCAGATAACTTCTCTGAGTCTTAGCTTATTAATTAATTAATTAATTGTTGGGCATAATAGTAGTCCTGGTTCTCTCTTGACTGATTGTATCAGATGAGAATTGAGGTGTGTTTGGGCTCCCAGGGAGTAGAAGGTGGGCACGGGACATCTGTGTATACGAGTGAATGAAGTGACTGGAGAAAGAAGGAGGACTGGAGAGGAAACAGCTGCTGAATCTTCACAACCATATTTTTGTCTGATAATCCAACCTATGCAAAATCACTCTCATATCCAAGTGAGAACCCTGTGAGCTTGCATTTTCAAAGACTATGCCAAGGTAGGAGTAGACCCCTGGTGGGGTAAAGACCCCCTTCAGAGGACCATTGGGAAGGAGGTTGTTTGGGTTGGGGATCTTTGAGCCAGATTATCTCTTTGCTAAAGAAATAAAACTAAGAATTACTTGAGCAGTGATGGCCATATGACTTCAGCATCCTTAGACCCCATGGGAACCTCCAGCCCAAAGGCACTTAGGGAAAATACCCCCCATCTGCCCCAAATGATCTCATAGGTGACTGAATATAAGGATAAAAGTCTTGTACCCCACCCACCCTCTTGCCTCAAAGGTGACAGGAGATTAACTTCAAGATTAACTTCAAGGCCAAATGGTGGCTCTGCTCCAAATCTTGCAGTCTAAACAATAATCTGGTGGGACTATAAGCTAACAGAACAAAATGGGGGATGATCACAAAGGTCAAAAGTCTCACTGTGCTGGACTCAAGCTGTCCAGGGCACCTGACGCATTGGGAATCCACATACTAGAGAGATGGTCACTTACTGGGCTGGACTTTATTTGTCAGATTCTAGCTAGTCACTAACTCATTCAATCTCAAGATCAGTGATCCCAAAGCTCTCCTGGAAGGCAGGAGAAGTTCGGCATCCCACCTTCATCCATCATGGGCAATTGCAAATCCTAAGATTAAAGATGAATAAAACATACCTGACTTGTTTTCATGGTTGTGGAAATCAGCCAGAAGTGTGGAAGGGGCCTACAGCGCTTCGCAGCACGACCCAGTCATCTTGGTCACGCATCCATCAGAGTCACAGTTCTGCTCATGCCGCTGCTACACTTTTTCTAGACCTATCGCCATGGCTTACCGATTTCCAGCCCTCACCCCAGAACAGAAGAAGGAACTCTCAGAAATTGCCCAGCGCATCGTTGCCAATGGGAAGGGGATCCTGGCTGCAGATGAGTCTGTAGGTGAGTGCCAGGAACATTACAGGGCAAGCACATTCTTTTCTCTACATGTAGCAAAAGCCACTTGATAATCACATTCTTTCCCCTCAGAGGAAGTGAAGGCTTATGTAGACAGGAATGGGAGTAGAAGGCTCAGTAAGCACAGACATTTTTTGTCCTGTACTTCCAGTAGGCAGATTTCTGAAAATCAAGGGAAGAGGCTCAAGCCTTCCATTTTAAACTCTCTTGCTAGAGTTCATTTAAATCCAGGCTCTAGCAAGGCCAGGAACTCTGGAACCAGAATGAGGTCAGACATGTAGCCCCCTGCTGCTAATGAGAAGTCAGTTTAGTGTCAGGCAAGGAAAGCAGGGAAGTTTCTGCATCTGAACAGGGCAGGGCTTGTGGCTGAGAGAATCCCTGGATGTGCAAGGGAGAGCTGAAGCTGGCCTGCACAGTCTGCGACACAAGAGCAGAAGTGGAGAAGTCAAAACTTGCACTACCTCCTCCTTCCACTCATGTGTGTCCAGTCAGGGTAGGAACTGGGCTGGGCCAGGGCCTTACATAGCCACTTGGATTCAACAGTATTTTCCACCCTGGCTCTAACATGCCAGGCCCACACACTTCCAACTGCAACCAAAGTCTTTCACTGGGAGACCCAACACCGCCACCCCCCCCCCCCAAAATGGCAGGAGCTTGAGGTCTAGTTAAACAACTGTCTTGCTGTCCACCTGTGAGGGTCACAGGGACAGTATGGAGGAGGGTGGCAGAGAGCCCCAGCTGGCTCTCTAAGCTACTTGGGCCTTCCCCTCCTAGGCACCATGGGAAACCGCCTGCAGAGGATCAAGGTGGAGAACACGGAGGAGAACCGCAGGCAGTTCCGAGAAATGCTCTTCACTTCGGACAACTCCATGAACCAGAGCATCGGGGGTGTGATCCTTTTCCATGAGACCCTCTACCAGAAGGACGGCCAGGGAAAGCTGTTCAAGAACATCCTCAAGGAAAAGGGGATCGTGGTGGGAATCAAGGTGATGCTTCTGTACCCACCTTACCTGGACCAGGCTCCCAGCATGGGGGCTGGGGCAGGGCCAACACTGTATTCACACACTCCTCAATTTCGGTGTTCGTTCCTTTCCATCATCATCCTCCCACTGAGAATCAGATCCTCTTCTAGACTTTCCTTCCAGTGCCCTCTTTTTCCAAGTTTTCTACAAAATACTATTTAACCTCTTTGTGTCTAATTTCCTCATTTCTATGGTGGGACTAATATTAATACAAGGTTCTTATGAGGATGATGTGAGGTTTGAAAACAATTCCCGTCACAGAATTATTCCTTAGTTAATGACAGCCATTACCAGCACTTTTACTAGATCTGATACAACAGCTTCTCAAGAGTAAACACTAATTCTGTGTTTACAACTCTAAGCCCTCATTTAATCCTCCTCACAACTTCTGATGGTAGATTTGATTACTATCCTTATTTTATTTTATTTTTAAAGATTATTTAGGCATACAAGAACTGGAGTATAAGCCAGAGGTGTGGGGGCTGAGAGGACTCACCAGAGACAGAGTGGGGAGCAGAACAGGCAGACTGACTGAAATACACTGCTGAGGGAAGCAGCGGGTGAGTCAGGAGAGCACCATGTTGGTTGTTCCCCGGCCAGTGCTGCAGTGGCTGGTGATAGTTTTATAGTGCTGTCTTTAATCCCTGCACCACCAGGGAAGCCCCTTATCCTTGTTTTAGAGTTGAGTTGAGAAAATGGAATTTCAAAGGGTGACAGAAATTGCCCACAGCAAGTTGGCTCTGCTTGACCTTAGCCTCTGCTCTGTTAAGAGTAGAGGCTGCATCCGGTTTCCCCTTTTATCCTGTAAATGATGAGATGCCTGGTATGTGCCATAGGCAATACATTGCTTTTGAATAAATGAATGAATGAAGGGAGGGGAGCTGCTCTTTGGCACTTGCCCCAGGCCTGTGCTTTCCATCCTCTTCCATTGTTCTTTCCAGATAGCTTCCCTTCTACAAGGGGCTGACCTGTGCTCCATCTCCTCCAATGATTAACCTACCTGCTAATTCAACTCCTCTGTTTGTGACTAATAGAAACTACTAATAGTAGGGGCTCTGCTTGTGTTTTACTAGGATACCTGACACTTGCTAACTACTTATTAATTATTAATATTCACAGTTAGATCAAGGAGCTGCTCCCCTTGCAGGAACAAACAAAGAAACTACCATTCAAGGTAAGGATATTGTCCACTGATCTGATCTATATGATAAGATTGGTCATGCCAGTAGAAACTAGGAATGAAGGCAAGGAAAGAAGTGAGCAAGGGAGAACAAAGCACGATGGTCACAATGGTTGTTGTACAGCCACACACGTGGTTTTCAATTCCTATTTAATAATGGTGTCACTTTAGTATTCTGAGTCTCAAATGAAATGGGATGATATTACATACTTTGCAGAATGATTGTGGGGATTAAAGCAGACAATGTACATGAAATGCTACCACAGTGACTTGCACAGAGAAGATATTCTGTACCCGTGTTATTTTTCAAGAAAAATCCAGCAGCAGTAGTAAGTAAAGTCCCAAACTTTGAGATCAGCATACCCGGGGGTAAATCTTGATTCCATCACTCAAAATTTAGATAATTTTACAAGGTACTTCACCTCCCAAGTAGACAAGCATTAATCACAGTATTGGGCTGGCTAAGCAGAGTTTGAATCACAGTTGTTACTCTTCAGCTACGCAAACTTGGAAAAGTCTCTAACCTCGAGGAAGCCTTGCTTTCCATGTTTTCTAAATGCGTGCAATGTGAACTACTGGGGTTGCGATGATAATTTAATTAAAAAAGCTGTGCAAATAGTCTAGAATCATGCCTGGAACATAGTGAAAACTAAACAAATTATATCAATAGTTCCCTTTACTCTTCTTATGGAGTACCCAACATGTTCATCCAAACCAAAATATTTGTTAAATCCAGGCCTTTTGGCTCAGTGATGTGATTAAGGTTAATTTGCTTGGATGTTTTCAGTTTTCAAGTTCTGCTGACTGAAAACTAAGCCAAGGCAGAACAATGCTTCTTTATCAGAGGCCTCGTGGGTCAGGGATCAGGGTATAAAGAAAGTCTTCCTCTCTTCTGTGACTTGCAGGGCTTGATGGGCTTTCTGAGCGCTGTGCTCAGTATAAAAAAGATGGCGCTGACTTTGGGAAGTGGCGTGCCGTGCTGAGGATTGCAGACCAGTGCCCATCCAGTCTTGCCATCCAGGAAAATGCCAACGCCCTGGCCCGCTACGCCAGCATCTGTCAGCAGGTGATCTGCTTCCCCTGGGATAGAGAACTGTAGTCGAGAGCTTTCTTCAGAGCTTCTTTTTCCAATTTTGACATAACTACACCTGTGTCTTCATTCACCAGTATACTCAGGTAGCATTTTTAAAATCTCTTTTGCTATAGCCAATGGTAATAGAGAAAGATTTGATTTCACAAGTCAGTTATGAGGCCAAAAGGCCTCTTTCTTAGCGGTTTAAGCTTAATTGCCCTATAAGCGAGATAGCTAGGTTATGCGGGAGCTAGAATAGTTTCTAGAATAAGATACAGATATTAAAATTTGCTTTTTTTTTCACACCCTTGCCAGGAAAATACTTTTTAAAACCTTAGTGTTCTTATTTGGCTAAGCTAAAATTCTCACTAGACATCCCATGAGATTTCTTTTCACTGCTTTTAAATCTCCTCTGTGGAGTATTTCTCCATAAGGCTTCATTTTATGCCATTTACAACTGTTGAATATCCCAATGAGCAGAGCTTTAATTCGTCCCCTCTTTTCCCCTTTTTAGAATGGACTGGTACCCATTGTGGAACCAGAGGTAATTCCTGATGGGGATCATGACTTGGAACACTGCCAGTATGTAACTGAGAAGGTAAGACTTGGCTATAAAGATCCTATTTCCAGTTGGAAATTCTTGCTTTTAAGTAACAGCTGTCACAGTATATAACAGCTGTCAAATATGCAATATTCTTCAGTTGAACTCATTATGTAGCCTTGAGAAAATAAGGAGATGCTTACCAAACATTCCACTTATTTGGTACCCAGAAAAAAAAAAACCCAAAAACAAACCAACAGGATTTGCAGTACCAAGACTTAAGTTTGAGAATGTATGTTCCCGGTTGTGGGACATTTGATTAATCATATTATCTTTATATGTGGACGGCATGGTGCTGAGAGGGTGAGTTAGTTGTGTGAGATCATGGGGTTAAGAGTAGCGGGTCCAGGACTGTGTTTTTTCCACATGGCAGATCCAGTTGAGAATAGCTGGCTGTTACAAATCAGTTGTTTTTATGTCCTATGAATAGGATTTTCTTGGTGGCCAAAATAAATAAAAATTTGCCAAAAAAAATCATATTATCTTTATGGACCTCTCTTCCATTATGTATAAACTAAAAATGTTTTAAATAAGATGAGGCTTACCTGAGAAAATAGAATTACAAAGTGCTTTTTCATACTTGACTTTGTAAATCCCACAGTATATCTTTAAGAAAGTAAGAGTCATAATGGAACCTAACCTCAATTGCCTCGCTTGTAAAAGACTGAAATGAGATGAAAAAGCATTTCTGTCTCTAAAATGTATGTTCTTATGACTACTCAGCTTCTATAGGGATGGAGAATGGAGGTTGGTTTAAATAGTTCCAACTAATTAAATCAGGGCAGTCTCAATGCATTAATTGACCAAAGGGTATAATGGAAAGGAAGAAGTGAAGGCTTCTGGGAGGCAGAAGCATGCCAACAGTCAAGCAGTGAGCAGTTAGAGTAGGGATGGTGGGATAGGCCAGCTTGGCTGTGTCAGTGGCTAAGATTTATAATGCATTGCTCCGATAAGGCCTAGGGGCTTGCTGGGAAGTGGTGGTTAAGCAATGCACGGGCACTCTCATCCTGCATCCCCTACAGTGTAGGAGCGCCAACATCTGGTGACTCCTAAACTTTCAGTTACACCTGTTTGGACCTCTTATCCTTCAGGTCCTCGCTACTGTCTACAAGGCCCTGAATGACCATCATGTTTTCCTGGAGGGCACCCTGCTGAAGCCCAACATGGTGACCGCTGGCCATGCCTGCACCAAGAAGTATACTCCAGAGCAAGTGGCAATGGCCACGGTCACAGCTCTCCACCGTACTGTTCCTGCAGCTGTTCCTGGTAAGACTCTCTTTTCCCTCTAACTTCAGGTCTTAGCCCTTATCCTTTGAAGGAGTTCCATAGGCTTTTGTGCATGTCCAGGGTCTGTTTCTACTCATGAAATGGGCTTATGCTGTCTCAGGCAGCCAGCACTTCCCCTACATGCCACGATCCCCTGTCACCTGAGTCTGTCCGAATACATACAGTCCGTTGATTTCCTCAATATTTCATTGCCTTCCTTATTTAGGAAAGCACGTTTATCTCCTTAGTTCAACTAGCCTCAGCAAACACAAAGTAGTTTCTCTTACACAATCTCATACAAATCAAGCAGAGATAAGACTGAGACATGGCTTTTCTCTATGAACCATTGCTTGCTTTCCCAAGCAAGGTGCCTGAGCTGGGACTAGTAGAATGGAATGGTTTCTCTCCTTCTAGGCATCTGCTTTTTGTCTGGTGGCATGAGTGAAGAGGATGCTACCCTCAACCTCAATGCTATCAACCTTTGCCCTCTGCCAAGACCCTGGAAACTAAGTTTCTCTTATGGACGGGCCCTGCAGGCCAGTGCACTGGCTGCCTGGGGTGGCAAGGCTGCAAACAAGAAGGCAACACAGGACGCTTTTATGAAGCGGGCCCTGGTAAGATGTGCTACCTCTTCTCCATCTGATCAAGTAGAAACTTAAGGCCTGTCTCTCTCACACAGAGAAGTGTTGCTTTCTTCAAGCCATAAGTTATCTTCAGGTAGTACATACTGGGCATTTGAAAATGTGGCATTAGAGCTCAATAGAAAGGTTGGGGATAGAGATAGTGTTGAATTGTCATACTGGAAGTATAGTCGATGACAGCAGATTGAAGGACAATTCAACAGAGACACCTTGGAAGGAAGATAAGAGGGTTAAGGACTGAACTGGGGTTACCTTTCATTTTGGGACAAGAAATAATAAAATGACAAGGATTCTAGGAGCAAACAAAAACAAGTTTCAAGGGGTCAATAACACACTACAGAGAGATTCAAAATAAAGGCTGAGAAAAGGCACTGAGATCAATGTTTAGGAGCATATCAGTGATCCTCAACAAAACAATTTCAATAAAGAAGAAAGGTGCCCATTCAAGAAATTTTTAGGAAAACAGCCAGCGGGATTACCAGGGCAAGAGAGAGTTTAATACAATTAGTAATCATTCCTTTTTAAATACCTATTTTGAGCCAAGATCACGGTGTTTTAGCAAACACAGCTATTGCCTTCAAAGAATTTAGAGGTTAGTCAAATAGATTAGAACTTGGCATCATTGAATGTAAAGCAAAAGAAGTTAGAGGAGAGATTAAAGGGTGGGAATAATTGAGCGGAAAAGCACTTAGAGGAAACAGTATTGCAGGAGACTAGATATTAAATATAGGTCTTAGCAAGGAAGAAAAGAGGCTGCAGAGAAGAGAATGGGTTTGGAATTGTCTATAGAGATGAAGAGACTTAGCAGTTGGTACAGCTGAGAACATCTGTTGAGAGTGATCAGGGGATGGAGATTTCAATATTAACAGTGGGGAAGCTTGGAGTAGCTGTTGAATTGCCTCCTAGGAACTGACCAGACCTTATGGCCAAACATTAGGCACTCTCAGCGGAGAATGAATTTGTGGCACATTAACTTAGTCACCACACTTCCCTAACAGTTCTACATGTGCAGGAAGAAGATTCAGATAAGCCTAAAGAGGAAATAGGGTAGACAACTAAAAGGTTAATTGTGAGATGGAAGAGTGACAAATTTGAGGGATAACCTCATTCATTTTGCTGATCAAAGAGGAGCCTTGGCAAGGAATCAAGTATAGCCAGAAGATTAATGATGAGGCACTAAAGGAAAGGAAGTTCCCAGAGAAGCTAAGGAAGCATCCGAGGGCATAAGAGGGGTGTGAGATTTTAGAAATGGTGCTTTATCTTGAGATGATGGAGAACTGGGTGTGTCTAGGCTGGTGTGTGGCTGATGAGGTGGGGAGATGCAGATGATATGATGAGGAATTGTAGGAGTAAGGATCAGAAGTGCCATGTGCATAAAAAAAAAATGAAGCTGAGTTTATCATCTAGGGAGGTGGTCCTCAAGCTTGAGCTTGCATCCAGATTATTTGAAAGGAACATAGACACTGAGTTTCCAATTTGTAGATCTGGGGTCAAGTTAGAGAACTTCTATTTCTAAGAACTGCTTAAGATCATGAAACCCATTTTGAAAATCACTGTGGATGTAGAAACCAGCCCTGGAGAGAGGAGATGATAGCAAAAGTGATCTGAAGAGGTGTTACTGCTGAGTGACATTGAAATATTATTACAGGTTTCATAATTCTGAATTTATTCTAAGGATATTATGATAATAACTATGTAAAAATCACACATTCTTGTGGACAAATACAGAATTTTAAAATTTTTATAAATATGCCCTTTTTCCTCTATAGTATAATTTTAGCTGCCCCTCACCCTATACTTGGCCATAATCATCTGATCAATTTCCTAGGAGAAAATTCAACAGCTTTTCCAAGCTTCCTTATTGTTATGATTCACACCTCTATTCCCTTATCACTACATAAATAAGTAGTTTCTCAACTTTAGTTTAGAGTGCCATAGTTGTATATTTTTGGTAGGCAAAAGAAACTTTCTCAACAACTGAACCAAATCTCAGGCTTCCTTGAGAAGTGCTCAGAAAACTGGCATATTAAAGGAGATACCATATTATATGAATTTTGCATCAGCAGCAAAATTCAGCAAAATCACTATAAGGGGAAAAAAATTCAAGTGAAGGTTTATCTGGTTTCAAATGAGAAGCAGAGAGGGGGGAGTACAAGGTTGCATTTGCTCTAACAGTCTTCTCTACATGTTTTTTAGGCTAACAGCCAGGCAGCCAAAGGACAATACATTCACTCAGCCTCTTCTGGTTCTGCCTCCACCCAGTCACTCTTCCAGGCCTCCTATACCTACTAGAACCCAAGGATGACCAGCCTGGCTCCAGCTCTTCTAGGTGCCTAATAGGAGGGCTAAAAGGGAACAACCTTTTGACTGACCCTGAGAATCAGACAAAATTATATACATAATTTTGTATATAGATAAAGTAGTATATATAACTACTGGAAATACAATGTTAAATTCTTAGATACAAGGGAAAAAAATCTGTTATTGAAACAACAGTCTGAATATCAAGGATCTGATGAAATTCCACACAATGATTTCCTTGCAACACTTCCAGCTCCCCATGCCTCAGGGTATCCACAGAAAATAATAGACTTTATAACAAAATTGTCTCTCCACCAAAGTATAACCACTGAATGAAACACCTTGGAAGCTGAGTGCAGAGAAGGGCATCTTCACCATAAACCAGTTTAGCAGCAGTAGGGTAAGAGAGAGGCAACTGGCATCAAAAAAGAAATAAAAGATTCTAAGACCCTTTGGTTGGTATTGGGTGGTACTTTTACGCTTTTACTTTGAAAGGGCTCAGTCTATTTCATTTTCTTTTTTTTTTTAAAGATTTATTTATTTATTTATACAAGCACTGGGTACAGTCAGAAACGCGGGAGAGTGAGAGAATTCACCAGAGCCAGAGTGGGGAGCAGAGCAGGCAGAAGGACCGAAGTACACCGCTGAGGGGAGCAGTGGGCGGCAGAAAAGGTCTGCACGCGAGCAGCTGGGGATCGAACTGGCGCTGCAGAGGTGGCAGGCAGCTTCGCAACCCAGCGCTCAACAGCTGTGCCACCGGGGAGGCCCTATTTCATTTTCTTTGAATCTGTTTGGCATGACTGTTATTAATGGTCAGGGTCCTCAACTTTGGCTACTCATTGGAAACACCTGCCAAAAAGAAAAACAAACAACAAAAAGCACCCAGATGCTCAGTCACACTCCAGGCCAATATGAGGAGAAACTGTAGTTGTGAGGTCCTCTATATATCAGGGTCCTTTAAATCTCCCTTGATGATTTCCATGTGCAGTCAAGTAAGTTAGAGAACTACCCATCTAGATTTCAAGTTTGAGAACTTGAAAGCCAGCCACAGCAGGAAACAAGCTAAAATGCAAAATGGCTTCAAGCGTTACTTGGAGTGTACTAAGAAAGTCAATGTGGCTTCACTGCTTGGAGCTTGCTCTTCTCTTCAAGCAGCCTGAGTACCTTCAAGGTTTAGAGACACATCTTCCTCTGAATTTCCAAGCACATGTGCTAGTTTTGTGGTAGATACTCTTTATATAATTATACTTCATTGGCTTTTAATTTTCAGAATTAATGTATAAAAATGCACTAAGGACAACCATAGTTACAAAAGAGAATTTAAACCTTCTAATTTTGAACTATGTAAAAGTAATAAAGTCGATGGCAGAAAAAAGTAATAATTTAAATGACTGAAGTTGGGAAATTCGAGGAGGAGGTGAAATGGAGGAAAGCAAAGGGAGCACTAACACACTCAGCAGGCAGTCAGGATCCTACATAAAATTAATGGATTAAGAAATGCTTTAGTCTATTGAAGTAATAAAGGAAATGGATATAAATGATTATAATATGTGTATCTATAATTAAACTATAGAAGAAAATAAACTAAGTTATTTGTCTTGAAGAGCACCAAGACAGGATATCGTTTACAGCAGATAAGTTACATAATAGCAGCATGAGCGTATTATTTAGATGAATAAGACAGAATTAGTACAAAGAGGCTTCTTCTGAGAAGAAAGACCTGAGAGTGGGTTGGAAGGAAGCAAAATTTTTCTTATCATGTGCCTCTATGACATTTGAATATTTATTTCCATATATTTGTGTTACTTTTCTAGACACAATTATATTCATACAAGCAATTTAAAGCTGTCATGTAGGACATTTATTTTTATTTTTTTTTAAACTTTTTTTTTTTTAATAGAGGCATGTTTTTATTTATTTATTTATTTATTTATTTGTTTGTTTGTTTTTGTTTTATACATGCACTGGGTACAGTCAGAAGCGCGGGAGGGTGAGAGAATTCACCAGAGCCAGAGCGGGGAGCAGAGCAGGCAGAAGGACCGAAGTACACTGCTGAGGGGAGCAGCGGGCGGCAGGAGAGGTCTGCGCGCCATGTGGGACCCTCCTCCGGTGGCCGGGGAGCAGCCGGGGATCAAACCAGCGCCGCAGAGGCCGCGGGCAGCTTAGCAACCGGGGAGGCCCTCATGAGGACATTTAACCCAACACTTTCATTTACAGGTCATAAAGCCAAGCAAAATTCTTGAAAATTTTGCTGCGCGCCATGTGGGACCCTCCTCTGGTGGCCGGGGAGCAGCCGGGGATCGAACCGGCGCTGCAGAGGCTGCACGCAGCTTCGCAGCCCAGCACTCAACCGCTGCGCCACCGGGGAGGCCCTCTTCTGCATTTCTTAATTGCTTTCATTCAACCAGCCAGCAAGGATTTGAGCTTCTACCATGGCCAAACTGTTCTAAAGGCTGGTAACATGTGGTGTGACAAAGCTCTTCTGCCAGAAAATGTTTATCTAGAACTTATTGAGCATCACTGACCCTATCTTGTACAGAAGCCTCTTAGATACTCATTTGTGAGTTAAGTACGAATTTCAAACCAAGGCTCAGTTACTTATCTTTTGCTCAAGGCTGAATTATTTATTTCGGTGGGTAAGGGTTTGTATTAAGAATTTTCCCTGGCTATCATCTGATATATATCCCAACTAAAAGCACTGGAATTTCAACCCTAATAATTTTCTCCACTTAAAGCATTATGAAGACAAGTGTTATGAGGCTACAGCCTTCAATTTCCATTAGCTGTATTATCACTGAATGAATATATTAGTGACTTCCTAGCATTTGTTACACAGATTTATTTTGCAGTTATTGAACACCTGCCAAAAATAAAGCCTTGTACTTGTAGGCACTGAAAGTAATTAACAGAAGTTTCAGTTTGAGGGTAGGTATGTCTTTTACATGCCAGACAATGAAGCTTAAGTAACTAAGCAGGAAATACAAATGCCACTGAGTGGGAGTTGTGTCCACAGAGGACTCAGGTGATGCCACCAATCCCCTAAGCCTTTTCTAGAGAGAATGAATTAAGACAGGAGTAATAGCAGTGCTCTATGCAACCCCACACAGGTCCTATTCCATCACTCTAATACTGTGCACATGGCTTTCTAGCTGTAACCATTTGCTCCAAGCCCCTGAAATGATCTCTAATACTCAGTATTGGGCATTGATCTACTAAACATACATGAAAACAGCCAGCAAGTGTTCTTTCAGCACCTACTGTCAGCTGGTAACTGGACTGTACGGTCCTTGTGCGCTTACCATTGAGATGAGGAAGACAAGAATTCAGTTAGGAAACAAAATGGCCCGTAATAATGAGCTAAATCACAGTGGTGCTGAGATCAAAAGGGAAGGTATGCTGTACAGGCAGTGAGATGAGTTACAGGCAATTTTATTGCTTGTTATGTGATCTTGGGAAACATACTTGGTTTCTCCAAGTCTCAGTTTCAGCGTTGTTGTGAGGTTATTAATATTTTCGGGACAGTGCCATATACATAAGTCATTGATAAACACAAGTTTATTTCCCTGACATTTTGCTCTTAAATAATGATGAAGGCACTCAGGTGGGAATGATGAATTGTCTGTTTCCCAACTAGAGCACAGATAATAGATGTTGAAGAAATTGAGGGAAATTAGATGAGAATGGTGAGGCCAAGGTGAGTGGCACAGTGGAGAAGGGGAATCTGGGCAGGGATATTATGGAAAGTCACACCTTGAAGTAATGAGCATGGGGAAAGAGTACTGCTGGGAATTCCTTTTCAGAATGTAGAAGAATGAAAAGCCAGCTAAGTGTGTATAATAGCACCTGACATGGGGCCAGTTCTCTTGTTGGTGTAGGTGGGTGAGTAGCTATTTTTAAATAGAGGAAATCAACAAAAAGCTCTCCTCATGTAGCATAGGCACTTACTACTCCAATAAAATTTCTCTTTTATTGCAAGATGGTAGTACTGGGACAAATGGAAATTCAAAATTCTTCCACATCCGCGTCTCAAAAAAAGCTTCTCTATACACACAAACCCAGTTCTTTAAATGTGGTGGCACAGTTTCTAAACACAACGCTAATTCTTCTGATAGTTCAGAACAACTGGGACAAGGCTGATGCCCAAGTTTGCAAATGTCAGAGAATTCTATCATGTCCTGCTAGCAATTCCAAATCAAGGCCTCTTTCTGCAACCCCTTCCAACATTTCTCATCCTGCCCTGGTTTTGCCTTGGGAAAAATTATAAGCCAAAGTCAGTGTGCCGTTCTCAGTTCAGGGATGCAATGGCTATCATATGATGTGGATTTCTACCTTAGCCACTGGACTAACATGAGATATTATTTTTGAGAACAATGCTCCTAGGTAGGAAAAATCACAAAGTTAACTACTATGCTTTCTCTCTTTATGCAAAATGCTTATCAAAACTGTGTTTGGGAAAATTAGATGATTTTTCTCTGGTCTTTTTTCTCTGTAATACATACGACTTACTATCTACTTCCCAGTTTCCTTAGGGGAAAGACTTGCTTGCTGCAACTATGTAACTAATAGAGTATTAACATAGCACACAGCAGTTATTTTTAAAATAATTTAGTTCAACTTGTCCTATTTGTACAGTAAATATATCTGTCCTTTTTCCAGTTGTCCACTCAGTAGGTCTAGACATGGCTTTAATTTAAAAGCAACCCCTACCAATCACTCACCCCCACCAATCACCATGAAAGGGACAGAGAAGATAAAATGGGTAAAATGCCAGTTTTATTTCCTGTGCAGCATAGCCACATCTCCGTTAACTTGGGTACCTCTCTACTGTCTCAGGCCAGTTCATGTGCAAACATCTTTAGAAGCAGCCTTTCTCCACACTAGCTGCACTTTCAACCCCCCAACTATCTCAGTGAATAAAAGTATCAACTGCCCAAACCCAAATTTTGAATCTTCACCCTGCTCACTTTCCACATCTAACTCACAGCCCACTTTTATGCTATTTCTTCAAACCCATCTCCTTTTCTCCCCGCCTCCTGTCTTACCTGAAGATGCTGTCACTTTTCCACTGTGCTACTCTGTTTCTTGAGATTTTACAAGGGAACCACAAGTCTTTGAAACAATACTTAGGGGCACAGATCTAAGAAAAAGGAACAATCTTTCCCCTCCTGTCCACCTCCACATTTCCTCAAGTTGAAGTGGAGGCACAAGGTATGTGTTGTATTTAGTGTGTGCATCCGTAACATTTCTTAAGCTGGGTGCATCAGTGTTTTGTGAACATTCAACACTGTACACTGTCCATTTCACTGTCTCTCTCACACACCCCTTCTTAAATACAAGGAAAACATTACCACAGAATTTAAATAGTCCTCTGTTTAGCAGGACAACTGCTCTTTTGACCTACACTTGTTTACGGGGAGCCAACCTTCCTACCGCATTCCCGTCACCAAGCAATCAGTTCACTCTGCAGCTACCAGCTCTTCTCAACTCTCCAACTTCAGACCTTCCTGGGTACCATCTTAAGCATTGTCTCTCTTTGAAGATTAAACTTTCTTGTTCTCTCCTCTTTGATGAACTTCATATCCCTCCCTAGAGCTCTCTGCATACTTTTATCATTTTCTTAGTAAACAGCAGTGACAACTGCAGAGAAGTTGCTTTTGAAAATTCACCTGTTGGATTGTTTTTCATAAGCAAGGCATTGCATCTATGGTCAAGCATTAGTATGAGTTTTCCTCCAGATTAACATAAAAAGATGTAAAAAATTATAATTTTAGCAGGAATATCTCATGGCCATCACTCTAAATTACATCAAGTCAGTTTCTGCTAAGCTATCAATAAGAAAAAGACCTAACTCCAGCAAAAAGCAAAGAAATGTGTTCTAGCGTGCATACAGCAAAAACACTTTGAGCTAGGTTCTTTAAAATACTAAGAACAGGTCTAAGAATCTCATTGCAAGCTGAGACCCTATACCACTGGCATAGAAGAAACGGGGGAGATTCAGGGCAGGATAGTTTTATTGAAGAATCACATACAATTTGTTGTTCTAAACTTCATTAAGCTACAAACTGTTTTGAAAAGTTAACTATTATTTAAAGGAGTGCACAAAATTGGTGTCTGTAATATCCACATGTAATTTGCATATGTGTTTTTCAGAGATGGGAAAATGGAAAGTTTGGAGGTGAATTTTAGAATGTGTAGTGCATAGGAAGAAGGTAAGTTATTTCCTCAAACTGTCAGAAAGTTCAAATTAAGAGTCTGATCACTTGAAATTCTATATTCAGAAGTTAAAGAACTTGGACTTAACCTTAATGGAACATTCCCCCAAAAGGTAACTAGTCACAGGTAGAATGAGAGCTATATCCTTTAAATGTGGTTCTAGCTTATAAATTCAGTAACATGAATGACAGGATAGAGTTTACACGAAAATAACAAAGAACTCTTACACAAAAAAAATAATAGTTTAATGATTAAAACAGATGAATCAGTAAGTTTATAACCATTAACTAAGGGAAGCCCTAGAACTGGGAAATAGGTTTCTTAATTGCATGCAAAGTCTAGTTACCATAAAAACCAAAGCAATATCAAAATATTTCTGCTTCCTAACATAGACTCCAGGTCTTTTTATTTCCAATTCTTGGTAATCAAAATATGTACACTTTCACATGCTACTGGTAGTGCAGGAATATGGTTATTTGTATAGGACTACAAATATCTTTCACAGATTGAAGGGCATAAAGAGAAATGTCTTTCCCCATTTTTTGGTGCCCATCCTGGAAAAAAAAAAAAGGCACTCCCAAAAGGTTCCTTGGTAACACCTTTGCTAGGTATTTTAATTACTCACATAATTTTTACATGTAAAATTAATGGTCCATTCATCTCACATATCTGGGAACAAGGCATTAGAACTGCCTTTAACTCACATGCCAAACAACTGGCTTTCTGAAGCAATGACAAAAACTTTCAATACCAGTTATATATAAAAACCAAAACAAAAACCACCAAAAAACCATTTGGGCTGTTTTTCTTACTGAACGTTGACATGCATGGCCAAACATATCACAGAACTGAAAGGACTACCATATTGATGATGGCAAAGGTTCCTTGAATAATTCTAGTTTTCTACTATTAGCTGGTTCCAGCTCTCTCGTACCAATGCAACTTTGTCTTCCTTTTAATTATAACTAAGTGCTCTGACCATGGGTTTAACCTCTCTGCAAAGATTTGTTAAAAAAAGATGCTTACATAACTCACTCAGTCCTTGTCATCAAAACAAAGAATAATGTAAGTCTTCAAATGCCCATAGGCATTTGCCCATTATTCACAGAATCTTTAGAAACCATTTGGGTGAAGCCAAGGGAAATCTGCTTTACCAGCAAATATCTAAGTCAGACTCAGGTTGAGCCATATTGAAACTGCACTTGGGTAGCTAGTCTCAAGTCAAACTGAACTTAAATATTTCTCTTACATTTACTGCATCCATGTAGTATGCAATTTTTGATGCTGAATAAGAGATAAGCGGCAATTGAAGGCTTCGCCACAGGCATCACATTCATGAGTTTCTTGATTTTTCACCTCTGTGTGGATCTTCTGATGGTTGACAAGGCTTCGCTGTTGACTAAAACTTTTGTCGCACTTCTCACACTTGTAAGGTTTCTCTCCTGTGTGTATTCTCTGATGCTGAATAAGGCCCGAGTTCCGGCTAAAGGCCTTGCCACATTCATCACATTTATGTGGCTTATTACCTGTGTGAACACCCTGATGTCGAATAAGATTGCAAAGTTGACTAAAGCTTTTGCCACACTGTCTGCACAGATAGGGTCTCTCACCAGTGTGGATTCTCTGGTGTTCAATAAGAAATGAGCTCCGACTGAAGCTCTTTCCACATACAGTACATAAGTAGGGTTTTTCACCAGTGTGTATTCTTTGATGTTGTACAAGATGTGCACTGACACTAAAAGTTTTCCCACATTCATCACATTTGTAAGATTTTTCCTTAGGGTAGACTTCCTGCTGTATAACAAGACTGCAACTTGGATCAAAACTTTCCTTAGTTTCATTGTATGAGTAAGTCTTCTCTCGGGTGTGAATTCTCTGATGCTGAATAAGACCTGAGCTTCTACTAAAGGCTTTTCCACATTCCTCACATTTATGGGGTTTGTCGCCTGTGTGAATTCTTTGATGACGAGTAAGGTTACAAAGTTGACTGAAGCTTTTCCCACACTCTTTGCACTGATAAGGTCTCTCTCCTGTATGAATTCTTTGATGTTCAATAAGAAATGAGCTCCGACTAAAGCTCTTTCCACATTCGATACAAAGAAAAGGCTTCTCACCAGTGTGGATTTTCTGGTGTTGTATAAGGTATGTACTTAATCTAAAGGCTTTCCCACATTCACCACATTTATGGGGTCTTTCCCCAGTGTGAATTCTCTGATGTTCAACAAGTAATGAATTTCGACTAAAGCTTTTCTTACATTTGGTACAATGATAAGGTTTCTCACCAGTGTGAGTTCTCTGATGTTCAATAAGGTGTGACTTCCAACTGAAGGCCTTCCCACAGTCACTACATTTATGGGGTTTCTCACCTGTGTGAATCCTTTGATGCTTAACAAGGCTCCTTCTCTGGCTGAAGCTCTGTTTGCACTGATTACACTGATAGGGTCTCTCTCCAGTGTGGATTCTCTGATGTCTAATAAGGGTTGAACTCACACTAAAGGTTTTCCCACAGTAATTACATTCATAGGGCCTTTCCCCAGTGTGAATTCTCTGATGTTCAATAACAAATGAACTGCGGCTAAAACTTTTCCCACATTCATTGCACTGAAAAGGCTTCTCACCAGTATGAACCCTTTGATGTTGAATAAAATGGGCCTTACGGACAAAACCCTTTCCACACTCTTCACATTTATGGCATTTCTCTTCTGAGTTTGGTCTTTTACGGATGTTAGTGTTTCCTCTAAATGTTCTCTGTTCCTGAGTCAAAGATTCCCTTGGTATTTCCCATAAGAAGATTCCTCTCTGTTTATCTAACCTACCAACAAGTTCAAAGGTTTCTCTACCCATGGGATCCTGGTCAATTTCACTTTTAATTCTTGTAACTATTACACCCTGTGGTTCCACTTCTTCCTCAATTTCCTCGATTTCTTGTTTCACAGTTGGTTCCTCATCTTTATCTCTGTTCAAAACATCTAAAATAAAAAATAGAAACATTAGCCAAATTCTTGGCTAGCAAGGAGAAACTGTCAGAAAAATAAGATAATTAAGATACATTACAGCTATAAAGTGTAGTGTATTATCCACAGTATTGTTGTAAGGATTAGTTCATATTTATGAAGACTTTACAACACTGCCCCCCAAAAAACAGTACAAGATATATAAATACTATTATTTAGTATTACTTAAATGATGTGATGAAATGTTTTCCTTGGAGAAGAGGTATGAAAGGACTATTTACTAGGCAAAGAACTATCAATAGGGGCATTTATTGTTGTAAATCAACAATAAATTTTGCAAGGTAAGATGGGCAAATAAATGGAAATAGAACAAGCAGTGGTGGGATAAACAAGTCTATCATTGAAGAAAGGCTAACAGGGGAAGAAAATGCTAGGTTCCAGAAAATTCAGGATGACACTGCATCACAGAAATGTTAATAAATCAAATAACTGACAGAAAGGAAGACATAAAATGATGCTACGAAAGTCAAAAGGCAAAAACCAGGGGAAGCATCAGACTGTTCATTATTAAGGATTTTTTAATTGCAATCAAAAATATTCCAGGCAAAGTAGTATGAACTAGGATTCAGAGATAAGACAGAAGCCCCCTGCCAAATGGAATAGAGGGAAAGTATAAATGGTGAAAGAATATAATGGGTTGAAGTGACATGGAGTCTGATATAGCAAGACAGAGGAAAAAGAATATAAAGGAACATGGTCACAACTAATAGAAGAAACAAAGAAAAAGAGAAGCCTGGGAAAGCTTATGACTTCACCCATCACAAATTATATCATACTCTTCAAGTATACATGATTCTAACTCTTGTGATGATACAAAATCCCAGTTGGAATAAACTAGTTCTGAGAGTCTGTATGACATTTGAGAAATGAAAATCTTGCCTCTGCTAGAGGAAAGACAATGGTCTCTGTAGTAACAGAATGGCATACAGGACACTTAGAAATCTGTCTCTGACCTCTTTCCTGATTTTCTTTTCTTGCTGCCTGTTGGGTAACTTCATTAGAAGATTCAACACTACCAAATTTATATTTGGCCCTAAACAATTTCCTTTTTCAGATTCCCTTTTTCCTCTCAATTTTCCAGTTTTCTAAGTGGGAAACATCTTTCAATTTTCTTTTCACTAACTTCAAACTGCTCATAAATTATTTCATTCCAGAAAACCTTCTCTTATTCCCCTAAGAAATTACTAGACACTTTATTTCTATTTAGGATCCTTATTGTAATCTCCCAAATTCACTTTCAAACTAAGTGTATAGTTTCATGCAATGAAAAAGGATGAGAGAACTTCTTTAACTTTCTGCCCCTTACCTATAAAATTGTTTGTAACGGTATATTAAGAAATATACCATTTCCATCTGAGGTTAATCTACCTACCCCATTTTTATCTCAATCACCTCTCATTACTTGTTCAACTATTGCCATTTTTCCCTCTTTCTGTATTTTCCATTGACACTTTCCCTACAAGCATACAAATATGCCCAACTTTATTTGAACCTGAAACCCTTCTTCTGATGAAAGTATAGATTTGGGGCGGGGGAGGAAAGGAAAAAAAAAAAAAAAACCTTAACATTTCAGGACCAACCATTTCCCATTCAATGTCTTCTACAACTTAATACAAAATCTAGTTTTTGTTTCTGTATCTAGAGAAACTTAATAAATCACCAATGACTTCCACATAACAAATACAATGGACACAATGGACTTTTTCAGCCCTATTTTACACAGGAGCATTTGACACTCTTATTTCTTGACACTTTTTAATTTTTATTCTATTATATTCTTCTAGTTCTTCCCCTATTACTTCTTTGGCCTTTTCTAATACATTCTTCACATTTATTACTCTACCTGTCAACTCTTAAATGTTACTGTTACCCATGTTTATATCCTTACCTTCTCTAAATAGACTCTTTGAATAGCTCCACTTAGATGTCTCAAAAAGAGCTCACAATTAACATGACTGTCATCAATTCTCGTGTCTATCTCCAACTCTATTATCTTCTCTTTACATTTCCCCTGAAGTCTCAAAGCAGGAAATCATCCCAGATTTTTGTTTTCTTTCAATCACCAAAACCAATGCTTTTTCTTTTTAGCATCTCTCTTTTTACTATGACAACCATGTTCCATGGATTATTGCAAAAGCTTATTATTTAAAGCTTACTATTTAATAATCTGTGGCTGTTCTTTCAGCTGCCCCCTCTACATTGATTTCATTGAATCCAGAGAGATCATCATAAAATGGATTCTATTCAAGTCACTACCTGTAGATTCATCAACAGTTCACCACCTTTAAGATCAAATCAAAGCTCTTTACACTATGATAGTCAGCACTTCATGGCATAGTTCCCAAAGCTCAAATTACCCCACTTTCCACTTCAAGTGGGTAAACTGCTTGTGTTGTTGCGTCCATGCCATTTCTTTGCATAGCCTGTTTACTAAATGTTCCCCAAATGGTTTATCTCATGAACAGGCTTTCTCTTTAAGATCCAATTGAAAGCAATAGTTCCTCTGCAAAGCCTTCACTAAGTTCACTAGACAGAATTTTTATATGACCAGCCCTTATCCATAACTCCATTATAGCTACTATTATACTGCATCTTAAAATGTGTTTGTTCCTTCCATTGGATTGTAAATTCATTGGGAAAAGATAATGTCTCCTTTCAATACTAACCCAACGAATACTGTTCCAGGGATCTTACTCAAAGGAATAAGAAATAATTATCATCATTATTTGCTGATGATATGAATGTCTATCTAAAATTCCTAAAAGAATTAAAATATAATAACAAGACTAATAATTAAAATAAATACTGTTTCTTACTACCAGGAATAAGTAGTCAATATTACAAAAATACTTGTAGAAAAAAATGCTCTTCACAATTATAACAAAAACCATAAAGCCTAGGAATAAACCTAACAAGAAATGTGCAAGGTTCTGAGACAATCATAAAATTGTCTGAAGGACATAAAAAAGAGTTAATAGAGTCAACCAAATTGCAAGAGTCAATATGAGTCTTTATTGTACCCCCCAAAACAATCTATAAACCTAACTGCATTCCAATAAAAACTATCAAACAATTAAAAGGCCCCAATGAATATTAATTTCAACCAGAAGAATGAAGGAACAAGTATATACTGAAAAAGAATAAAAGTGAACTTGCTTTATTAGACATGAAATGAACAAGGAGTTTAGGTTTCCCCACAAAGCAGCCCATATATGACCGGCCATCCATTCCATTGCCTTGGTAGTGCTATAGTCACCTTCTGGAGTATCTGCAATGCTTGTATTACAGGTTCCCATCCCGTGACCATAGCTTATTTGTCTAGACCAGACAATTGACTCAAAGTGCATCTCTCCCAAAAATGTGGAACTGAAATGGAAACTGTCTAAGAGGGGCAACTTGGGAGGTAAGGAAGAGACTTAAGCAGAGAAAAGCTGAAACTGACTAGACTTATGACTAGACTTTCAGAAACTGAAAAGACAGAGGGGCATGGACATAGGTAGAAAGACTAGTCAGCGAGAAAGAAACAGAACACAAATATAGAATTCTTTCAGTTTTAGTTCCAAATTCCTGGGAGAGATGCACTTTGAATCAACTGTCTATCTTAGTCCTTTTCTGATGTCCCGTTAAAATCCTGCACTTATATTCCATAAGCCATCTATTCCCTGTAATAACTTTTCTTGTTGGCTTAAGCTAGCTTGAATTGATCCGTAAGGAAAGAGGAGAAGAGAAGGCAAGAGGAAAAAGGAAAGAGAAGGCAAGAGAGAATGACTGAAGTTTGGGACAGAACAGGAGTTAGCAAACTTTTTCTGTAAAGGACCAAATTGCAAATATTTTTGGCTTTGTGAGCCATATAGTCTCTGCTGCGACCACTCAACGCTGCCACTGTAGTGTGAAAGTAGTCACATATAACACAAAAAGGATTGGACATGTGCATGTTCCAATAAAACTTTATTTACAAAACAAGCAGTGGCATAGATTTGATCAGTGGACCATAGCTGCCAACCCACCACCAACAGAATATAAAAAGAACAGTTTTCTTGGCAAATAACAGAAAATGAAAGAACTTGAATTTGCAGGGTTAGCACAGTGCTCGGTAACTATTTATTGAATGAGTACCTGAACAACTTTTTAAGTGGGACGCTAATAAAAGAGAAAAAATGAATTTAAGGTTTTGCAGATAAAGCAATTCCTAATGCTGTCAAGGTCCAATATGGCTCAAGTAGACTGGAGAGAAGCCATTAACAGGGAAGAAGTTGATTTCAATGTAAAGAACTGGAAGATCAAGAACTGAGAAATCAAGCAGTCAGCTGTACCATCAACGTAGTTATTAGTTTTTTTTTTTTTTGTTTTTTTTTTTTAAGCCAGCATGGAAAAGAAAGGTATAAATGAAGAACTGCAATTACAAAGCTAGAAAACAGTTGCTAAGTAAAGCGAGAAGATGAAGTAGAGGAAGCAGTACACTGGAACAGCTGAGTAAAACTGCTCTCATTTAAAAAGTCTTCATCAAGGGAATGGACAAAGTCTAAAGAGGAGGATGAAAAGACAGTGAAGGAAGACACAATAAATGATTAAAAACTGCATTTCAGCTAAAATAAAAGAGAACCTAAAAATAGGAAATTGCAATGGGCTCACTGCCACGCCTTTGTCCATATGGTACTCACATTTTGCAGGAGGGACAGGCAAGGCCGGGCGTTTGTCTGGTTCTATCAACTAGGATACCATATGTGTAGATAAAGCTGGCAGTAAAAAAAATGGCATATTGAAAAAAAAAAATCAGCAGCTGGTAGGACTGGAGAATGAAGTGGTGTGCAGGAAATAACAGAAGAGGCTAGAAAACTAGGCAGGAGCTATATTGGGATAGGTCCCAGTATATTGGGTAAGAAATGATTTTTATCTTTTAAGCTATCAGCAATCATTAGCGGTTGTAAGCATTTAGCTAATACAAAATCACTTTGGTGGCAGAAAAGAGAACGTATTAAAAGAAAGGGAGACTAGCTTATGGGTTAATGCAATAATTAAGCCAGAGGTATTGAGTGTTAAAATAATTTAAATGCTTAAGAAGTATACAATAAACGCCTGGCTTTGTGCTAAGTGCTAGAGAAATCAAATGAATAAAATACTCGTGGAGATCAATCTAGTGAGAGGAATCACATAAAGAATAATTATTGCACAGTGTGATAAATTCAACAATGAAAGTATATTCAAGGTAGCACAGAGAAAGGAGTGCTTACTTCTGAAGAGGAGTTCCTTCAGGTATTAATGGATTTGCAAGGTGTAGAGTTATTTATGTGGTTTTCAAAAGGAGAGTACTATGAATCTGGAGCTCAAGAGAAAAGACAATGATAAAAGCAATCAACATTCACAATGCATTTACTGTACACTAGTCAGTGTCCTGAGTGCTTATTTATTAAGAGGTGGCTGCTATTATTTCTACTTTATGAAAAGAGAAACTAAGGCACAGAGAGGTTAGGTAATTCACACATGGTCACAAGGTCCAACCAGGATTTTCACTTAAGCAGTGAGATTCCATATTGCTTCTCTTAGGTGGAGGTAAAAATTTGGGACTTAACATCACAGCTGGTGACCTGCATACATATAAGGTCTGCCAAGGAAATTATAAAGACCGAGAGGAAATCTAAGAATGCAACGCAATGAAAGGAAACAACAAAGAATTTGAAATATCTATAGAGGTAGAATAAAATAAGATCCAGAAATAGTCTATTGAGTTTGACAATTAGGTCATTGCATTTGACAACTGTTTTTATATACTAATGTTAAATACTTTCAGGGAAGTAGTGGCAAGAAAAAGAGCTGAGAAATAATGAGCGGTAAGGCAGTATAGAATTCATATTAACTACTCTTAAAAATAAACCTGGCTGCGAGGAGAGTAAGTAGTAGGTTCCATGGAGTGGCAAGAGGGAGACTGTGGCTTAAGAGTTTTCTCTTTATCCTCCTCCTATTGATAAAGTTATGACCATACTTATCAGAAGACAGGTACTAGGGGAGAAGGAATAGACTGAAGCTACAAATTGGGGGTGGGGAGGAATAAATGACTGATAGCTAAGTTCTTAGGAGAACTGAGAAGACAGAAGATGTCTTGGCACTGATAAGGGTAGAAAAATTGAAAATTCATGTTTACTGGCTTCTACTGTGTGGAACAGGTTAAGGTCCGTAGTTGAGTACTGGATTCAAGAGAACTCTTTGAAGTTTTGCAACAGTCTTTTAACGAACAAAGGACTGAGTAAGTTAAGGATAAAATAATTTGCTGAGGTGTAAAAACCGGATGGAAAACACAAGGAAAGTTGTACACATGTAGTAAGTATCAGTCCTTCTGCTTAAATAATTTCTCCTACTGTGTTTAGCAACTCAGGTGGAAGAAAAAAAAAAAAACAAATTATACAAGCTACACAAGATAAGAAACTGAAGAAGGGGTCCAGGATAATGACAAGGTGGCAAAAGAGCATGCCAGTGATAACTTCTATATAGGTCTATAGATTAGATGAGGAGGTGAAGTCAGGAGGAGATTGATAAGATTGGTTAAAAAAAAATTGAGGAATCAAAGAATAGGAAACATCATTAATAATGAATGGGTTTCATTCTTAGGGAAGGAGAGATAAGGAGCAGGAGAGGTAGAAAGGTAAGAAGCGCCATATGGGCAGAGATGATGTCTGTTTTCGTTAACTTGTTTGGTCAGATGAAAAAAAAAAAATTGACAGTGAAAAGAAATTGGGTGGGTAGAGCAAAACTTCGGAGCTTCAAAGGAGATGGATTTTGTTTAAAGTAAAACGAACGCTTTGGGAACAGCACTGAAAAGCTGGGAGATCAGTAACTCCTCCCTTCCCAGTCTTAAGACAAAGGATAGGAAGGAAGAGGATGTGGGAGAATAAGCAGTGCCTGCCAGAGAAGTGTCCTTGGGAAAGTGCCAGGTTTCAGTGAAGGCCAGGAGGGGTAAGGAACATTATGTGAAGAGGAACAGGGGCTCCAGAAGGCAGAGTGAAAAGGGTGGGAGTAAAGTAGTGGGAAGATGAGCCAGGAGGGAAAGTACAAAGCAATATGGGAATGAGATTATGAAGATAAGAGGCAAGAAAAGCTTGTATTTTGGTCACTACCAAGACTCTAGGGATAACGGTATGGAAACAATTAATGGCTAAAGGGTTGAAATGGAAATTTGGAACAAAGCACCTTTGGCACTGGTACTGGTCCAAGTGTTCTCACAGACTGATTTCTAACAGGCTCTTAGATATTTTAATCAGAGAAACAGCAGATTCTTACCCAGTGAGACCAGGTTTCCATAATTCTCCATCATGACATCTTTATACAGGCTTCTCTGAGTTGGATCCAGATAATCCCACTCCTCCTGGGTAAAAAACACAGCCACATCCTCAAATGTCAGCAACCCCTGAAATAGTATGATTTCTGTGGTCAGTTCTTGTTGTCTCAAGGACAATTCTACCACTGAGAGTAGCAGAAACAACCACTTATCTGGGTCCCAGAGGCCAGGAGGAACATGATAACTAAGAGTTCCAAATGGGGCCCAATTCTGGGAGCCGACTGTAACAGACTGGCACCTCAAAGAAGAGGAAAACAGAGCCGGAGCTGAATCTTAGGGCAAGGTTGTTATGGTTTAATAGTCATGGACTAATATTTTAATTTTAGAAAGGTGCCCCCAAGGCCTCTCCCCAAGCTTCCTTCATCTCACTGTCAGCCTCCAACTCTCCATTTGCAATGGCTTGTGACCCAGGTCAGTTCCACGAAGTTTTCTAAACATCTACCTTGGGTCCAGGCATCCTAACACTCGACACAGGGGAGAGTGAAAAATGGTGCCTCACTTGGAAAAACTAAAAAATGAAAGCGACAGTTCAGAGCATATTTTCTTTCGCTGATTTATTAAGTCACTCTTGGGGGGCGGGAGGGGGGAAGGAAGCAGCGAACGGTTTCGTCTCCACCCACAGCCCATAGGAGGGGGTATTTCCTTGCACCGCGCTGGCCCTAAAGACCCCGGTGCAGGAGGTGGGGCGCCGCTGGCGCGGCCTAGTTGGGGTAGAGGCGAGAGAACCGGATGCCCCGGGGGGGTGACTTACCTTTGGCTCCGGCGTGGGGCTCGGGGAAGCCATCTCCCAGCTTCAAAATCAGGGCAGGAACACCGGGGAGCGCACGGAGAGCAGCTTCTGGCGAGGCCTACCGGCCGCTGGAAATTAGGCCCGACGAAGGCGAGGCCTCCAGGCTGGATCTGGCTAGGTCCTGCCTCGGTCCCTAAGCGGTCACGACCCCAGCAGCATATCAGACTCTCCCCTTGGCCGCCCCACAACTCGAACCCTCGCTCCTGCCTGACTGCGCAGCCATCCAGGCCTCGCTACAGCCCCTTCCCGGTTACCAATTTCTCCTCCTTTCAGCCAAGTACAGCTATGACCGCCCGCCCCCGGACCAGAAGGCGTCACCCGGAACCTTCCCGGGACGCCCCCCGACTACAACTCCCGTCATGCTCCGAGGCAAAGCGCCGGTCCGGCCTCCGCTGGCAAAGACTACTGGACTACATTTCCCGGCGTGCAAAGGGCGAGGGCGCCTCTGGTGCGTCCGAACAGGAAAACGCGAACGCCTGCCTCTAAACTTGTACTCGATTGGCTGGCCTGGCGAGTCACTGCCGGCTGTGGGCGGGGCTCTGGTCTGGAACTCTCCTTGGAGATGGCGGCGCTCTCAGTGATCGGAGTTACCAGAAGATGTTTCACGTGCGCTTTCTTAAGGGCTCCACGCAGAGGAATTTGGTCTCGATTCAGGTAAAGCGGATGGTTGGACGGAGGGTCACGTTCACGGAAAGTGAAAGGAGCTGAGGAGGATGAAGGGACGAGTTCAGACGTGTCATGCTCTTGAGACGGGGCCCTGGGCCTGGCCTCACCTGGCGAGGGACGGGCAGGTGCGGTGGGTTTCTGAGTTCCGCAGCCGCGCCCCGCGCCTGGTGGGCCCGCGAGTCTTCTCCTGGCCGCTGTTTGTTCATCTGGCAAGGCAAGATGTCATTGTCACCTTTCCTGTCTCTTTCATTAATTTTCTAAAATGCAAACAGCGCTGATCATGCGTTTCAGGCATCGAGGGCTCTGTGTCACGCAACAAATGGCTCGTCCGGATCGAACAATTTAAGGCACGAACGTGCAGCTGCTCTATTAATTTATTTGCGGGCTTATATTTCTTAATTAGCAAGAATCAGTGATGAAGTCCAGCCTTCTCATTTTGTCCGTTTGTTCATTCATTGGTTCAATCAATAGATGGTTATTAAAAGTCTGCTCTGACCCCGCGTTTCTCTAAGAGAATAGAGCTGACATGAGGAAACTGAGGCCACACTGATAGAAAGTATTTTGCTAAAAGTGACAAAACAAATGAATGGCAGAGATGGATCTAGAACCCAGGTCTCTTGGTTCCACTTGCTTAAAAGGTAAGTCTGTTTGACTCTGTTAGGGCATCAACATTTTGACAATCTCAGGGATTGTTATCTGCCTTCTCAGATTTTTTTTTTTAAAGATTTATTCATTTATGCATACAAGAGCTGAGGTACAGGCCAGAGATGGGGGGCGGGGTGAGAGGATTAATCAGAGACAGAGCTGGGAACAGAACAGGCAGAATAAAATATACTACTGAGGGAGGCAGTGGGCCAGACAGGAGAGGTCTGCTGGCCATGTGGGTTTCTCTCTCTCTTGCTGGGGACCAAACTCATGCTGCTGAGGCTGCTGATAGCTTCATAGTGCCGTGCTTAGCCACTTGGGCCACCAGGGAGGCCCTGCCTTCTTAGATTTTAAAAGAAAAATTCCTTCAGCCCAGAAGGATTTTTTTTTTCTCATCAGCTCACATGTTTATTATCTTCCTCTCTTTTTTGATTAGTATTTGTTATTATCTCTGATTGTTTTCAAGTTTGTTTCATTCACTAATCCAGTAAATATTTATAGTATCTACATGTCCCTTGTCTAGGTGTTAGGGATACAACTGTTTTATTAAAATATGCAAAATCTTTGTCCTCATAGAGTATATGCTTTGGCGGAGGAAAAAATGAACAAATGTAAAATATAATTTCGGAAAGTGGCAAATTTTGAAGACAACTAGAGCAATTGAAGGGATTCCTGAGATGGCAGGAATGGATTACATTTCATTCTGGTGAGATGTGAGAAGTTTGAGGAGAAAATGGAAGATGAGGAAGCAGACACTAGACACTTTTTGAAAAATTTTGTTGTAAAGTTAGCTGAAGGCGAATCTGGAATATTAGAGGAATTTTTTTCTTAAAAATGGGAGATAATACAGCATATTGTGTGCTCTGAGAATACTCAAGTAATCTCTAATAGATAGGGAGAAATTGATAAGAATTGATTTAGAAAACAGAATTAATTGCTGGAAGAGACTTTGAGTAGGCAATGAGGATAGCATTACAAACCATATGTTGGCCAGACATCATTCATTTCTAGTACCTCTAATTCCTGTAGGGGTGATTGACCCCAATCAGATGCTAACTTCTTGGAAAATAGGAGTCAATTCATGAACAAATCTTTCATTAAGCACTGAAATAGTGAGTCAGGCAGATTCTCTCACATCTGCAAATTGCTGTTAATCGAGCAGTTTTCAAAGAACCCCAAAGTCAATAAAACGTGTCTTTGGGGCCTCCCCGGTGGTGCAGCGGTTGAGCGCTGGGTTGCGAAGCTGTCCGCGGCCTCTGCAGCGCCGGTTCGATCCCCGTCTGCTCCCTGGCCACCGGAGGAGGGTCCCAAATGGCGCGCAGACCTCTCCTGCCGCCTGCTGCTCCCCTCAGCAGTGTGCTTCGGTCCTTCTGCCTGCTCTGCAAACCCGCTCTGGCTCTGGTGAATTCTCTCACCCTCCCGCGCTTCTGACTGTACCCAGTGCTTGTATAAATAAATAAATAAATCTTAAAAAAAAAAAAACAAAAACCGTGTCTTTGTATTCAGGAGTTTATAATCTGGTACAGTGGTTTTTAACCAGGGGCAATTTTGTCCACCAGGAGACATTTGAATGTCTTGATTGTCATGCCTGAAGAACAAGAATGCTACTGACATTTCGTGGGTACGGGTCAGAGGTGTTGTTAAGCGTCTTACAATGAACAGGACAGCTTCACAGCAAGGAATTATCTGGTCCAAAATGTCAGTAATGTTTGGGCTGAGAAACCTTCCTCTAATAAGATAAGTAGTTTGTATATAAAGTTAGAAGTCAGGTAGGCTGCAGTGTGCTCTGAGAGCAATAAAAGTGCAATAGGACATCAGAGGATCTTACAGCTATATTGATTGGGGAAATTAAGTAAAGTTTCGCGCAAGACAATGTTTTTGTTCCAGAACTTAAAGGATAACTAAGATTTATATGGGTGGAGATGACAAATGGGCATTTCATACAGGTTATAACTTGTCAGGAAAATGGTTGAAACAGGGTGCAGTTTAGGCAGTACATGGAGTATGTACAGATTAGTGGTAGATTAGAGATGTGCATTGAGTTTGGATCTTTTGGAGGACTGGGAATCCCGGACAGAAAGATTTGCCTTCTTTACTCATTCTTGGGCATTCTTAGAATATTAAAATCTGTAATTAGCTTTTGTTTTGTCTGTGCCAGCTCAGTTGAAATGTAAATATTCTAAGAGCAGAGACCTATCTTCTCTCCACAATGCCACACTTAATTTGTAGGTATGCAAATTATTTGTTGATTTTGGTGAGTCTGGTGTTTCAGTTTGTCAGTTTTATTAATTCTTTGAACCAAAGATTTATTTATATATTTGTTTTTGGTCATTCCAGAAAAGAGGAAAAGCCAGTGGTGACTGAGGTAGTAGAAGTTGAAGAGGTGAAGAAAGAACCTAGCCTGGTGTGTCCACCCTTACGAAGCCGAACATACATCCCACCTGAAGATCTCCAGAGTCGTTTGGAATCACATGTCAAGGAAATTTTTGGTTCATCTGTTTCTGGTACTTGGCAGGATGTCTCTCTGGAAGATGTTCACCTGAAGTTCAATTTCTTGGCATGTTTAGCTAATGACTTGGGCCATGCAGTGCCTAACTCCAGGCTTCACCAGATGTGCAGGGTCAGCGATGTTCTTGATTTCTATAGTGTACCTGTTCAGGATAGATCAAAATTTGATGAATTTATTTCTAGTAATCTGCCTCCCAATTTAAAAATCACCTGGGGTTACTGAGCAGTTAAGAAGAGCTTATTAAAATCATTTCCCCCCTTTGGGCAAGGGAACTGCTTCTCAGACTTTTCGATGCTTTACCATGTGATGTGCTATTAGAACTCTTCTTTATAAACCTGCTTTTTCTGTGGAAGAATGTATTTCCCTTTTTTCCCCCCTCATACCATGAATTAATAACAGGATTTTTTTTTTCACATTTGCTGAAACTCACTTTTTTAATGGAATCAGGTCATTAATAATGTATGGATTTTTTCCTCCAGAGGACACTGTGATTAACTTGGATTTAAGATGGGAGGCCATTACAAGCTCAGGTGTGGTCTTTACTATTCAGAACCAGAAAATAGTAGTTTCAAGAAAGTTTGGATCCTCTTAAGAACTCTTAAATAGGGGATATTATTATATAAGTACATGTGCAAATAAAGAAACTTAGATATTCATAAACATCTAAGTCAGAATACTTTAGAAAGTTGTTTCACTGTTTGCTTTACTGCACAAGAGAAATAGAAAATTATAGCATTCATTCTGGATTGATCTCTTTTGGAATTAAAGTAGGTTTCTTAAAGTGTGTTGTGTGAGTTTGATTTTTTTAAACTCAAATAGTTATTAGATGGTTCTGAATGACAAAATTAGTGATTAAGGTAGGAATAATTTTTGTTCATCTTTAGATATGGCTGGGGAATAATAGTAGGGCAAAGAATTTCTTCCACTGTTTTAGCTTAACTCAGCTGATGACTGGAAGAAAAATGATAGAAGGGTTTTGAACAAAGGAAATTACATTTATTCTCTGTCTCAAGGTAACTCCATTGAAAAGGGTAAAAATCAGTTTGATATATAAATTCTGGCATGTTTATAAGAAAAAGTACAGTAGTAACATGCCCTGTAAATGTCACAGCAGACAGATTTTGAGTATCTTCTACATTTAAGAACTTCAGAAGTGTTGGCATGTCTGGAACCTGTCATTAGAGCTGTTAAATCCTTTCTTTTGTGTGAGAAGGGTTCACCATGGAAGCATGAATTTTATATAGAATTTGACTCTCATTTCCCACACAACTTTTACTTGTGATGTGGAGACAGAAAATGTGCAAAGGGCAAGATGGAAGTAGGGGAATGGTAAAAGCAATGTAGAAAAAGCAATGTAGAAAAACACTAGGTTACAACTGGAGAAGCAACTTTAAAAACCAAGCTTCTTGTGTCATAAATGCAAAAGAAATCCCTTTGTAGACTGGAGCAGTATTTCTCAGTGTACTTGGGGGTCTTTTTAAAATGCAAATTCTGTTCAATAGGTCAGAAGTGGGTCCTGAGCGACTACATTTTTTGCTTCAATTTTTATTGATTTGCCACATTTGCATAGCTATAATTTTGGGAGTACAACTTTTCACCTCCATAGGTGCACATGCCTCACCCTCCACCAAACCTTTGTTCTATACCCACTCCGCCCATCCTCTGCTATTCAGTATGTATTTTCACAGAGTCTAAGAATTAATTTTCTTTGGTCATTTATATTCTGCAAATGAGTGAAACCATTTAGTAACTCTGATTTCATTTAGCATAATCACCTCAAGAATGATCTATTTTGTCCTAGAAAAGACACTATTTCTTGGTTTGTTTGTTTGTTTTTTTTTTTTTTAATTTTCTAGAGGCATGTCTTATTTATTTTTTCTTATTTGTTTGTTTGTTTGGTTTATACTTGCACTGGGCACAGTCAGAAGCCCGGGAGGGTGAGAGAATTCACCAGAGCCAGAGCGGGGAGCAGAGCAGGCAGAAGGACCTAAGCACACTGCTGAGGGGAGCAGCGGGCGGCAGGAGAGGTCCGCACACCATGTGGGACCCTCCTCCGGTGGCCGGGGAGCAGCCGGAGATCAAACCGGCGCCGCAGAGGCCGCGGGCAGCCTCGCAACCCAGCGCTCAACCGCTGTGCCACACCGGGGAGGCCCCTGTTTGTTTTTTTTTAAAGATTTATTTATTTATACAAGCACTGGGTATAGTCAGAAGCATGGGAGGATGAGAGAATTCATTAGAGCCAGAGCGGGAAACAGAACAGGCAGAGTGATGAAATACACTGCTGAGGGGAGCAGTGGGCATGGCAGGAGAGGTCTGTCGGCCATGTGGGACCCTCACCGGTGGCTGGGGATCGAACAGGCACTGCAGAGACTGCGGGCAGCTTCGCAGCCCAGTGATCAACCCCTGCCCCACCAGGGGATGCCCACTATTTCATGTTTTTTAATAGCTGATAGAAATTATTGAGTATATGCCACAATTTAGTCATTCAGTCGTCTGTCGATGGGCATTTGTGTTGGTTCCATGTCTTGACTATCGTGAATAATGCTGCTGTGAACATAGGGGTGTGAATGTCTTTTATTATTAATGTTTTATATTTGGGGAAATACCTAGAAGTGGTATTACTGGACTATATGGTATTTACATTTTTAATTCTTTGAGCAATCTCCATCCTGTTTCCTATAGAGAATGTTCCAAATTACATTCCCACCAGCAGTGGAGGAGTATTC